>NW_020172455.1:4168282-4215752 GCF_003031525.2 Neophocaena asiaeorientalis asiaeorientalis | reverse complement strand
GGCCGGGAAAAAAAAAAAAAAAAAAAAAAAGCAAAGACTTCTATAGTTTACATCAAGATTTAAGATCTCTGAATTGTAGCTCAAAATATCATCTGATTAAATAGTCCTTAAGTCAATAAACACACAGAAATGAAAATTTAAAGTTTTTAAAAACATCGAAAACGATGTCTGGCAGACAATGTAAGGACAGAATCTTGAACTGAGAAAGATAATTACCCACAAAAATGCATCCAGATTTCAGCCTATTCTAGTTGCTACTAAAACCAGGACCATGAAAAAAAAGTTTGGAAAAGGCTTCATGTCACCCCTACCACCCCAAGTCAGAGATCCTGAGCCCCTCCCAACTGGAAGGCCAGGAACCTGTCACTCTCTGCTCTTCAGGGCTGCGCTGTAACAAAGGGTCCTGAGCTCCCTCCCCACTTGCATGAAAGGTCACGCATCTTTCTTCTCTTATACTTTGGGGTGAAAAATACTTAGGTGGAAAAGGAGAAAAGGAAAGAGGTGATTCAATTAATTTTGTAAAGACCTTCAAAGCAAGGGCAGCAAGGAAGACGATGGAAGTCCAGCTGTGTGATGTGATCTAATGAAGCGGCTGGAGCCGCAGAACAACAGCGGACTGGAGGGGTCAGGAGGGAAATAATTACAGCTGACGAGCACCACCACCGACTGCAGGCTGACCACGCCAGGCGTGGTTTCAGATGTCTAAGCCTCAAAACAATCCAAGAGGAAACTGAAGCAAGGTTGTTCTCAGTGATGGCTAACATGCAGGAGAAGTAAGGATTTATCCCAATGGCCTGGCTTCGCTGCTCAGCTGCCCGAAGAGGGTGCAAGCAAGGCAGGAGAGAGCTGGGGCCCAAGATGCTCTCTCTGGGTGTTCATCACTCGGGCCGCAGTGGAGACGGGCAGGACCAGAGAGCCGGCAGCACCATCTCTGCAGGGAAGGAACACCTGCAGGCCACTGACTCCCGTCTCCTCCTGCCAGGGACATTTCCCCTCCTCCTTTGTCTCCATTTCTGTTACTTCTAAACACCTTACCTTGCATCTTTAAGGATTATCTCCCAAGAAGAAACTTTATCTTCAACTTTTACTTATAAATTTATGTTATCTGCTAAGCATGAGTGGATAAGGTGAGCAGATTTAAAGGTGGCTAAGATTTACACTAACCTTTGAAAAGAATGGGAAAGGGAACTGAAAAGTGTCAATTCAACTAATTTTCAAGAGAACTGAAGGCTTAAGTGAAGGAATAAATCACGAATCTGTAGCAGCCCAGAACCGTCACATGGGTCTCTCTCCAACACTCTGCTGTCCAAATACGATAGGGATCTGTGTCCACCGCAGACTGGACATCTGCCTGGTGTACAGAGTGACACCGGAGCAAGGGTGGCAGAGATGACGTACAGCAGGAAGGTGAGGTCAGGAAGACACCTGGAACCAGCATCCCCTCTAGCGCGGTGTGTAGGCTCTCGACCCGTCTCTGTCGTTTCACTGCACCTCCAGGAGCTCGTCCAATCGTGGAGGAAGGGAGTGAGGAAGCTCGGGTACAGAATCTGTGGTCTCAGCTGGCAGATTTCAGAGGCAGAGCGGCAGCAGGCAAAGAAGTGGACGGCAAGGGCATGAGCACAAGGAACTGTAAGAGCCCAGACGGTTCTGATGACAGGGCCAGGTTACAAGAGGCATGAGAGAATTCTAGACCAGCTGTCCTCAAGCTTTTTGCCCCAGGGTCCTCTACACTCTTCAAAATTACTGACAAAACCAAAGAAGCATAACCCACTTAAATAATGGCCACTGATATTTACCATATGAGAACAAAACTGAGAATTTTAAAAATATTTGTTAATTCAAGAATAACGACAATAAACCTGCGATGCTAGGTTTTCATGAAACAATGTTTTTATGAGAAATAAGTATGTTTCCCAAAACCGAAAAAAAAGAAATTACTGAGAAGGGCAGTACTATATTTATGCTTTTGCAAATCTTTTTAACATCTGACTTAATAAGAAGACAGCTGAATTCGCAAATGTTTCCGCTGCAGTATCACACATCACGTAGCCTCGGGAAAGCCCCACCGTACATGCAGGGGGGAAAGAAAGTGAAAAAAGCAAATCATATCTAAATATTATCATGAAAACAGTTTTGACTTGACAGCCTCCTAAAAGGATTGCATGGACTCCTGGGGTCTCTGGACCATACTTTGCAAACTGCTAACCTAGAGAAGGGTAGATGACAGCACTTTGGAGGAACAAACACCAGAGCGGCCAGATAAGCCCCAAGATTGGGAAAGAAGTCGTGGGGAGGCAAGAGAACTTCCATCTGACATGTTAGCAGGCACAAACATTAAATCAGATACCAAATTTGGCTAGCACCTTTTGTTTCTGTTTGTCTGGGGCAGGGGTGGATGGAGTGGGTCATAAATCAGAATCACTATCCCATTCTTTATCCCAAAGAGGTGAGAATTACTGCTATAGAAAATACTATTCCTGACAAAAGTATGCTCTGTTGGGTGTACTGGGGGCGAGAAAAATGGTTAAGAATCACTGATTAACTTATGGCTCTTAGATTTAACAGGAGTCGTCAAATGAAGCCTAGATAAATTAAGAAACTAACACAAGAATTAGGATTAAGAACTTTAGCTTCCCAGTTCAGCATTCACACTAAGAATAATTTATACTACTTGCATACATGCCAATTAACAGTGAGGGCAAACACCCCCAAAATAAAATGGATGGGACACTGAATATTTCCCACGGAAAATCCACACGTTGATAATGTTGGGGAAGAGCCCATTTTAGTGGCTGCGTGTGGCTTTTTTTTTTTTAACATCTTTATTGGAGTATAATTGCTTTACAATGGTGTGTTAGTTTCTGCTTTATAACAGAGTGAATCAGCTATACATATACATATGTTCCCATATCTCTTCCCTCTTGTGTCTCCCTCCCTCCCACCCTCCCTATTCCACCCCTCTAGGTGGTCACAAAGCCCCGAGCTGATCTCCCTGTGCTATGCGGCTGCTTCCCACTAGCTATCTATTTTACGTTTGGTAGTGTATATATGTCCATGCCACTCTCTCACTTCGTCCCAGCTTACCCTTCCCCCTCCCTGTGTCCTCAAGTCCATTCTCTACGTCTGCGCCTTTATCCCTGTCCTGCCCCTGGGTTCTTCAGAACCACTTTTTGTTGTGTTTTTAGCTTCCATATGTGTGTGTTAGCACGCGGTGTTTGTTTTTCTCTTTCTCACTTACTTCACTCTGTGTGACCGATTCTAAAGCTGAGACACAATTATTATAGTACAGGCAGCTGTAAGGATCGCATGGGAATGCACCTCAGCATTTAACATGTATCTGACATAGGATTTGTGTTTAATAAACGTTAGCTATTACTGGCAGTTTAGCTATTAAGAGTAACTTATCTGCGGGCTTCCCTGATGGCACAGTGGTTAAGAGTCCGTCTGCCGATGCAGGGGACACGGGTTCATGCCCCGGACCGGGAAGATCCCACATGCCACAGTGTGGCCGGACCCGTGAGCCATGGCCGCTGAGCCTGCGCGTCCGGAGCCTGTGCTCCGCAACGGGAGAGGCCACAACAGTGAGAGGCCCGCGTACCGCAAAAAATAAAAAAATAAAAAAAGGGTAACTTATTTGCAATTAAAGTTGTCTATTGTCCTTTAGGGGTTTCATCTTATTCATTTCTTAACTTTTATCATTTTCTTTGTTGGATTTTATTTTCAAGTCTTTAAGTCCACTCTCTATACATTTTAAAGCTCTCGTGTCTAAGGAAAAATGCTTTGCATACTATTCTAAATAATAGCTCTAAATTCACTCATGTTTTGAAATGAAACTATGCTCCAACAAAATGAGTTCTAGACAAGATTTTTTAAAACTTTGAAAGGCAAATAGTGCCAAGCCCATCCTGAAATGTTATCTTCTTCCCAAGGCAAGTCTTGGTAAGGCACATACTCTGTACTACCCCAAGGTTAATTTCCAGGCCAGGAAAAGATGAGCAATCCCATCTCTTTTCTGGGCTTTGCTAAGTTTAAGCCACAGCTCAGTTTTCACTGTGAGAAACAGATGCCCAGGCTCACTTGCTGTAACATCCTTTCACCAAAATGCCCGGCCATTTTTCAAGTCATCAGATATTTCCCCTATTACTCTTTGTCTCTCCCTCCATAACTACTCTAAATAAGGACTCTGTTTAATAAGCCAGCGGCAGCAGGTGGGACAAGGTCAGTTATCTTTCCCCTACACAAATTAATTTACCAGAAAGAATTTTAAAATTCTCTTTTTAGTCAACTGACATTAAAATAGTATTTTAAAGTACTATTTTTTAAAAATATTTATTTACTTATTTGTTGCTCTTGGGTCTTAGTTGAGGCAGGCGTGCTCCTCAGTTGCAACACGTGGGCTCCTTACGGGTGGCTCGCCAGCTCCTTAGTTGTGGCAGGTGAACTCTTAGTTGCAGCAGGCATGTGGGATCTAGTTCCCTGACCAGGAATTGAACCCAGGCCCCCTGCACTGGGAGCACAAAGTCTTAACCACTGAGCCACCAGGGAAGTCACTAAAGCACTATTTTATAGTAGTATTTACAACATCATAAATCAACTCTAATAAAAATTTTTTAGAAGTCTGTATTTATTATGTATTTGAAGTAATATCAACCTCAAGCATGGAGCTTGTAAAAATCTGAACAATTTTAAATAAAGGAAGATTATTTAGAGAATAAAATCACTAGTATTCAAATATTTCTCTAAAGGGTAAAGCCTTTTAAAAAGATCCCAACGCCACATTCTAATGAAGACGAAGGAAAAGCCAGTCCCAATACAATGTCTCCATTCTTGCTATTTTTCAAAAAATAAACCAGGCTGTTTATGCTATCTGGTAAGCAGGCAAGAATCTCTTTTTGTTTCTCCAACTTAAAAAAAAAAAACAAAGAAACAAAAAAAAACTTTAAAAGAATCTCAGTAAATCAATAATCTAACAACAGAAATTAACTTCACAGACTTCCAGGGCTGACCGTTACCGGTTTTGTTACTGGTTCTAGTGACCTCACATTTTGGAACTACAGTTTCCTTCTCTGTACAGTGGATAATGACGCCCCTACACGGGACTGTAGGCACAGTTAAATGGAATACTTATACAGAGCACTCAACAAAGTGACTGAACATGGAAGTCACTCCACCATTCAAGCTCCAAAGTCCAAGTCCAAGTACCCTATTAAATCACACTGTTTCTAATACAGTGAAGACAAAACCTCCCATGTCAAGTCTATAAATGTACCATAACAATACACCACAAGCAGACTCAGCATTCAGCAAGCCCTAATTTTCCAAAACAATTTCCTCATTTCTTACCTAAAAGTAAAAAAAAAAAAAAAAAAAAACCATTCATGCAAGCTTTTTCTCTCACAAAACTTCAACACGGACCACATATCTTAGGTAAATAGCATGGTGTTATAAAAAAAAAAAAAAAAAAAAAAAAAAGACCATTCATGCAAGCTTTTTCTCTCACAAAACTTCAACACGGACCACATATCTTAGGTAAATAGCATGGTGTTATGACACATAGCTGAATGATTCTGTTCATCATTTTAACAGACGGTTACATGGGTTTTAATTTTTCCTTCAACATCCTATCAAGGATTAGGATGTGTTTTTTTTGGGGTTTTTTTTTGCGGTACGCGGGCCTCTCACTGCTGTGGCCTCTCCCGTTGCGGAGCACAGGCTCCGGACGCGCAGGCTCAGCGGCCAGGGCTCACGGGCCCAGCCGCTCCGCGGCATGTGGGATCTTCCCGGACCGGGGCACGAACCCGTGTCCCCTGCATCGGCAGGCGGACTCTCAACCACTGCGCCACCAGGGAAGCCCAAGGATTAGGATCTTGTTGTAAAAGGTTAGTTTCCAGAGGTACCCAAGATGAAAAGGTGAGTCCTCGTACTTTGCCAATGGGAAGTACATATTCTTATTTTTAATTATTACAACTATCTGGTTATGTTTATTAATCTATGAATTGTTATTTTCAAAACAAGAAAGGTATGTCATCTAATTGGATAATATCTTCAAAACTCCCTTTTGTTTTTTAATTAATTTGGAGAATGAGCTATCAAACTGGCATTTTAGAGAGACCTGACCTGGCAGGGCCCCATTACATGACTCACCTGTGCAAACCTCTTCCTACGCTAACATATTCAGATATAACAGCAGCATATCGGCAGGCGGACTCTCAACCACTGCACCACCAGGGAAGCCCAAGGATTAGGATCTTGTTGTAAAAGATTAGTTTCCAGAGGTACCCAAGATGAAAAGGTGAGTCCTCGTACTTTGCCAATGGGAAGTACATATTCTTATTTTTAATTATTACAACTATCTGGTTATGTTTATTAATCTATGAATTGTTATTTTCAAAACAAGAAAGGTATGTCATCTGTATGGATAATATCTTCAAAACTCCCTTTTGTTTTTTAATTAATTTGGAGAATGAGCTATCAAACTGGCATTTTAGAGAGACCTGACCTGGCAGGGCCCCATTACATGACTCACCTGTGCAAACCTCTTCCTACGCTAACATATTCAGATATAACAGCAGCACCCAAAGTAACAGCGTTATTTACCAAGGGATGGGTGTTCGTGTTGTCAGCAACCCCACATTACCGTAATCCTCCTACTTCATATAGAAACCCTTAATCCAAGGAGAAAAAAAGCTTCCCTTCCTGGCTCAAGAAGGACTGGATCCTTCACAGAGATCCAGTTTACAACTGGAAACACAACTTAGAATTCAAATACCTCCCAAAGAGATACTACAGTGCCTTAATGGTGTAAAGGAATCTGAATCAGACCCCTTCCCGAGTGCAGGATTTGATAGTATGATGGTATGTCCTAAAGATTCTTCAGGATCCAACACGGTCTGGACATCCTACTACCTCTCACCAAGTAATGAGTTTTCCTTCCCATGGGAACTGAGAATATCGAAAAACCTCAGATCCTCAGCACAGTATGCCAAAGGCCACTGCATCCTTTTGGATAAAAGTATCTGCATCTTTGCTCTAAGGAAGCGTAACCAACACATACAAATCCCTGCCTTGGTTCAGGACCCTGTTGGCTCCCATTACCTCTCCTCGATCAATTCAGGGTATTTCTATTTAATGATGCATTCTCCTAATCATAAGGCTTAAAAAAAAAAAAAAAAAGCTTAATGCTTAGAAGTAATAAAGTGCGGACGCAAAAAGCTTGGGTACTGGGTGCAATCAGACACACCCAGCTCTAATCCCAGATTTACCTCCTACTAGCCTGCTTCTGGGGAAACAGATCTACTGTACCCACCTCCAGGGCTGCTGCTAGGATTAGGTGACAATCCATGTGCTCTGCACAGTGATGGAGACAAATAATTACTGAAACATCAACTGTTGTAAGGATAAGATAATGTAAAAAATCAATTTTAGAATTACTTACGGTTTTCCAGTTGAAATCCAGCTCTTCGCTCAGGATAGCACAGCAATACCCAAAGGGCCTGTACCTTCATTCCAAGCCACTGAAAGGCTTTTTTTTTTTTGCGGTACGCGGGCCTCTCACTGTCGTGGCCTCTCCCATTGTGGAGCACAGGCTCCGGAGGCGCAGGCTCAGCAGCCATGGCTCACGGGCCCAGCCGCTCCGCGGCATGTGGGATCTTCCCGGACCAGGGCACGAACCCGTGTCCCCTGCATCGGCAGGCGGACTCTCAACCACTGCGCCACCAGGGAAGCCCGAAAGGCTTTTGAGTATGGTCCACCGAGAGTGGAAAAGAAAAAGTCTAAGAGTCCAGTTTCCTTCCTGCCACATTTTATTCCCTCCCATGGGATTATGGAGTTGTCCTTGGTGAAGTTAATATTCTCCCCACAGAGTTCCTGCCGTGCCACTAACTACTGCTCATTAACTTCATGAGGACAAATCTTCAAGTGACTTGAGGCTTCTGCCCGCCAGACAGCATTTCCGAGATCCTCATTCCTTCCTAGTAGACTTCAAGCAGTTCTTCACGATATTTCTATCCAGATATCCATATTGTAGGAGTCTCGGTGGTACTGGCAGATGACAGGTGAAAATGGATCCCTGGCCTACCTGCTCTTCAGGGTCACGGACGACTGAGACAAAAGCACAGCAGCTAAAACTGCCTGGTCCTTCCCTAACTTCACCCCCATGCCCAGGGCCGCTGCTCTACAGCCAGCGTCGGGGGAGAAAATCAGGTAGGGAGCAGGAAACACTACCGACTGCCACTCAACCCATCAAGCTTGCCATTCGAGGCCTGCCGCACGGATGAATATAATCTGCTCGGAAACACCCAACCAAAAGGAGGTGCAAAAAAAGCCTACAAACATTCATTCAACGGAACAGAACAGAACAGAGAACCTCTCTTCCTGAGCTTCTGTCATCCATACGCTCAACAATGGTAGTATAAAATGAGGAAAGCATCCCTGCCGAGGAGTTCATAGTCTAGGAGGAGAAAAAATGAATTACAGCGACTGCGTGAATCCTGACAGCAAGCTCTGACGTGACATTGGCAGAGGCAGCAAAACCCAGCGAAACACTCGGTGACCAGGAATGGCCTCTGAAAGCATTTCCCCCAGAATGTGAAACCTCTTCTTGGCAACCGAACCCTGTACGCAGACAAAAGCTTACCTGGGCTCACCTGGGCACCCACGTGCTCCTCAGCTGAGTCACTGGTTTAATGCAGTTTAGACTCAGAAAGGTAAAGTGACTTGGCTGAGGTCCCAGAGCTAATGAAATGTAGCAGAACCTAAATTCAAACCCATACATATCTGCCCCTATTCCTCATCCAGTGAATCACTAAGGCCACCTGGGGGGAAGTCAGAGTTGGAAGTTGATCTTCTCTCATGCCCTAGGCCTGCTGTTCAATTTTATACCAGTACAAGAGGATTCTGAGGAACATGGTTTTTAATATTTCCCAATATTTAAACATATATTTTAGCATAAGTCTATTTAACACCAAACGTCTGTATTCTGTTTCCAACTGTTTCATTCTGCTGAGCACATAGTAAATGGCTGATGTAGATACACTTTCTTCTTCTTACTACCTTCCAAGCCGGTCGCTCCTTTATGCTTCCTCAGCCCTGAGGGCATCATCTTTTATAACAGTAATCACAGTGTGATGAGTAGTTTGACAGCAAGTGTCTTGCAGAGACGGAGCGTGTCTTTTTATCCATCACTGGGTCCCAGCATCACGTAACAAATACTTGTTGCATGACTGACTGTCTTAACATCTCCAACTCAGCGGTGCCTATCAGAGGGTAAGGACCACATCTCCACTGTCTCTGAGTTTCTGGAAACACTGTGGCACACAAGGTGTTTGTTCAAACTGGTGGGTAGCTGAGCCATGGGACGGTGGGGTTAAAATCACCTTCTTACAGCTTTTGCAATATCATCCCATACAAAGCTTGGCAACCCGTTCACAGATGCAGTTTTCCTCTATGTATCTACCTCTTTTTCATGTTTTCGTTAGGTCATTTGTTTTGGTGAAAATTACTTGCCAGGTTATAAAGAAAATACTTCTGCTTAACTTCTCAAGGTTATCAGGCTCTCCTGTCCTTCCCATGTTAACTATCCCACATTTCTGCTGTCTATATTTAAACAAGGGCAGTTGCCTTGTGCCATGTTCCAAAATCTGGGGCTGTTTTCCGGAACTCGAAACAAGCTTCCCCATAGAAAAGTTAAAAAACACAAAAATGCAAAACTAACACGAAGGGCACTTAGGTTCTCACGCCCATCCACAGAAGCCCATTGAGCCCATCAGAACACCACGGGACGCAGCCACACTGCGCTACCTTCTCCAGGGAAAATGCCTCCCAGCCCCAGCTGGGAGCACCTGAAACGCGTCGCTATCCTCCTTCCTCTTCTAACCAAGTGAGAAAGGCTCTCCCTCCACCCATTCCCCCATTCCCATCCCTTCTGTCTCTCCCCTACACTCCACTCTCCCTGGGAACAGAGATCCAAGCAAAGCCCAGGAGATGCTCGGTTCTGAGAATCAGGGCTGCTACAATGCTTGTTCACAAAATTCTCACGGGGCAGCCCTGAGATGGTGCACTGGGATTTTGAAGGAGGCAGAGACCGCGACCCAGCAGCAAGAGCTCTAGGAGGCTACTTGGAAGGGCTTGCTGTCATGCAGAAGTCAGGTTATCATTCACTCATTCATTCAGTAGACACCTAGTGGGAACATACAACCTCCAAGGTGGCGTACTACGTTCAGAAAACCAAACCGGTAAGACATGACTGCCGTCACTGAATTTGTGGTGTATGAAGGCAAAAGCCATTACTCCCCTAAGCATCTCACTGTAACTGAGGCCATCCTTCCTTGGGTCAAAAATGTGCATCTTCCTACTTCACCTAGCGGGTACCAATTCCATCTCAGGATTCCTAAGAACAGCATATATACTCCCTTTAAGCATCTGGAGACAGCTTCACGTCCCCCTTCAACACCTAGATTTCCTTCCTTCGAGGGCACTGCAGGTTTTCAACGTTCCTTTCGACCCTTCGTTCTTACAACTAAACTCAAGAAAACGTGGATGCATCTGGACATCTATAAATTTGCCTAAGTGAGAAAATATACAAAACTCTTGAACCAACTTTCAGAAAGCACGCTACTTTAAGACTGATCCGCCTTCTTGCACCTCCCTTTACAATGTTTTTTTATCTTTTTAATAGCTTTATTGAAGTAAACTTTACGTGCCATCAACTCACCTAACCTAAGTGTACGACTCAATGAATTTTAGTGAATCTATACAGGCAGTTTTGCAACCAAAAGCCTGCTGGAATTTTGACAGGCACTGCATTGACTCTATGGATCAACTGTGAGAGAACTGCCGTCTTAACAACACTGAGTCTGCCGATCCGTGAACGTGGTGTCTCTCTCCGTGCTTTAGGTCTTCTTTCGTTTCTGTCAGCAAAGATTTTTATTTTCCGTTTAGTGGTCTTGCACTTCTTTCAATAAATTTATGCCTAAGCATATTATCCTTTTCGATACTCCTGTGAATGAACTTTTAACAAATTTCACTTCGGGACTATTTCAACGTGTAGAAGTAAAAAGAATGTCTGTGTATCGCTCTTATAGACTGTGATTTTACTAGTCCCTTCATAATTTTTTTGAATAAGATCTTTTTCATTCGCGTGCTAAGTGTTAAACATCGAGTCCTGAGTCCTGCATTATTTCACTTCCCTTTCAAGCGAAAGCTATGCCAAGAAGGCGAACATTCCAACCAGCTTTTTAAAAACCATCTGCTTCAGAACAATAATCCAAAGTGAATCGTTAATAAAAAAAAGTTCATTCCTCCATTTCTTGTGCTATAGCAAGTTTAAAATTACCACTTGGCAAAACTTATTTCATAGCTTTGAAACTAGCAGAAGAGTGTGTGTCTGCCTTCCTCTCTTTTCAGATCCCTGTGGCAGAAGTGTGCTTAGTATATGGTCCACCCGCTTTCTTGGTAAAGGAAGTCCGATGGAAGCACAGGTCAAGTTCGTTGTTCACGTACTGTCTATGTGCACAACGACAGAACTGAGAAAAGCCGCGACAGAGGCTGTGTGTCCTGCAGAGTCTAAAATACTTGCTATCTGGTCCTTCACAGACAGTTTGCCAACCCCTGCTCTCAGAAACGCTGGTCAAATCTGTGAAAGTTAAATCCTCCCCAGACTAATTAAGAAGAATCAGTATCCTAAGATATAGGACCTTCTATCCCTAAATACTCTTTTTCTTCTTGCCTCTAACACTTAAGGTGTTCATTTTTTTTCCTCAAAAACTTCAAAGCTTCTATGAAAATAAGCTTTGAATTCTAGAATAAATTAAATTTTACTGGTAAATTAAAAAGAACTGAATTCTAGAATAAATTAAATTTTAATGGTAAGTTATCTAATTATGGATCAGAATAAAACAGCATACATATAAGTGTGAAACAAAGGGAGCTACAAAAATAAAGGTTATATTAAAATATTTTAATTTACAAATGGATTTGTTACAGAGAGTGCAAAAACTACACTATGAACAGCTTACAAAGTATATAAAACAAAGCGATCCAAGAATTTTTAAACTGTTAAATACTCAGGGAGTCCAAATCCTTCACTTAAAAAGATTTAAACCCTTGTTGTTCAAAGAAACATACTACACATACCATGTAAAACTAGACTGAAAGAAATAAACAGAACTGTATTATACACAAACAATAACTTCAGACAACAGAGTAATGCTATAAGCCCCATCCAGTATATTTGAATGAAATTCTGAAGTCTGGACCCATTAAACATTTTAAATTAATGTAAAGGCCTAAGTGAAAAGGTGGGGGAAAGCATGTACGGATAACAAGTGTTGCGCCATACTGGACAGGGTCTGAAGCCTTAAAAGTTAACTTCACAGACTGCCGCTGCCTTTCAGAAAAAGAAACAATTTCCTTTGACCAAATATGAATCTACTAGCCTTTCGATTTAAAAGACTTTTGTTTACGCAGGGATACACAAGTTACCTGTTTTCAGTAATCTAACCAGATTTTCCTTCTTTTTCCAGATTCAAAACATACAGCTCCTTTGTTCAGATATTAAAGACAGTATCGCTTCGAACCTGTCATCTGTATGAGATTTTATAAATAGGGTCATGATGGTATAAAAATTGCTTTTTTTTGATATACCATCAAAATATTTTTTTGATACACCATCAAAATATTTTACTCCGCTTATAAAAATTAAAATCAAAACACCAAGAACCTGGAGTACTGCAGTACAGAAGGGAGGGGGAAATCAACGCAGGTGGCACCAGTGGAAATTGAGGGAAGACACTGGGTCGGAACAGAGTGGGTGACCCACGAGTCAAACACCGAAGATGCAAAATAGAATGAGATTTGGAAGAAAGCTAATCGATTAGTTACAAGTCCATCATTCCTTGTACAGAACTCTGGGAGCCACGTGTACGTCAGAATTCAGAGACATAGTGCACCACCGATATCATGGAACACCCCCGGCGGGATTGGACAGCAAGACCTGCGGGTACCCGGCCCCTGGATGTTCAACCAAGTAAGCACTGCACACCTCTACTTTCCAGTGCACGTCTCTGGCCAAGACCTCCTCACCGGCTCCCCAGCATCGACGAACTGCCTCACAGACACCCTAAAGTCAACAGGCACTTATTCAGCAAATGCCCAGAGTGTTTACTACATACGAAGCCCTGTTTTAGGTGACTATATACCTGTTGGAAACGCTTATCCCCTAGACATGCTCCCCACCTCCGGGGTTCTCTACACTCAGAAAACAGTGCTTCCATCTACCTGACTGTTCACACCAGGAACCTGGAGTCCTCCTGATACCCTTTTTCCCATCAGTCACTAAATCCTTCCAAATGTACCTTCTAAATCTCCCTCCAATGTGTCAGACTCACTCCAGCTCTCCACTGCTGCCACTCCTAGACTAAGCCAATAGTCCTTATCTGGAGGTGGTTATGCCTCCCAAGGGACCTGTGAAAATATCTAGAAACATCCATGGTTGTCACAACTTGGGGAGGAGGCACTACTGGCATCTAGTGGGCAGGGGCCAGGGAAGCCGCTAAACATCCTACAGTGCACAGGCCAGTCCAGTGCATCCAAGAATGATCCAGCCTAAACTGTCAAGAGCGCTGAGGTTGAGAAACCCTGCTCTAAGTAGACAGAAGAGTGCTGCATACCAAGGGTTTTATTTTTGTATTTATGACAGTTCTTGAAAAAGTGATCACAATTTACAATAATTTTTAACAATTATTATTAAAAATAATAATTTTAATGTAATAAAATTCTACTTGACCCAATTCTATTATGTTGGAATACGTATTATATGTGAATAAAGCGAACACTTACTTGTGCATGTTCTCCACTCCTATTATGATCATGATACAGTAGGAAATTCCACTTTGTACAAGAAAATGTAAGGCATACCTGTGAAAAGTAAGAACACTGTTAGAAGAGCCCACGCACAAACATCAAATTGAAATAATTTAGGCTAAAAAGTGCTTATATATAACACAAGACACTGCCAGATAAAAAAAAAGGAGCAAACCTCCAAAGCCTAAAATTCTGTGGATACCCCAGAGAGGGAGTCCCATCCCAGAAGCCCCACAAGAGCTGGAAAAATAAGACAAAACCCCATAAAGCCACACTTGGGGTCCTAGCATTCCACGTTTACCAGCTACCTGAAAGCTCTATGGGGTTCTGAGGCTCAAGGTTTACAGTTTTTTCTATAACTCAGGAACAGGGATGAAAAGGAGTAAGAAACCTGGATTTCAGAATAGTCCCGACAGAACATCAGTTTTTGGCTTACCCAAACTAACTCGGCCAATACAGCTCTGTACCTGCAGTTATCTTTTCAAGTATTACTTACAAAATAGCAAAGAATACTAAATATTAGAATTCACTTAAAAGCAGGTACACCCTAATTTATTTATTCTGAAAACATGATGGTTCAAGTTAAATAAGCTTCCTTACACAAATGCAGTCAGTCCTTAATGTGCGGTAATCTATCTACAAAACGTGCTCACTGAGATGACACAGTTTCTTCTAACGTTCTAACGTAGAAATCTACCATTAAATGAGAGAACTAACTTATCCATTCATGTCACAAAATTCAGGCAAAACATGACTCAGATCTCTGGTTTTAAAATCCACCCAAATTATCCCTAAGATTACGCATACATGTGCGCACACACACGCAAACACAACATTTCCATTTTCTTTCCCCTTTGATGGCATGAATAATGTATGAAAATTTTTTCAAATCATTGTATACAATTTAAAGTATCAATAAGTATCTTAAGCTATGATTAAAATTATTTTCTAACCTAATCATCATAGAATAACAGGCGCCTCCAATGTGGAAAAGCTACTTAATTTTTTTTCATTTTCCATAGAAATATTACAAATAAGAAGTAGGCTCCAAGGCGGGCCCATAGAAGAAACTTATTTTACTCATTGTACAAAGAATGTCTGTCAGTCTGTCTACTTGTCTCTTCCTCTGCCTAACAAACACACACACACACACACACGGAAACAATGTTGGCCTGGAATGCTACTACATAACCAAAGGACCAGGAGGCAGCAGAAAAACATATCTGTGTATAAACTGAAACAGAAAGAAGCTAAGAAAACATGATTAAAACGCACACTTTTCAAATTAATTACCAGCTCCTATTTATTGCCAGCACTAACGGAATTCATGTGAAAATGCTGAAGTGGCCTGCTGGACACCTGCAAGGGCTTTATTAATTAGAATAGAACTCATTAACGATAAACGTCTTAAATGAAAAAAGATTCTGCAGACTCTTGGGGAAGTATCTTTCCTTTCCTACTGAATAAATTTCCTTGGAACATGAGGGATATGTGACAACTTAGAAGCTAAAAGTTCTACGTTTCAAATAGCGAAGTGGTTCCCTCTATCACTTTGAGACGCCCACTCCCCGGGCACCGCCCTTCAGATGACAAGCTTGGCGATCTTCTGGAGTGCAATATGACACTCTGCCAGTTGTACAAGCCTGTGTTCCTGGGATAATATAAGTCTATCTGTACAGAGTGGACCCGCATTGCCCTCTATTTCACTGGCCTCCACAACAAGCATCAAGTTGCCTGTACACTCAACCATAGCACCGGTGACTTTCCTCGTAATTTCCCACCCGCAGCTACTCTACTTGCCCTTATTAGAAAAATGAGCATAATAAGTGCACAGTAGCTACCTATACTTTTCAGGATTAAAAGATAACACATGAAAAGTGTTGACTGGGTTATGTGGCACACAGTAGGCTTTCAAATATTAAGTATTAGGGAGGTAAAAATGCAAGCAAGAAGGTATCTTAGAAGTTTATTATAATCCAGCCCTCGTCATTTTAGAGTTGAGGAAACGAAGTCCTAACATATACCCAGTTAGTACCCTAAGTGACATTGAGACTCAAGTTGTTTCCTCCTGGGCAACTGATCCACTGGCTGGTTCTTCACAGGGTGAGCTGGAGTGGAACCCCATGGACTGTGTATCACAATCTTTCAAACAAAACAATCCTTTATCCCCAAACTTCAGTTTGTTTTTAGATACCACATTTTACATATGTTGAATTTCAAATCAAACTAAAGGCAGGTAAAAAATTTATTTTTAGCAAAAAAAGAGTTTTAAAAAGGTTGAGAAACACCTCTTCAATTGTTCCACTGATCTTTACGAATGTCCATTTTCCAAAAGGCACAGTACTGGCCACTGGGAATAAAGAGTCAGGGGATACAGTCTCTGTCCTCAGAGACCTTCCAGTCTAGAGAGAAAGACATACTTTAATACTGTATGATAAACTGAGGAAGAGATTGGATAAACATATCTAATCTGGACCAACGACTGGACAATGGTACCAACAGACCACAGTCACAATAACGGTCTTGACCCTGAGTAACCTTCCCTGCTCACGAGGAGCTGGTTACTGTGCTGAGCCCCTTTCTGAAGTATTACATCTTTTAGTCATCACAACCATCACTGGTTCCATTTTACAGATGAGAAAAGTGATGCTAGAGGCTGAATAACATGTTTAGTGACACGGCTGCCGCCGAGGTACCCAGAGTGGAATCCGGGTCTGTCTGGATTCAGAGTCTAAGCTGCAGTCTGTTACTCTACACTGCTGTCATATAGCTAAATAAGTAAATAAAAGTATAAAGTAATTCTCAGTTAATAGAAACTTATAGATGATGGTTCAAAAAAGAAAAAAGCTGAGGCCAAATACAAGTAGGTAAAATAGCTAATTATGTTTAGACAACTCACTAGCATGTCTTCCAAAAGAGAAGTCAAAGTCAATAGGAAACAGGACTACCTTTGAGCCTAAAAAACAAAGTGCTAAAATGCAAATCAGAAGGATACGCTACTTCCCTACTCATTCCGATTAGCAGAGTTACCTTTTACCCGGCACAGAGGCACAAACAAACTCTCTTCCAAATGAAAGGAATATAAAAATTTTCTCCTCCAAGAAAAGAATCGAGAACTCTATTTAAAAAAAAAAAAAATCCGGGGCTTCCCTGGTAGCGCAGTGGTTGAGAGTCCGCCTGCCGATGCAGGGGACACGGGTTCATGCCCCGGTCCGGGAGGATCCCACATGCCGCGGAGCGGCTGGGCCCGTGAGCCATGGCCGCTGAGCCTGCGCGTCCGGAGCCTGTGCTCCGCAACAGGAGAGGCCACAACAGTGAGAGGCCCGTGTACCACAAAAAAAAAAAAAAAAAAATCCTGGCTATCACATATAATTTGAAATACTTAGGACCACCTGACATTAAGGTGGGTTCCTCGGGACACTGTGATAAAGCATGTGAGAAGCCTTCACAGCAAGAAAGCACCCTGTCGGTAAAGACCTCCCCTCTGGCAGTGCTCCGAGTCACACGGCCCCAGGAAACACAGCTCACATCAGTCTTCTACTCTGTGTCCACAGACTGCAACGTGAAGGGTGTCCCGGAGTTGGCCACTCTGGACGGCAAGCCTTCCCCGACCCCTCCTCAAAATATGCTGCCGAAATACACACTGAACACCAAGTATGTACGGGTGAAATGTGTAGACTGGGATCTGCTTGAAAATACTCCAGAAAAATAAGTTGGGGAAAGAATAAAATAAGAACGGTAGAATTTTAATAATCGTTGAAGCTGGACAATGGATATAGGAGGGCTCATTATATTATTTTCTGTACTTTTGTATTCGAAAGGCTCCATAACACAAAGCTAAATACACACACACACACATACACACTACCCCCATGACATGATTTACAAGAAGTTTAAATAGAATCACCTGAGAAACCTAAGAAAACTTTGATGACATAAATTTGATGTTATGAAGGAAGTGGAGAAACCATGCCTAGATCTGACGTAAGAGATCCCACTGAGACCCCAAGGACTCCGCACACACCCACCACCGGCAGGGCCTGTCAGAGGACTGGTCACAGGGCAACATGGCAGAGACTGAATAAATTATCTCAGATTTTTCGTGAGTTTCTAGGACACATGTGCAATTTGCCAGAGGCAAAAACTAGACTCAGAAATACCAGTACATTTCAACCCTCCCGAGAATCAAGAACAACCTCCTAGGACAAGTGCAGAGGCACTGTCAAAGTCCAACAGTCTGCACCCCACGACAGAAGCTGCTAAACCACGGATCAAGTGACCGCATTTCCATCCTCTCAGGGAATTTCCATGTCCAGCAACGGCCTGCCGAACAGCAGACCTAGAAAGCCTTCTCTGGGACTGTGTAAACATAGCAAATGAGCAAGCAGCATAAGCTCTCACTTAAGAGGGAAAATTCGGGAGAAATCATAGAGCAGAGAGTCCTCCCACTGAGCGTCTCTGCTGTTTCGCGGAGACACTGTGCGCTTCTCCTGATTCCCTCTGTCACATACAACCACCGTCACCTGGGACGAACAGGAAGTGACAGTGTTTCTGTACTGCTTCACAGCCCTGATGACTAAGAAGGGAGCTAAGTGAAGGAAACACACATACACACATCATCTGAAGGGCCATAAATAAAAGCTTTCCATGCTAAATAACTCTTCCCCGCCAAAACCAGCCAAACAAGAAACCTCTTTTGGCTAATGGCAGAATCTAAAAAACGGTAATAGAGTTTTATCAATGGGCTTTACCAGACTCTTAAAAGCCACTTGCACAGAAAGAAAAAAGCTATTTTAAATGGTTCATTTGTCTTGGCATAAAAGACCTGCAAAACAGGTGAAAGAGCTACTCATGGCGGAATAAAATGTCTTTATATCCTTTTTCTTCATCTGTCCTTTTTCATAAGTTATAAATAATAATAAATTGCCCTCTGAACCCCAACTGAAGAGACAGAGCCCACTCTCCACTCTTTTTTTTTGTATTAAAAATAAAAATATAAAACTTTTTAGTAACTATAAGAACAAAACTCTACATAATGTATCCTTCTACACACTCAATTCACAAAGACGTCCAAAGTCTTCATTAAATATGATCAAAATAATTACTTACCATCCAAAGCAAAAAAGTGCAAGATAAAGGCCCAAAAGGGTAGCAACGACATGTCTTATAAAAGAGCTAGTTTTGCTTGAATGTAGGTAAGTTCGAAACCAAATGGCTGCTAGCAAGGCAAAGACTTGGCACACTACAAAATTGACCTGTAAAGAAAAATTAAAATTTCATATTAGCAACACAGACTTGAATTTTTCATTTGATGTTACATTTAAATTCTCAGGACCAAAAACACCAAGGTTACAGAAAATTAAGATCTCCCAGTTTACTAAAGAAACAAAACAAAAATCGGGGCGTCTTCCCAGAGATGACAGCCTCAAGTTCAAAGTGAAGGGCTGATGCACACCTGGGTGCTACACTTGGCAGGGCCGCTGGCGCCCAGCGTGGGGAGAGGCCTGGGCGGGGTTGGGGGGGGGGGCTGGAAGACACAGGGATGCAGACACAGAAATGGAAAGCACGGGGTACCCTATGGTTTCAGAGAAAGAGAAACTTATTTTAATGACTTGGGCGACCCTGTAACTGGTGGAAAAGAAGAGCTCTGAGTTTCTCCAAAACTCCTCTGGGTCAGGATCTGGTGAAGATCCCCGAGAGTCTGTAGAATGCACCCTCTTCCATTTGGAGTTCCGTACCATCCCTGGCGAGGGAGTCAAGGGGATGCTGCTGGTCTGAAACTACCACTGAAAGGAAACGAATGTCTCAGCTCTGGGGGCCTCAAGCACTGGTCCAGGAGGCAAGTAGGTGAATAAGAGAAAGGAGCCTCCGGAAAGCCATGAGGGATAGCATTCACCCCCAAGCCTGCCAAGGCAAGTTCTTAAATGTCCTCATAACTCACCAGGAGTGACATCGTTCTCAATTTTCAGGAATGCGTACAAGCTGGTAAGAGTGCTGTGGCTCTTTTCTCTCCCTTAACATTACTTTTGCCCTTGCAAAATGATAAAATAAAAAACTACAAATAAGACTCTCCTGTGGTGTTTAAAGACTCAAGAAAAACCTGCATTTCTATCTCTTATGAAGTAGATTCTCACGGAACGTGAGATTTGTAGATTTGTAGATTCTCACGGAATCTACAAATACAAGAAAAATACATTTGACATTAGGAACTTGTAAGAAACACATTTAACAACAACAAAATTACTGTTACAGGGACCTAAATTAGGAACAAATCACACCATCTACATGTCGATGCTGCCACAGATCCACAGAGATATCTCTGCCTAAAGACAGACAACTATGTGCTCTTTCTTGCATTACAAGGAGAAAAACAGTTGCACATTGTTGCACATTGTCTGAGAGACCATTGTTCTTGGAAACAGCTAGACTTAATACAAGCAAAATGTCATTCCAACAGGTTCTAAGCACTTTTTCTCTCCTGAAGGGTTCCAACGATATTTTTTTAATTAAGCAAAAAGTAGATATACCAGAAAAATGAATATTGACATTAATAACTACTCACATCTACAAAACTTCTTACAGTTTAAAAACTTTCAAATATCTCATAACTAAACAAAAAGGTACGGAGCATCTACTCTGGGCAAAGCATGGGAAATCAAAAGACGCATAAGCCCCGCGCTAGCCCTGGATGGCTTTAGAATCTAATGAAAAAAGCAGGGAGATGCAAGAGGGAAGAGATATGGGAACATATGTATATGTATAACTGATTCACTTTGTTATAAAGCAGAAACTAACACACCATTGTAAAGCAATTATACTCCAATAAAGATGTTAAAATAAATAAATAAATAAAAATAAAAGCAAACACATGCACCAGGAACTTCAACTCAGTTATTAAAGACTATACAGAAAGTGCTTTGAGGACACCCCAAAGGAAACAGCATGAAGGGCTGACTGTCACAAAGTTGGGGACATAAGACCTAATGACAGCTGATCTCCACAAACATCCGAGGAGTCGCTCCCTCCCTCTCCCTCCTCCCCTCTCTCTCTTTTCATATTTGTCTAACATAAAACAAAGTGTGAACTAATACAGAAGCATTCTAGAACCACTGGCATACAGAATTTTGTATCTTTGTAAACATCCATTTCAGCGTTGTCGTCTTACAGAAAATGAGACCAGATCTCACTCCAGACACTGAATCAAAATCTTTGGGGGCAGGCGCAGAAGTCGATAATTCAAAAAGAACAACACAGGTCCCAATAATCCTCCAGGTATGAGAACCACAGTGTTGGAAAATTAGAAAGAGGGCGTTTTCAGCAAAAACAAAACAAAAACAAAAAACCCCAATGTGAAGGAAGCACTGAGGCTTGAAAATGCAAAGCAGCAGGGTGTAGTGGGGACAGTGGGAGATGACGTCAGGATGGGGGTGGGTTCAGAGAGAGAGGGGCTTTGCATGTCCTGCGGAGGCGTTTATAGTTGAGCCCATAAGTGATGAAAAAACACTGACAAGGACTTCCCTGGTAGTGCAGTGGTTAAGAATCCACCTGCCAAATTCAGGGGACATGGGTTCCAGCCCTGGTCCAGGAAGATCCCACATGCCGCGGAGCAGCTAAGCCCGTGCACCGCAACTACTCAGCCTGCGCTCTAGAGCACGCGAGCCACAACTACTGAGCCCATGCGCCACAACTACTGAAGCCCGTGCGCCTAGAGCCCGTGCTCCGCAACAAGAGAAGCCACCACAGTGAGAAGCCCGAGCACCGCAACAAGAGTAGCCCCAGCTCGCTGCAACTAGAGAAAGCCCACGTCCAGCAAATAAGACCCAGTGCAGCCAAAAGTAAAATTAATTAATTAATTTAAAAAACAAAAAACACCAACAACATGTGACCCAAGCTCTGCTTTCGCAAAAGAAGGACCAGAATAAGGAGTGTGTAGCAACAGGGTGCAGGCCGCTGCTGTTCCAGCCTCCTTGAGAAAGGAGGGCCTGAAGTGGCAAGGAGACAGAGAGGAAAGAGCCAGTTCAAAGGACACTCAGGCCACAGAGCCATTGGGACTGGCCACTGGACCAGGGCCTGAAGGAAGAGGAAAGGCCGTGAGTCGTCAGTGGATGATGACATGAACCAAAGTGGGGGGGCGTGGGTCCTAGGGGAGAAAGACTCCCCCCCACCTCGAGCACGCTCAGTTTGAGAGTGTGCGGGGGGGGGGGCAACCATGCTCGCTCAGACGACATCTGCGAGGCGGGTCTGGAGCCAGCAGGGCAGATGCGAGTCTGGGAGCGATG
This sequence comes from Neophocaena asiaeorientalis asiaeorientalis, assembly GCF_003031525.2. NCBI lineage: Eukaryota > Metazoa > Chordata > Mammalia > Artiodactyla > Phocoenidae > Neophocaena > Neophocaena asiaeorientalis. The sequence goes on along the minus strand of NW_020172455.1, from coordinate 4,193,613 downwards.
GACACGGCGGAAGGAGAGCTGTGGACAGACAAGGGGGCCCAGGGCAGAATCCCACAGCAGGCAAGTCACAGCCGGGCCAAGTCACAGCAGCAAGAATGGGCACACTGTGTGTGGGCGGGGCCAGAGGAGGCTCAAGAGGCCATGGTCACGGTCAGGTCACAGGGCACAAGATCCAAGACAAGCCACCTACCTTGGCAATTGCACCTTTATCAGTGAGCTTGGCGAGAGCATGTCCAGAGCAGAAAGCCACATTTCACAGATGAGGAAGCTAAGTCCCAGTGTTTAGGTAACCCGTCCAAATTAATACTGCCTACGAATAATTCGCACGTTATCCACTAGCGGCCAGGACAGCTGCGCAGGAGACGCAAGAGGCATGAAGTGGGACCCTGCCCTGAAAGCACGCAGAACTAGGGTACAACTGAAGAGCCAGGGAGAGAGCCCCGGGAGCAGGTGCCATTAAGTGCCCTGACCTGGGGGAGCATCCAGAGGCACAGCTGGAATCCGGGCCTTGTGACTGGGCTGCAAAGGAGAAGAAGGATTCGGCCAGTCAGACAACGGTGGCAACTCGAGGAGGAGGGGGCAGCAATTCATATCAAGAAAAAAAACCCTGTAGGACATGCAGGTGGGGAAATGCAGACTGTTACTTTACATAGGAAACACCAGAATGGGCACACACCCAGAGGTACAAATAGCTGTTGCGAAAGGTCTTAAAGGTAAAACTTGCCCATATCTTAGTCATTCTTTCATGGGCGGGGTAGGGCTGGGGAGGCAAATGCATACTGTAGACGGAAATAGAGCAAAAGAGAACTAACAGACCTACAAGGCGTGGACATCCATCACATCACAGGCTGGCCCTTTCCACGACTTCCCGCCTTTAATCCTTGAAGCAAGGTGCTACTTCCCAGAGTTTACGCAGCCAGCTCAAGGTCACTTACAACACAAATGAGTACCCCAGGCTCTAACCCAGGTCTGAGTCTAGGCTGTTCAACGGCTGCCTCTCTACTTCTAGAGAAGGTCTGAAGGTCCAACTTGATTGCTACAGACAAGACCATATAGAGAATTCGCGATCCGTAAAGTGTGTCCCTCCTAGCTAACAAAATGCCACCAAACGGCCACTTCCCACACCTAATACGCACAATAAAAGAGAAGCCGCGTTGAGCTTGCGTACATTTGTTTTGGTTTGTTACAGGTCAACCCTTCGTACAAGCTTTCTTCCAAATGGAAAGAAATATAGACCCAAAAGACTTTATGTTCTTTTCTTCAACACCATTTTGTTGAAAATATACCTATACAAATGACCTGATGTACCTTCAAAGAAGTGCCCCCAGAAATTTGGGAGTGGGGGGTGGGAGGGGAGGCAGGGCACAGGAAGGGGAAAGAAACAAGGGTGAAAAATCTAGCTAATTTAAGAATTTTTAATTAAAAATTTAACTTTTGTGAAAAGCTGCACATAGAAGTACCTATGAAAGCAATTGCTGTAGACAAACCAGAGGATGCTCTCTGAGGCGCATGTTCCACATAAGGTGGTGAGAGAAGAGTTTTCTTCGACACCAAATGACGTGGTTCAATCTCACAATTAAGTCAGCGTCCAGGCGTGCAGGGTGAAAGCCTACTGCTCAGTAATTTATGCCACTCCAAAGAAATAGCAACAAGATTCACTTATTTTTAAGGATATTCAAAGAAATTATTAATAATACCCCCAAACAAATTTGCAAAAGCATCTAGGGAGGGAAGGGTCCAAGACAGTGACATCGGAGGCTTGTCAGCTCACCTCCTTCCACGGACATACCAAACCAACAGCTACACCTCTTATGAAAAAATGTATAAACTGACACACATGCCATATGACAGTTAATTACCGCCACGTCAGAGCCAAGCATTCTATAATAAGCCAACAACTGGCTTATAATAAGTTGAGAGTGAAAAAACTTAAATTTCAAGGCAGCTCAAGACGAACAAATACCATATGATATCACTTATATGTGGAATCTAAAATATGACAAGTGAACTTATCTACGAAACAGACGTGTGGTTGCCAAGGGGGCGAGGGGAGTTTGGGATTAGCAGATGCAAACTGTTATATATAGGATCGATAAACAACAATGTCCTACTGTACAGCACAGGGACTATATTCAACACCTCGTGTTAAACCACAATGGAAAAGAATGTGAAAAAGAACGTGTATATGTATAACTGAATCACCTTGCTGTACAGCAGAAATTAACACAACATTGTAAATCAACTATGCTTCAATAAAATTTTAAAAAGATGAAATGCAATACTCAACAAATCAACAGAAGTACCCCCAAATCAGCTGCTGCCTCCGTATCTCTATCAATGGAACATAAATTACATCTAATGTTACTTTTCTATTAGTATAAATGGCTTTTGGGTAGCATTCTTAGCCAGTGGCTGCCAAGGTAAACAGGCAGTCTCTGGGAGACCCTGCATGGGCGGAGCTGGGGGAATGAGGCACACAGCCCGTGGCCAAGGATCCTAGGGGTTCTCAAGGCCCCACAGATACAACCTTTAGCACCCTCAGCTCTGTGCTCGCATCTACCAGTGTAAGTCCAGCTGCGTAACAACCACCTGCATAGCTGATTAGAAACAGAGTTTTGAATACCAGCCCCAGAGTTCTTATTCCCCTGGTCTGAAACAGAACCTTGAATTCTTTTTTTTAATTCCGCAGGCAAAACTCGTGTGCTTTATGTTTGAGAAATGTGTCCTCGTCAACCAACCTCAAAGTCAAGTAGATACAAGGGGGCCCAAAGGCAAGGCAAAGAACCTCTCGTACCTTCAGGAAATAATATAAATTAAATCCATGTAAGATACCATCATGTATCGACCAGACTGACAAACTTTTTAAGTCTGACGATACCAAGGAGACCACGGTGTGGAGCAATGGGATCTCACACACGCTAACACAACCACTTGGGGAAACACCTCAGCACCTTCTTACAGGACTAAAGACATGTACACCCTAGGACTCAGCCACTCCACTACTTAGAGGTATAACATGGGGATCAGGAGACACGTTCAAGAATGTTCAAAACTGTGCTGTTCATAATAGCCATATGCTAGAAAACACCTAGTGCCCATTGACAGTAAAACGGCTAAATATATTGTGGTGTATTCATACAACAGGCAACACACAGAACAATGAAAATGAAAACTTACGGCTTCTTACAGCATATGGACTAAACTCAACACACAACGCTGTATGAAAGAAGCCATACGCCTCTTGAATTTAACTCAGAGGAAGACATACAACATAAAAACATATGTTTATAAAAAGTTCCCCCAAACAAGCAATAAACCATACTGTCTGGGGATGCCCACATGAGTGGTAAAACTATAAAGAGCATGAAATGAATATCACTGAAGTCAGCAAAGTGATCATCTATGGAGGAAGGGAAGAGGTCACAGTGAGAAGCATACAGGGGGCTTTTGTGTGCAGGCGATCATCTGTTTCTTGCCCAGGGTGGTTACAGAGATACTGGCTTTTTAATTTTTTGTTAAACTTTATGTAATAGCTGTGGTAACATTAGGTGCTGTAATAAACAGACACACAAAAATGTATGCAACGGCTCCAACAAAACTGAGGTTCAGGTAACAGTCTAGAGCAGATACTCCTGGGCAGTGGGCAGCCGTCCTGCGCAGATGATTTCGGGGTCCTGGCTCCGTTCTGTGATGCCATGACCCAGAACCTCATCGTGGCTGCATCCGGCCTTCGGAAGGGAAACGTGAGAGGATGGAAAAGGCACACTTGTTTCTAAAGAGCCCTCGCCTGAAAATGGGACGCGGATCATTGCCACTCATACTCACGCACAGAGCTAGTCACAGAGCCCGCCCCCCTGCAAGGCTGACCAGGAAACGTGCCAGGACAGGAAAAAATCTGACTTCTGGGGAAGAGCTAGCAGTCTCTACCACACCATTCTCTGGAAGGAAACCCCAGTAACTGGTAACAGTGGCTGCCCTTCAGGGTACAGGACAGAGGTAAAGGGAGACTTATTTGTCATTGTACAGCCCTGTCCAGCTTTTTATTTTGCACCATGGACATGTATTATCTACCCCCAAATAAATGTTTTAAAAGTAATTCATGCTGGGACTTCCCTGGTGGGGCAGTGGTTGGGAATCCGCCTGCCAAAGCAGAGGACATGGGTTCGATCCCTGCTCTGGAAAGATCCCACATGCCGCAGAGCAACTAAGCCCGTGTGCCACAACTACTGAGCCTGCGCTCTAGAGCCCGCGGGCCCCAACTACTGAGCCCGCGTGCCACAGCTACTGAAGCCCGTACGCTTAGAGCCCGTGCTCCGCAACAAGAGAAGCCACCGCAATGAGAAGCCCGCGCACTGCAATGAAAAGTAGCCCCCGCTCACTGCAACCAGAGAAAGCCCGCGCGCAGCAACGAAGACCCAACGCAGCCAAAAATAAATAAATAAAATTGATTCTTTAAATAAATAAAGTAATTCATGCTTCTTTTCGAATTTCCAAACCAAAAATTGAGCACCAGGATTTAAGACTGTAATTATCTCATCTCCCCACACTGAGTCTGCATTGCTAGCTTCATCCTACTAAAGTTAACACAACGGCAGCCAGGTCTCACAGCATATAAGCATTTTCAAACGTGATTAGGCCACTGCCACAGAAAAACAACTCTTTCAAGCATAGGGTAAATTAAACTCCACTCCTACTAGAAGCAACTTTGGTAAATTAAACTCATTTAATTCAACAACCACAACCTCCCCATAAATAGTAAAAGTGAGCCCCAACCAAAACTTTGGGAAACAAGTCTTTATAAACTGCCATAAAAATCTACAGATTCGCCAAAAGAATAACATTCCGTACAAAATTCAAATTGGACACATGAACAGAATTCTTCACTGCATCCTCGTCTATCTTACCATTCTACTCAATTGGCTTGTTTCCTCCAAGGACCCGTATCTTGGTTAACGGGATCACCCCGCTCCTCGAATAGAAACTATGGAACCTGTACTCATACTTTTGGGCTTCCAGAACACTTTTTAAATCAGTTCTATACAGCACTTGTCACTTACTGGACTATTAGTCTGACTTTCCCTCTAGGCTGTGAACTTCTCAGGGCTTGGGAACAAATTGTATTCATCTATGAATCCCTACCCATCCCAGACTGCAGTGCCTGGCTCCATCTGTGCTTTTAATTTACTGAAAGAGTGGAGGAAAAAAATATGCTTCAAGAGTTTGCCTAAATAGTATAGAGTATTATGAATATAACAGCTCATATCTTATTTCTTCCCTGGAGACTTAAGGCCTTAATAATAATTGCTCCAATTAGAAACTCCGTAACAAGAAATAAAAAATAAATATGTAAGCATAAGTATGCATTCTACCCAACATTCTGTAAACGCTATTTAGGTAGAAGAAAGCACAGACATGGCAGATTCTGCACTCATAAAACTCAGAGGTGGGCAAGAAGACACACAAATGAACTATAACAACGGTGGCTGCCAGGCAGGTTGGGAGGCAGAGGGCATGCCTCTTGGGGCTCCATCCTGCCTCCTGAATTACATGGCAACTGCCTACCTGAATCCCACATAAACAAAGCACACTGGGTTTAGCCCGCAAAGCCCCGTGTCCACCAGGACAGGGCCGGCCCTTAGATACAACTTTCCCTCCTCTTCCTTCCCAGACAACAGCACAGAGAGCTGCAACGTGAGAGCCCAGACATCCCCTAACCTCCTACTCTGTGCTAAATTTGACGACGTTAAAAAGAGCCAGACTCCTGGCTCTGACAGATCCTGAAGTATATTCTCAGATCATCCACAGAAACCAAAAAGTAGTAAGCTTTCTCAAAGGCACCGAAACAGAAGCAGAAAGAAAGTGATTCAGTCAAGACACCAGAGATTAAAAGGACACACATCTTACCTACGAGGTTAATGAGAGTTTAATTTCAGTCTTGCCATCTATATAAGATTCCTATGAACTAAGAAGGAATTTATTTCTAACTGCTTGTAAAATTAAAAGGTGCCAGATTAATTGCATCCACAACCGCTAAATTAGGAAACTCAAGTAAAGGCAATCGACGGAAATAAGCTGAATCCAGATAAAATAAACTCACCATACACACATCCCAAAATATCACACAGAGCACAGACACAAAACAAGGGTTGATCTGCTTCGTATCAACACCACTTGTCAAACGTACTCCGACAAATGACGGAGGAGCTCATTCCTAAAAAGGATAAAGGGGAAATAAATATAAGAACAAGGAACCATCTCCCCTTTTATTAGGAGCATTTGTGGTGAAAGAGAGAGACTCAATATTTATCTCTTAGGTGGTTACAAATAATATTAGCAAATCGGAAGACTTACTAAAGGGAAAAAGGAAAAGGAGTCTAAATTCACAATGATGCAATAAACAAATCCTAGTACATCCACAGAGAGGATATTACTTAGCAAGAAAAAGGAATGAACTTTTGTGACACTCACAACATAGATGAATCTCAAAATAATTAAACTGAGTAAAAGAATTCAGAAAAATGAAGCGTGCAATTCTATTTATACAAATTTCTAGAAAATGCAAACTAATCCATAATGACAAAAAGCAGATCCGTGGTTGCCTGGGGATGCAGGGCAGGGAGAAGCAAGAGACAAGTATTACTAGGGGACACAGGGAAACTCTGGGGTGATGGAGGCGTGCATTATCTTTATTGCAGTGGTGGTTTTACGGATGGATGCATTTGTCAAAACATTCAATTGTACACTCTAAAAGGGCACATTTTATTGTACGCCAATTATACCTCAATAAAGCTGTTTAAATTTTTTAATAAAAATAAATCCACATTGACCATCATTTGGGTTTAACTGCAAACCTTAACAATGTGATTGAGATTACCTTTGCTTTTGGAAAGGTATTTCATTTCAGTTATATATCCTGCTTTGTGGACAAGCAATTGACAAGCAATTTTGGAAGGAATACAGATGTGGAATACTTAAACGCCTGTATTTCCTTCCCATTCGTCACTTTCACGGTTTAAAAAGCTAAAAGAATTTTAGTGGAAATTCCCATCACTTCAAGTTTCTCACAGACAGCTTCTGTGACTCAATAAATGTCTGATTTTCAAAAAGAAGGAAAGACCATGCGGTCCGACTTCCTCAACTTAAAGGAGGAAACTGAAGATCCCATCCTCTCCCAGGAATTCATGTCTACACTGCTGACACCTAACTTTGTAATTTTAATCTTGACCTTTCCACGGAGCTTCAGACTCGCCACCTCCCTGAACAATAATAAGTATCCTAAACTCGCTGCAGTCAAAAGGGTACTTAGTCATCCAGGCAACTTCTCCCCCACATCTACCCATCTCAGCCAGTGCACCAGCACAGATTCAGTGGCTCAACCGAACACCCAGCAAGCACACACTCCCTAACACCTTCCACGTCAAATCCGTCCCTAAGTCCTTTTAGCTCTGTCTCCATATTGCATGTGCCATGCATGCCCTGTCTCCATCTCCACTTCTGCCGTCTCTTCTTGCCTGGACGCCCAAGCCCACAGGGGCTCCCTATGTCCCCTCTTGCCTCTCCAAGTCGGGCACCACACTACAGTCATGTGACCATGTCAGTCCTCCTCTTTAAAAAAACACTCCATCCAGCAGACTGCCCATCATGGTCAACATAACATCTTAACTCCTTACTCTGCCCTCAAAGAGCCAGGCCCCCTTTCTAGCCTCATCTACCACTGTTTCTCTCGCTGGCTACCTTTCAACGCGGGATCTTCCCTAACACACCAAACGCACCTCCGCCTCAAGGCCAAAGCCTCCCCAGGCCCCCATACCTGAAACGCACAAAATGCAGACACTTCACCTTTCACATCAGAACTCAAACATCATGTCTTCAAAAGGTCCATGTATCTTGCAAGCTAAAGCAGCATCCCAGTCATGTTTTTTTTTTTTTTTTTTTTTTTTTTTTTTTTTTGTTGTGGGGCCTTTTAAGAGCCTCCCATTTGTTTTTTTTTTTTTTTTTTTTTTTTTTTTTTGTGGTACGCGGGCCTCTCACTGTTGCGGCCTCTCCCGTTGCAGAGCACAGGCTCCGGACGCGCAGGCCCGGCGGCCATGGGTCACGGGCCCAGCCGCTCCGCGGCATGTGGGATCTTCCCGGACTGGGGCACGAACCCGCGTCCCCTGCATCGGCAGGCGGACTCTCAACCACTGCGCCACCAGGGAAGCCCCCCAGTCATGTTTTAACATATACTATATCTCATTTTACTGACTTTACGGTACTCATCACTATCTCAAAGTACCTTGTAAATCTGTTTACTTATTTATTATATTTCTAATACCATTCGTTCATTCATTTCTGCTATGACTATTAGAAGCTTTAGTCCAAAGAAGAACAGTCACTTAAGTTGAAAGCATTCATATCCAGGGGCCTAGGTGCTACTGGGTAAAAAGCACCCACCCTAAAAAAAAAAAAAAAAAGTCAATTTTAGCTATCCTACTAATTACACAAGGCTTCAAATGATGCAAAAGACTCACTTTTCTCCTGGGCTTCCTCATTATCATCAGATTTCGGTTCAATACGATATCAACTTACAAATATGTTGACTTGATTTTGAAATTACATTGCCTCCCGTCAAAAAGAGTACACTTTCAATAACAATCATGTCAACAGAAAAAAAGTATTAACTTTTAATGATTAGCTTGGGATCTGAACACCTTGCCTTTGGAATATTTAGCCATTAAGCATTTAAACAACACATTATCTGAATGAGCCAATGTAAGCATGTTTAATTCCTTTTTTTTTTTTTAGAACTTTTAAAGGTTTCAGACACTGCTACCCAGAAAATCACAGTCGATCATTATGCCTGTTAATGTCATGTAGCTTGAATTATCCTATAGTAAATCATTAAGATAATCACTAGAATGTACATTTCATGAGAACAGGGACTTTTGTCTATTTCGTTTGCTGTATTCCTCAGCATCTGTTTCTGACATATGACCGGCACGTAACACATGTGTGTTAAACACTTGCAAACTCATATTTTGTTTTACCTTATTCTCATCGCCATATTATTCCAAATTGATGTGCCATCTCTTCTTCCTATTGCTTGATGTTATTTGAATACTAAGCAGGAGCTAAAAAGTAATTCTTGGATCTTAAATCACAGTAAGAATCTGACCTCCAAACTCTGCAGTGTCATGTGGTAAATCAATCACAAGAGATCCACCTGGGTCCTGCCACAGACTCCACCTGGAAGGCCAGGTGTCCTGGAAGGCCAGACTCCACCAGTCTGATACACTGACTGCCCCAGCAAACTGCTAACAAGTTTCTGCTCTCGGGCTAGGAGGGAAGCCACAGCTGGCAGACCATCTGTACAACACAGATTATCAAATATTTACACCAACTCCAAGGTGAATATTAAGTAGCACCACAGAGCTGATAAAGTCTCATAATTAAGTCATCAAAGGCAGTGATTTCGACGTATAGGAGGGGAGTCTCTTGAGACGTGTCACAAGCACGTATTACTAATGAAAGTTAAAGGAGTCAAGTTTGTGAACGACTGACTTTAATCAAGTTTCCCCTCAAAGGAAAAGGCAATCGAGATGCAACTAGTTTGCTGGAAACTACGCATATCAAAGAGCACAGAAACAGGACCATGGTGAACGGCACCAAGCGCATCACAGCAGGCCGATGGCTGCAGGTCTAAAGTAAGCAGCTCATAACTACCTAATAAACCATAGACACAAATCCCTGCTCTGGCCCTGACCGGGTAGTCTCTGGCATTCATTACCTCTTTATGCAATAGTTTCTTAATATGAAAATAAGAATACCCTCTATCTACACTTCTAGATTATGAAATATACCAAAAACCCCCAGACAAACATGATACATACTTCTGATCCTTGACCTGACGTGGTCTGCCTAGCTGGTCAGCTGGTTCAGACCCCATGAGGGGAGCTCCACTTACAGGAAGTATCTAGAATAGTCACACTCATAGAAACAGAGAGTAAAATAGTGGTTACCAGGGGCTGGAGGAGAGGGGAAACAGAGAGTTGTTTAATGGGTATACAGTTCCCATTTCACGAGATGAAAAAGTTCTGGAGATCTGTCACACAATGATGTGAATATACTTAACGCTACCGAAGCATACAGTTAAAAATGGTTAAGATGGTAACTTCTATATATTTATATATGTTATCACAATGTTTGAATTTTTAAAATTACTTTTTAAAATAAATAAATAATCGAGAATGTCTTCATTGAAAGATATAAGGAAAATGGAAAATCAAGCTACAAACTGGGAAAAGATATTTTACAACACATATAATGGAGAAATAATTCAAATCCAAAACAGAAAGAACCTGTAAAAATCAAGATGAGAAAGACAAACTACCCAATTTAAAAACAGGCAAAAGACAGGACTAAGCATTTCACAGAAGAGGAAACACAAATGGCCAGGAGCTATATGGAAACACACTAACCTCACTCGTTCAGGAAAAATGAAAACGAAAATCACAAAAGATCTTTTCATACCCACAAGACTGACCAAAATTTATTAACCTGGTAACAATAGGAGCCAGGTGCTGGTGTGGATGAGGAAGAAAAGGACTTTTAATACACAGTCGGTGGGACTGTATTCTGGTATAACCACCCCGGAAAACATTTTGCCATTATTTAGTAAAGTTAAAGATACAATCTCCATGACCATAAGGCCACCAGTAGGGAGACAAAACTTAGAGAAACTCTTGCACATGTGACAAGGACACATGAACAAGAACGTTCAGGGCAGCATTGTTTATACGGTAAGAAACCGGAAACCATGCAAACGTCCTTGGACAGGAGAACACAAACAAGCGAGAGTATATTCACACTAGTCCAGAGTGAAAATGTACGAAGCACAGCTACAGCCACCAATGTAAATAAACATAACCTGATGCAAAAAGCAAGACTCAGAAGAAAACACACAGTATGAATCATTTACATAAAGGTCAAAATCAAAACTGAGCAAAACTAAACGCGATGCTGTTACAGATACACACGTTTGTGGTTAACACTATGAAGAAAAGCAAGGAAATGATAAACCCCAAACTCTGGAAATCACTCCTCTCCTGGATGAGCCCTAAGAGGGGCACCCAGGGAGGTTGGAAAGGTTCTCCTGAAGCTGGAAGCATGAGGGAGGGTTTCACCGTCCTCTGGGAGCACGTGATGCTGGTACACAATCTCCTACAAATCTGATTTTTATAAAAACTCCCCAGAAAAGGGAAGACGTACTGGTACAAAAAGGATCTAAAAACAAGTAAAGCGCTTTGGGGGAGAAAAGGAAAAAAGAAAGAACTATAAATTCCCCCAAATTCTTCACTTACTCCATTTTCTAAGTGATAATGGACCAACTTCTATGTATATAGCAACTTAACACTTAAGCCATCAGTACCGCTGGTCAAATGTTACATAATCCGATGTGTAACTGTCAAAGACCTTTAGAAAGTCCTATTATGGCGCCAAATAATATAAATCCCTCAGTCTCCTCTCTTCATCATCACCAGGAGAGGAACCAAGACAGGAAAGCCGCTCACCCACACTGGTCACAGGAGAGGGAACGCAAGCAGGAGGGATCCAGAAGGGGCCACCGGGCCGGCGTTCTGCCTGAGAGAAGACAAAAGACACAGCCGTGGCCGCGGCAAAATCCAGCTTGCGGGAGGCCTCCCACTCCTGCCTGGCTTCCCTCTAAGAAGGAGGAGATGTTATGCACTGCACACTGGCTGTCTCCGAGACCCCCAAAATATATGTACACAGTTCCTCGGGGAAAAAACTAAGACATCCTAATCAAATTCTCAATTTCCCACTACTCAACTGGCCATAAAAGCTGGGACACAGGGCTACTGATGCTGACCCAAATCATCATTTCTTCTTTTTGTTCATGACGCTCTCAGAAAGGACATTTGTTTGATTTTAATTTTTCTTATCATTCTGATCAAACTACCACAGCCTCTTTATTCTACCAAACCACAGTCTTAGTCTGAAAGCACAATGGAATTATTGAATTGTGTCCTGAGCCCTGCCCTCCATCCTGAACTCCAGACTCACAGTCAATGGTCTACTCAGCATTCCTTCTTCAAGTCTAACAGGCTCCCTAAGTTTAACACGGCCAAAGGAGACTCTCTATCGTTCCCTTCCCATGCTCCAAAAGCCACATCGCCCCCGGAGCCCCCATCGTTGACCCGCTGCTTAGGCCAACCACGCAGGACAGGCGTCTCCCTAGACTCCTCTCCCTCACATACATCCCTCACCAATAAGTCACGGCAGCCCCTCCCCCAGGAGCCCCCGAGCAAAGCCGCTGCTCGCACGTCACATTCTGCTCCGCCTGGCTCTCCTCTAGCGCTCCATGCACTAACAAGCCGAAAGGAAACCAGATGAGCTCGTTCCTCTGTTCAGCTCGGCAGATGGCCTGCCCCCACGTGCGGGCTGCCCAGATGCCCTCTTCCGGAGGACAATGTGGAGAGTCGGCGTAGAAAAGACAAGCATCCATGGAGAGCCCCGACGAGCATCATCTCAGCCAGGTGACAAGGCTGACATCAACAGCGCTAGGTCAGGTTGAAAGACGTGCTCTGGTTATGACGTGACGGAAGTGACACTGCACCTCTGGGCTCTGCTTCCCAGACATCCACCAGCCAGACTAGTCGTGAGGAAAACTTTGGACAAACCCCACCTGAGGAGCTTTCTACAAAATCCCTGATGACTCTCAAAGCTATCAGGTCACCTAAAACAAGGGAAGTCTAAGAAACTGTCAGTCCGGAGGAACCCAAGAAACACTGACAACTAAATGTAAATGGAAATATCCTGCACAGGGTCCTGGGTCACAGGAAGGACCTTGCTATGGACTAAACATTTGTATCCCCCCAATCCATACACTGAAGCCCTAACCCCCAATGTGATAGAATTTGGAGATGGAACCTCTGAGATGTAATTAGGTCATAAGGGCAGGGCCCTCAGGATGGGATTAGTGCCCTTATAAGAACAGACACCAGAGAGGGAGCTCCTGCCCTTCTCCCTCCCCAGACACACACACACACCAAAAAAAGTCCACATGAACACACAGCAAAAAGGCAGCCACCTGCAAGCCAGGGAGAGAGGCCTCACCAGAAGCTGACCACACTGGCACCCTGATAAGGACAACTGTGATAAAAGACCATTCTAATGTAACACATTAACAACAGGAAAAAGTGAATGTGGGTTATATGGGAACTTTCGGTCTATCTTCCCAACTCTCTGTAAATGAAAAGAGTTCTAAAATTAAAAGTTAATTAAAAGGGGCTTCCCTGGCGGTGCAGTGGTTGAGAGTCCACCTGCCAATGCAGGGGACACAGGACCGATCCCTGGTCCAGGAAGATCCCACATGCCGCAGAGCAACTAGGCCTGTGCACCACAACTACTGAGCCCACGCACCGCAACGACTGGGGCCCGCGCACCTAGAGCCCATGCTCCACAACGGGAGAGGTCACCGCAGCGAGAGGCCCGCACACCGCAGCAAGGAGTAGCCCCTGCTCGCCGCAACCAGAGAGAGCCCACGTGCAGCAGCGATGACCCAATGCAGCCAAAAATAAGTTTTAAAATTTTTTAAATTATTTTTTAAAAGTTAATTAAAAAGAAGCCAATGGCTTCCTATCCTATTTATATTCTAACCAAATTCCTGCCAATCTCTTTCAACTCAATACCTAATAGTCTGGTCTACCAAGATCACCTTCACAAGGGTTAGTCACACAAGAAAATAAATATGCATTTGTCAAAACTGACCGAACTGTACACTTCAGATCTGGGTATATATGTTATACTTCAAATAAACGTTTTAAAAAAACAGGATTGCCAAAATGAGAAATTTGATGACATGAAAATTACCCTTGAACCTGGTAGCTTAAAACAATAATACACCTTTTGCTCTTGAATCTGCAATTTTAGCAAGACTAGGGAGGGAGAACTCATCTCCGCTCTCCTTGGCATCAGCCAGGGACTGTAATTATCTAAAGGCTCATTCACTCTCAAGTCAGCTTCACACGGCCTGTATGCCCTGGGCTTCCTCACAATACGGCAGGTTGGTTCAAGGACCAGCATTCTGAGAGAGAGAGACAGACAGAAAGAGAGCCACGCACACCCACAGCAACGGAAGCTGTAGGCTTTTAGTGACCTAACCCCCAATGTCACACAGCATCCACTGTACTCTCTCAGCTGAAACAGTCACAAACCTCGCCAGGTTCAAGGGGAAAGGAAATAAATCTCATCTCTTGATAGGGAGTGAAAAGTACCAGAAATACTGCTGTGACCGCTTGTGGAAAATAAAATCTATCACAGGCTGGAATATAAAGTTGAGGGAAGTCTCCAAAAGACACAGGTAGCAAGAGAGACAGAATTCATCCAAGAAATCAATATCTAATAGATAAGAGTTCCAGAAAGAAAACCATGACAACAACAAAGAAAACACAAGGAAGAAGTTATCTAAGAAGTAATTCCAGAGGATTTCCCAGAGATAAAGAACATAAGTCTTCGATTTGAACAAACTTACCAAGTATCCACACAGACACAATGTGAAATTTAAGAACATCAAGGAAAACGGAAGATCCTACTACTACTCTTCAAGAAAGAAAATCAGGTCAACTACTCGTTAAGAGAATTAGACTAGCATCAGACATCTCATCAACAACACTACACGCTGAAAGATAATGGCACGATATCTTGAAAGTTATAAGGGAAAGATATTTTCAACCTAAAGTTGCATGAAGATAATTTCAAATATATAAAGAGACAGAAAACTTACTTTCCATGTAGTCTTTCTTGGGAAGTTACTTGGAGATGCCCTTCAGCAAAAATAAAAGTCTAAACCAAGAAAGAAGGCAAGGATTCAGAAATAATGAGTTTGGCTCATAGATACAGTAAAAGGAAGCTGCAGAATGCAAACTGTGCAGTAGGCCAGGGGAGCAGTCACCCCACATTTGAGATGGAAAGTGAAAGGCTCCAGAAGACCATTATCCAAGGAGAGAAAGATAAATTCTCGAAGTGCAGATGTTATCCCTAAGGGTGTGGAATTCAAATTATTTATTTATTTTTTTTGCGGTACGCGGGCCTCTCACTGTTCCGGCCTCTCCCGTTGCAGAGCACAGGCTCCGGACGCGCAGGCTCAGCGGCCATGGCTCACGGGCCCAGCCGCTCCGCAGCATGTGGGACCTCCCCGGACCGGGGCATGAACCCGTGTCCCGTGCATCGGCAGGCGGACTCTCAACCACTGCGCCACCAGGGAAGCCCCAGATTTTATGTTAATAATATACTTTCCAAATTTCTACAATGGGCAAGTATTGTTAATTTTAATAACAAAAAATTTTTATATAAAGAAAAATTTTAAATAGCAAATTTAAGTGACAGAAAACTATCTTTAAAGAGTTTTAAACTTTGCCTTCTTCTCTGCCTAAAACTAAGTCTTTGGAAGTTTTTTTCCTCCCAAAGGAGAAACAATGACCATTAAAATCCTACGCTCCCCAGCCCACAAAACAAAGAAAATAGTTTTCTTTCCCATTTAACTGCCAACAAAAATGATCAGTTTTTAAGGGTCCCATTCTGTGTCCTACTAGAAGTGATTTACCAAGCAAACCCATAATTCTAAAAAAGTTATCCACTCAATAGTAAATCCACACACACACAAAAAAAACCTTTCCATGATATACTTTTTTTTTACTTTATTGAAGTATAGTTGATTTACAATGTCACGTTAGTTTCAGGTGTACAGCACAGTGATTCAGTTTTATATAGATATATAGCTAGATATCCTTTGTCAGACTCTTTTCCCTCATAGGTTATTACAGAATGTTGAGTATAGTTCCCTGTGTTAGGGAACTTGCTGGTTATGTTTTATATATGTGTGTATGTTTTATATAGGAGTGTGTATGTGTTAATCCCAACCTCCTAATTTATCCCCCCTCCCCCATTTCGGAAGTAACTGACTATCAAAAGCACTTACCGGCACGTGTGCACATAGCAGTGGAAGCCACACTGCACAAGTGTCACCAGCTCTGGGTTCTACTCCAAGTCCTGCCAACTCACCAGCCAGGAGGCCGGGGAGGCACCAGGCAGCTGTGCCCCTGCCGTCTGTCTGTCTGCAGCCAGAGCATCGGGGCGTGGTCATGAGGAGCAGTGGAGTGGATGGAGCGATGAGAATGAACAGCGCGTGCCGGCACAGGTGGGCGCTCACCACACGCAGGTGATGTCACACCATCTGCCCGTATTCCGAAATGTCGTTTGTTGAGCAGTTAGAACGTGCGAGGCATCTTACATCCTCCATTAACTAAATAACACTCCCAATGACCTGGAAAATAGTCGCTCTCCTCCCCATTTTAAAAACAGGAGCTCCGAAAATTACTATTTTCCAATACACAAGTGCTAATTCTGACTATGGGGCTGAAAGCGCCTGGCGTGTCCAGGACCCGTGCAGGTGGTGTGCTCCAGGGACACCCCTCCCGAGGAGGCAGGGGGACTTCTGGGCTGGCACCCATTCCCCCTGCAGCCATAGGGAGGCGCGCTTGCCCGGATGTTGAAGACCAAACCTAATCTTGAGAATGTGCCATATGACATTTTAATCTGCAAGTGAAATCATGACTGCGGAGCCCAGGGAAGCCCCAGGGTAAAGAAAGAGAAAGGCTGTCTCTGTCAGAGCTAATGCAGGTAATATTCGCCACAGTGAAAAAGGAGCACCAACATCATTACACACTTCACCGTGTCACCACGCGCCGTCGGAAGAGTATGTGACAACGCTGTCAGGGCACAGAAACGGCTAAAGCTAAAGCATCGCTAAGCACGACAAGGAGCTTGGATTCAAGGACACCTGAGGGGGGAGGTAGACAGGAAAGGGCTAACGACTGTCTACTAGTGACATCTGCCCTCTTCTTAAACTCTGTGAACATATGCACACCTTCCCATAAAACATTCACTTACTGTTCATATTGGGATATATCAAAAAAGACCTCACTGTGTATTTCAATAATAATTTCTCCTACTTTGTCCTTACTTTTTTTTAAGATAAATTTATTTATTAATTTATTTTTGGCTGCGTTGGGTCTTCGTTGCTGCACGGGCTTTTCCTAGTTGCGGCGAGCAGGGGCTACTCTTCGTTGTGGTGTGTGGGCTTCTCATTGCAGTGGATTCTCTTGTTGTGGAGCACGGGCTCTAGGGCACCGGCTCAGTAGTTGTGGCTCACGGGCTCAGTAGTTGTGGCTCACGGGCTTAGTTGCTCCGCGGCATGTGGGATCCTCCCAGACCAGGGCTCACACCCGTGTCCCCTGCATTGGCAGGAGGATTCTTAACCACTACGCCACCAGGGAAGCCCCTGTCCTTACTTTTTAACTAGAAACACATCCTAACATGTGTAAACTATCCGTCACTCTGCAGGAGCCTAACTTCTTTACCACCATCTATGAATGTGAAGAAAAGAAACCTAGTGAAACCTAGATAAACTGAAACATTTTGGGTGTGTGCTCTTTTGTTTAGCTACTTTCTTTGATGAAGCAGAAACTGTTTCAGCTACTATTGTTAAAAATCTTAAATATATACATATTAGTCCACTTTCCTTTCTTGGTATTCACTCTTTCTTATCTCCTCCTTGGTCTAAAAAGAATTTAAAGCAGATTCCCTTTTTCTGACTCCAAAACCCACGTTCCTTCCAGTAAGCCATTCTTCTTCTCAAACAAATATCCATTCACTGACTGCTACAAGCCGACACTAGCTAGTCTAGCACTGGAGATTCAAGAGATAATGAAGAGCTCCTTCCCCCAAGAGCTTCCAGTCTACCCTAGTGAATAAATATGTTAAAAAAAACCAAACACCTATTATAGTCCAGTACGATAACTGCTATAAGTAATGACATGCAAAGGTGTTATAATAATAATGGCTAATAGGTATTCAGCATTCGCTATGTTCCAAACTCTTTACAGAGAAAATATCTGACAGAAGTCCTCCCCACAATAGGTACTACCTGCTTGGGGCACCCTCCACTCCCCGGGCCTCCTGTTTCTTCTGGTGCAATGCTCCCGCCTCCCTGTCAGAGGAGGAAAGACTTCACTAAACCTTTGGGGCTTCCTTTACACCTGCCAGCCTCAGCCTGCTTCACCGTGTGGGAAGTTAATTGGGGAAGTTGCTCCTTCGGGGGAACCTGCAGGCGCCCAGCTCTGCCTGTGTCGGAGGAGTTCAAGTAACTCAGGAGTAAAGTACTGGGAACTCCACGTGGCAGGACCCCTAAGTCACACCCTCCAATTCAGCTTTCATCAGTAAGGCTGACAATTTGATCCACGTCTGACTCGTATCTATCTCTCTCTCAGCCAGGGCTAAATGTGGCAAGAAAGGGTTATTAATTACTAGAACCTGAAAATGTCAACATGATCATTAACTCTATTTTATATATGAGGGAATGGAGGCTTCTACAGCTTAGAAAGGTTAAGTTTCCTTCCTAAAAAGCGGCAATACCACCATTTGTAACCACTGCCTCGCAGCAAGAGAAAAATAAGTTCCCAAACTGGTATTGCATTAAGCTTAAGCTGAAATTCCAAAAAGGAAAGAGCAGTTCATGCTAGAACAGGTCATTTGTTCTATCATTTGCTGCTGTAAATTGTATTCAGTTAGGATTAAGAAATTAAAATCGAAAAAGCACATACAATCATCAGATTGATAGTTCTCTAATATAATAGACACATCCGTATTGAGCACCTGCTATGCACCAGGCACTGCTCCAGGGACTAGACAGTGGAAAAAAGAAAAAAAAAAAACAAAGTCCCTGATCTCATGGAGATTACACTTTAGTGTGAGAGAAACAGACAATAAACAAATAAATGGATAATGTCAAAAGGTACAAAGAATGTAAGGTCAATAATTTAAAAAAGACTGACGAAGAGCAAAATGATAGGAGGTTCTATTTTGGGGATGGGGAGATCAGAGAAGGCCTCCTTTAGAAGGCCTTGAGCAGTGAGCTACCGCAAGTGAGGGACTGAGCTGGACAGACATCTGGGCAGCAGGGACACCAGGGCAAAGGCCCCAGGTGGGAACGTGCTCACAGTATTCAAGCAATTGTGAGAAGGCCAGTGGAGACAAAGTAGAGGAGAAAAAAATGGTGGGACGTGAGGTTAGAGAGGTCGGCAGGGCCGAATCATGGCAGGACCTGGGGGTCCATTCCAAGTGGGAAGACGATTCCCCACAGCGGTCTGAGCAGGGCTAAGACATACGATTTGCACTAAATGCCTACCATCACTTCCTTTACAAGATTAAAGCTATGTGATAATTTTTTGTTTCTTCTTCACCTACAAGTACAGAAATCAAGAAAGAGTGGGGTTTTCCCTGTTATTCTCAGGAACATGAAGTAGGGCTTCTAAAAGGAGGAAGGAGAAATGGGAGTGTCTGCTCTATTAACCATGACCCTCGCTGGCAGGGGCTCAGGACCTCTGAGCACGAGGCAGGCAGATGGCACCAGCAAGGTGTGCCAGCAGCAGACTCCAGTCTCCAGCATCCCTAACAGTACCAGCCGACCCGCCAGTGGTGTGGTCCCTCTTCATGGTGAGTCTAACTCTCTCAACACTAAACCAATTGGAATGGGAACCAAGCCTGCAAGGAGAACCGGTGAGCAAATGCTCTGAACAGGTTGAGCATAAATCCTGCTGGTAGACTTCCAGATGGTTCGGAGTCTTAAAATGAATGTAATGTCATTTTTCTAAAAATTAGAAATATAATCATCACAAACTTGTATGCAACGCAAACATCTTGACAAATGCCTGCAGAGGGAGGGCACCAGCAATGGAGAGAAGGAAGATCCGTCTAGTGGGGGAAATAACCTAGTAAACAGACACAGAAACAGAGCAGAAGACGCCCAGAGGCACGGGGTAAAAGGAGGCCACGCCTCTAAGGCATAATCTCAATCCTTTCAGCACTTGGTAAAGGCAGTGGGGAAAGCACAGCCACTGGACCAGAGCTGACACCACCCTAGCTGGGGAGTTCCGGTAACTTTCTGACTCACAAAACATTCAAGTACTGAAGGACAAGGCAATGTAACTTCTAAAGGGTGCAAGTATGAAGAAATAAAAAGTGAAAACAACTTAAAATATTAAAGGAGAAAACAAACTGTAATAAATTAAAAGCAAAAGTTCTAATAATTGTTTCAAAACCAGTGATTCTGCATATTGTTTCAGACTCAGGAAACTTCTTTTCCTAAGGAAATAAACAGCTATATGCACCAAACAAATATATAAAGAAATTTACTGCAATATCATGATAGCAAAAAATTGTACACAACAGAGGAATAATTAACTATGATATATCCAAATGATGGAACATTATATTGGTTTTGAAAATCAATTTAATAAAATTGGGAGTGACTCTCAAAGTGTTACATAAAAACAAAAGGTTACAAACATCTTACATTCAGTATGCAGGTAATTTTGTTTAAATATACACACACTAAAAAGGAAGTTAGCAAAAGGTGAAGAACAATGAGTGATTTTTAAATTTTCATCTTATACCTTTCTGTGTTTTATAAATTTTATACAATGAATATATATTACTTTTAAAATCAGATAGAAAACACACAAACTATATTCAGTTCCCTATTAGGATACAAAATACATTAGTGAAAACACACGAAATTGGAAATGCACAAATGTCAAACACATCTACATGTTATAAGAGAAGAATCAGCTCCTAATAAGCAAAAAACAAAAACCCTAATTTTGCCAACTTTTCAAGTTATAGATGAACTAAAGTTTGGTTTCATCCTGTTATTCAGCCCAAATCCACGATTTTGCTTTGCTCTGGATCTTGCCCTGTAAAAGGACAAAAAGGCCTAATGCCGTTTTCCTGGTCATTTCTAGCATCCTTGAATTTCACACTTATCTCAATTTTATCACTTGAGATAGACTAATCTATCATTTCTTTTTTTTTTTTAATTGAAGTACAGTTGACTTACAATATTACATTACTTTCAGGTATACAACATAGTGATTCGATATTTTTATAGATTATACCCCATTTAAAGTTATTAAAAAATATGGGCTATATTCCCTATGCCGTACAATATATCCTTGTAGATTATTCATTTTATACATAGTAGTTTGTACCTCTTAATCCCCTATCCCTATCTTGCCCCTCCCCCGCTTCCCTCTCCAGACTGGTAACCACCAGTCTGTTCCCTAGATCTGTAAATTTCTTTATATTCATTCCTTTCATTTTTCAGATTCCACATATAGGTGATAACAGACAGCATTTGTCTTTCTCTGTTAGACTTATTCCACCAAGCATAACGCCCTCCAGGTCTATCCATATTGTTGCAAATGGCAAAATTTCATTCCTGCATACACACGCAAACACACACACACATACATATATATCCTCTTCTTCATCCATTCATCTGTTGACGGACACTTAGGTTGCTTCCATATCGTCACTGCTGTAAAAGCGCTGCTGTGAACGTTGGGGCGCACATATCTTTTCGAATTAGTGCTTCTGTTTTCTTCAGCTATATACCCAGGAGTGCAAGTGCTGAGTCATACGGTAGTTCTATTTTTACTTTTTTAAGGAACCTCCATACTGTTTTCCATAGTGGCTGCCCCAATTTACATTCCCACCAATAGCGGAGGAGGGTTCCCCTTTCTCCACATCCTCACTAACACCTGTTATTTGTGGTCTTTTTGATGATGGTCATTCTGACAGGTGTGAGGTGATAACACTGTGGTTTTGACTTGCATTTCTCTGGTGATTAGCGATCTTGAGCATCTTTTCATGTGCCTGTTGGCCATCTGTATGTTGTCTTCGGAAAAATGTCTATTCAGGTCTTCTGCTCATTTTTTAATTGGGTTGTTTGGTTTTTTAATATTGAGCTATATGAGCTGTTTATATATTTTGGATACTAATCCCTTATTTGTCATATCACTTGCAAATATTTTCTCCCATTCAGTAGGTTACCTTTTTGTTTTGTCAATAGTTTCCTTTGCTGTGCAAAAGCTTTTAAGTTTAATTAGGTCCCATTTGTTTATTTTTGCGTTTGTTTACTTCGCCTTCAGAGACAGATCCAAAAAAAGATTATGACGATTTATGTCAAAGAGTGCTCTGCTTATGTTTTCATCAAGGATTTTAATGGTTTCCTGTCTTACATTTAGGTCTTTAATCCTACTGTCATTTCTGATCAGCAAAATAACACCAGTAATATAAACAGTGCGTGTCATTCATATCTATTGTTCATAAACGAATATTAACTTTCAAATATATAGATAAGAATTCTACATTTAAATTGGTGTGAAATCACCTTGTGTGCCTATATATTAATATTCTATCAGTTAAAATATGAATATGTGCTTGTTATCATGAGAGTAAAATGCTGTTATAACTGATGAGTATGAACTATTAACAGGAAAGCAAATGAGTTAATGTGAGAGTTGAGAAAGGGTTCATTTATACGACAGCTTTAGGAAGAACATTATATTCACTGAGGAAAATTTTTATAAAATTTTTTAGAAGTCAATAAGAGATTATATTATTTTATAATTCTATTATACTTATAAAATTGTTTAGTGTAGTAACAAAATAACCTTTAAGAACCATATTCGATTTTTAGTTATTTAGTTTTAAATCATGAAAAAAATGACCTTTTTTAATGAAAAAGCTCTATTT
The DNA here is from genome assembly GCF_003031525.2 of Neophocaena asiaeorientalis asiaeorientalis. NCBI lineage: Eukaryota > Metazoa > Chordata > Mammalia > Artiodactyla > Phocoenidae > Neophocaena > Neophocaena asiaeorientalis. Next base: position 4,170,960 of record NW_020172455.1, on the reverse strand, counting down.
GGGAATTCTATACATCTTATGCAAATGAATTAAAAGCAGAATAATTAGCTCTGCCATCTCAATTTCACAAGGAGAAAGAATGCTAAACTCACAAACAATAATATCCATAATGAATCATACATATGTAATAAAAATATATAAGGAGTATAGAAAAAAAGGAAAGTGTTAAAGAGAATTGGGGTTCCCAAAACATGTTTTATTCTCACTAATTAAACCTGAGATCAATAGTCTTCGTAAGAATGTTTTAAAGAGAAAAACAAATACTGTATGCTAATACATATATATGGAATCTAAGGGAAAAAAATGGTCATGAAGAACCTAGGGGCAGGACAGGAATAAAGACACAGACGTAGAGAATGGACTTGAGGACACGGGGAGGGGGCAGGGTAAGGTGGGACGAAGTGAGAGAGTGGCATGGACTTATATATACACTACCAAATGTAAAACAGATAGCTAGTGGGAAGCAGCTGCGTAGCACAGGGAGATCAGCTGGGTCCTTTGCGACCACCTAGAGGGGTGGGATAGGGAGGGTGGGAGGGAGCCGCAAGAGGGAGGAGATATGGGGATATATGTATATGTATAGCTGATTCACTTTGTTATAAAGCAAACACCATTGTAAACACACCATTGTAAAGCAATTATACTCCAATAAAGATGTTAAGAAAAAAAAAGAATGTTTTAAGAAGAGAATTCCTATTATTTTGAATCTACAAAGAAACAACTGTTTGCAGAAATGATTACAGGACACCATCAACCATTTTCAGGAGTCGAAGACAAAGAAATTTTTGAGATTTGTCTGGATAATATTCAGCTTTAACTCACTATTGATTTTAACACTCAGCCATCAGACATTTGACCAAAATTGTGATTTGATGGGCCCCTATTTAAAGGCAACCTTAGATAACACATTTCCAGCATTTCATCCACGTTCTTCAGTGATGCTCTTTTTCTCATGCCTGAACACAATAAACCATGAGTACCAGGAGTCCACTGAGCCTAAAGAAGTGGTACTCGGGGTATGCCTAGTGGTTTCTATCAGCGTCTCAAATATCATTGTCTCAAAGAACATGCCTATTACCAAATCAGCAATTTTATTTTCATTTTTAGTACATACTAGCAAATAATAGAGGCAAAAAGCAATAAATCTTCAAACAAGTATGCAATGCTCTAAAGAGGGCAACCCTTGGAAACCAGACTTTCAGGTGCAGGGCTACCCATCCCAGGACAGCTAGAAACATTCACTCATGAGCCCTTGCATTCCAAAGCAGAAGATTTAGGGGTAGCAATACCTGATATACTAAAGTGCACTTGTTCATAAGCCAACCATGTGAAGACAGACGGAATGTCTCCAACAATCCAAAAGGTGACCATGAAGAAGTGGGCTTACTCAGATCACTTCCGGATTGTTCCAGAAAGTCCGTAAGCACCAAGATGACAAGCCTTCTAACCATGACAGCTACCCAGAAATGGCCTTGGCTGCCCTAGCGAAGGGAGCAAGCTCTCCAGCACAGATGTGTTCACGCAGAAGCCAGAAGGCCATTCACCAGAGACTCCCGTGAGGGTTTCGTTTCACACAAGCAGTTCACACCAAAGGTGCGATGACCATGATCGCTAACATTTACAGAGTGCTTCCCACCCACGAGGCTCAGCAATGCAGATGAAGCAAGGTCCAAGCCACTCACACAGAAGCACAGCTCAAATCTAAGCTGATTCCTGAACCCATGGTCTTCACTGCTAGACTCTTAACACACGAAACCCGTTTGCTTTTTAATCAGCTGCATCAGACCCTGCCCATTTCCCCTCTAGGCTCTGCAGCTCGAGGGCTCACAAAAAGTCTGGCCATCAATCAATACTTATTCAAAGGGCGAGCCTGCCCTGCTTCCCGCTTTCCTTGCTTCCTTAACTACAAGTCGCACTTCTGCTCTGGGATGCCAGGAAAATTTATCCTTCGAGATTCTGGCTCAGACGTTACCTTGCCCTGACCAATCCAAGCCCGAGTTACGGCTGTTTTTCCCTAGATGATGCCGGCATGGTGGAGCCTGCCCTGCCCTCCCACAGACGAGCTACATTTACTAGCCCTCACCCCACCCGTATCCTTGCTGTGACCTGTGGCCACGTGACAGAGCTCTGGCAAAAGGAAGCACGGTCAAAGTAACACGCGTATGTGCCACTTCTGGCCCACACCTGCAGCCACAAGGGTTCTTTCCCCCCTTGTCTGCTGGAGGACTGGAACCTTCTAAGCTCTCAAGGTCTGGCTGCCAGACCAGCAGCAGTAACATCACCTGGGAACCTGTCACACTTGCAAACTCGGACTTAACTGAATCAGAAACTCTGGTCATAGGGCCCAGCAACCTGTGTTTTAACCAGTGTTACAGAGGATTCTCATGCAAACTCACGTTTAAGGACCACTGCCCTCAACAAACCAGCCTCAACTGCAATCAGGCGATAAGGCCCCAGGTAGCAGAACAACGTGTTGGAAGGAACACTGGTCTCTGTAGGACCAGGTGAAGTGGAACTATCCACCAATCTGGACCATTTACATCAAAACTTATGTGAGAAAACAAGTAGTCTATTACCTTTAAAGGCCCTGACTGGGCTTCCCTGGTGGCGCAGTGGTTGAGAGTCCGCCTGCCGATGCAGGGGACACGGGTTCGTGCCCCGGTCCGGGAAGATCCCAC
>NW_020172455.1:4156245-4168271 GCF_003031525.2 Neophocaena asiaeorientalis asiaeorientalis | reverse complement strand
AAAAAAAAAAAAAAAAAAAAAAAAAAGGTCCTGACTTACTGTTGGGACTCCCTGCAGCAGCTTTATCCAAGCTAAGTCCACCTGACACACCCTTACATGCTGTGCATATGTATCAGTCTTTCTCTTCCCTCTAAGACTAGAAGCTCAGGAGCCAGACCAGCTCTCACTCATCTTTGCATCCCTCCAGGGCCTAGAAAAGCCCTGGCCTATACCAGGTGCTCGATGAACAACAATACCTACTTACCCTTTTCCATCTTTACTGCCAAAATGGTAATTCGTAATCTCTAAAATTATACCAATAAGCCAGCAACTTCCTTTTATAAAAATGTTATAAAAGTAACAACACTCACTATAGACTAAAACTTTCCTACTCTACGATTCTCAGAATGATGTCCATTTGTCAAAGGTCTGTCTTCGGCACTGCTACTACCTCGTTTCCTTGGGTCCCAGCGTGAGAGAAGGCTCTTAATTTTGATCCAGTCCATCTTCCCCGATATATAACTTATACTGATACACACTTGCTTTTCCCTGGCTGAACCTTGCCCTGCTGCTCACTGTTTACTGTCCAACATAAAGATAGCTAATCTCCTTGCTACCCACAGTACTAGCCCAGCCAGGGAGCTGGTCTGTACTGACATTCGCCTTCATTTTACAACAGCTGAAAGGTGCGTTTACCAAATCTGGAGTTAGGGACAAAATGGGCAAAAGCAATTTAATATTTCCATTATTTTCCAGAGGTTCCTGCTTTCAATAAAATCAATATAAGAAGGAAAACAATCCACGACCAGCCTTCTGGCACTATTCTAATCTATTTTGTCTTTGCCGAAATGGTCCCAACATCCTTTTGTCTTTAATATTCCGAGCAGGATTTTTTTCTAAATCGACTCACACGTTTCCTACCAAATGCCACATTCCTAGCAAAGCTACTGCATCAATCGTTTCATAGTCCTATGTGCTAAAACTGAGCCTGTGCCAAAACCCTACTTGGGACAGCATACTTATTTCCCCGTTAATTTAGATTCCCTATACTTTAAAAAAGAACTCTAACTCTTTAGAAATGAATCCTTCCAATCCATAAGGAAAAGTGTAACAAATACCCAATGATACCGACAGTACCCCAAAATTCTGTTCTTGGATTTTGACTAGTTTATCAGAATTTCCATTCAAATCTAACGGAAGGCTGAAGCTCAATGCTGTGATGCCAAATATACCAAGATTTTCCTTTACTATGTGGCTTTTAAAATATTTTCCAAGAACAAAAGGAGAAGATGTAACTAGTCTCATACTACAGGAAAGCTACAGGGACCGCATAGAAGGATGACAATCTTAGACTGAGGACACTTAGCCATCCCCAAAGATACTAAATACCATCCAAAGGGTACTTCTTTCTACCTTGTCCTCTCGGCTCTACGCAGACACCAAAAATCTTCGTCACTTCTATCCTTGGTAAGCAGCTCACATGAACAGCTGTGCCAGTCCCAGTATTAGAAAAGGCACCCTAACACCTGCAGTGAAATGCACTGTAGATTAAACTTAAACTCCAAAGCCTGAACAGCTATCACAAGATAAAATATGCTGGCCAGAACTCAATGTACACTTTAAAAACCTGAAACATTGGTAGGGGCTTATAGGGCAATCAAGACCTTTCCAAGAGACTTTATTCTCTATTAGCTAGACATTTTTTTTTTTTTAACATCACACCCATAAGATAGCCTTGACCACTTAGGCCAGTTAATAACTGAAATACTGGATCTGCAAAAAGAACAAAATGATAGCGGTGTGAAAGTCCAACCTTCCCACTTTAATGGGATATTAACTTTCAAGATTATTTCTAAGGTGTGACCCTCTCCTAACGACTAGAACTAGTCAGACAAAATTTAACCTGAAATCCTGCTGGCCAGTTTAAGGACGAAATTACTAAGTGACGAAATACAAGAATTACATCTTCAACAATCCCATGACATGGCTCCCAAGCCTTCTGCAGCCCTGACTGTCCTGCTATGGTTATAATCGGGTCTGTCAAGGCTCCTCCGACATCTCAGAAGAGCACAGTGTTCTTCAGATTGGAATGACCACCACCAACTATAATAGAAACTGCTACCTACTTCCTGATGGCCAATAAGCTAAATCTGGCCTAGCTATGTTGTTTGGGCTCAAAAAACAGAAGACTTAAGAAAACTTCAGCCAAAATTTTAAAAATCACAAATTTTCACCAAAAACTCCAGAACTCCAGCTTCCCTTGCAAAATCAGCTTTGGTAACCACCAGCAAATGTGAGGGGGGCTTTGCTTTTAGCCTGGGCATGGGATTTTCACGTGGTCATGCTGTCCATATCTCAAAAAATGGCCGCATCTACATTCATATCCATTCATGTTCCCTGCCCGGCAACCTCTAGCCATGTGAATTTGGAATTTATGTTGGCATTAACTACTTCACCTAACCCATGACCTCATCAGGTAACAACATCTTACAGTAAACAGAAACTCCCATGATTTATTCATAAAATTTAATCCTGGTCTCAGGCAAGTCTCCTTCTATACAGTTAACTTCGAGAACTTCACCGCAAGTCTTCACATTTATCTTTGAAATTTGATGTTGTTAAATTAGATACATTCAACTCAATCACTATTCATTGTGCACCCAAAGGACGAGCGGTTTTGAAACTAGTGGTTTTGCAAAAGGCAAAGCCTCTCTCTCCAGTTTTAACAAGGTAAGTATCACCTGAATGTCTTTCATATGCTTAGTTTTACCTATAATCTACCTTCAAAAAGAAACTGAAAGGATTCAGAATTTTTTGTCTGTATAAGCTGGGAGCTATTTATTTTAAAATAACATGTAACTGAGTAGCTTAAATATGTCTAAAAGTATATATTGTCTACAACTCTGACCTTCCACAGATGTCTAGTTTGGCACAGAAAACCTCTAAAAACTAAAAAAGTTTCTATGGGATTATGGCTTAAGACAGAAAGTATGTGGCATCTCCATCCGATGCCAAGACAGGAGCAAGGCGAGCTGGTCAGAGGCCCAGACGTTCACGGAAGAGGGAGGACCCTCTAGTTGGCAACTGGGCTGCCCCTGGCTTCCTCACTCCACAAGGACACAGGCCGCCCGGGGAGGATCCCCTGATGACACCTGCTGCCGGCCAAAAGCCAGGCTTCCCCGGAATGGCCGGCTGGGGGACAAGGGGGTGGATCGGCAAGGAGCCCTCTTGCAGGGCCCCGCCCACAGGGCTGTAAGGACAGCCCTTTGTTCTTTCTGGAGAAAGACAGTTCTGCACTCTGAAGGCTTTTTTTCTGAATAGCTTGATAACAATGCTGATAGAGCTTCTCTTTCCAGTCACCCCTTATCACCCAACAGTGTAATGACAGTGTAATCGTCTAGCTGAGGATAACTGGTACCTCTCACAGTTATCTTCATTTTCCTTTGAATCCTCAGTCACATTCCTCCAAAATTCTTCAATGCTTTGCACATCTCCTTTTAAGTAACCCTCCTGAGGAAAATGAAAGTCAGCCAGAAAGGTTTACACAGCTTCCTTCTAACCCACGGAGATGTACTGTGCGGCCCTTCACGTAAACACTCACATCAGAGGCACCCCGTAACTCCCGCGGCTGTGCAGCTAGGAGGAAGCACAGCAGTGCCCACACGGAGGGACCGGGTCACGGTGACCTGACCCGGATCTGCGGAGCTCGGCCAGCTGGGGAGCCGAAGGAGCTGCAGAGACAAGGCAGCACCCCATCCAGGGAGGGGACGCCACTGCTGTCCTGACCCCACGACCAGCCTTCCAGCCGGGGAGGGTGTGGGTGTCAGCGAAAGACGCTGGAAAAGTGAAGTGTCCCCGGGAAAAGGATCCCTGAGAGCCCCTGGCGCAGGGCTGCTCAGAAGCTGGGCACGGGTACCACCCCAGCCGGGAGCCTCCGCCTGGCCGCCCGGCCAACTCCTCTGGTAGCTGCTGCCTTGAAAAGTGTGAGAACCACTGCATTAAGCTGCAGCCACCTTCTCCTCTGAATCCCGCACGGCCAGCACACTGTCCCCACACGCCGGACACTCCAATGCCTGCAAAATGCATCACGGCAAACGGGCACTGCACACCCTGATGCACCCGAGGGATGTACACACCGTGTCCTCCACAAGCCCTGGAAAAGCAGCTCGGCAGCTGCGACACCCAGCACAGACTGAGCTCTGTGTGCTCGGCCCTCTGCTGGCAGGACCCCTGATGCCAACCTCAGCCCTGCGGGAGGGGCCCTCACCCACCCCGGGATACAGACCAGGAACCTGCCGCTTAGGAAAGCGTAGTCAGTGCCTGGACCACCCCGCTAATCAGTGATGAGCGGAACTTTAGCTGGTCTGTGCTCCCACCACGCGAGCCGCTCACTCCGGACGCCCTCCGTGCCCGGCGGTGCTGAGCGCGAGAGAGGCAAACCTGAGTAAGAGGCCCCGTGCCTGAGGAGTCTACACCCTGGCAGGGAGGCGCGCGAAGTAAGCAAAAGAAATGAAGTGCTGCAGGTGCCATCAGAGCAGGGAAAGCCGAGGCAACTCCCCCGAGGCCCCGACTGACAAGGGCAAAGGCGGCCAAATCACCGCCAGTCAGCGGGGGTTCTCGGACCACCACTTCCAAGAGCGAGGAGGATACACACCCTTGACAGGCAGCTGTGGAAAGGGGCAAAGACCCCCAACGTGTGCCCCTTACCCACCTCCTGAAAAAGCCAGACCGAGGCGATGCTGGGCTTTTGCTTGGAAGACACAGGAGAGGCTGGGGGAGCCCAGAGCGAAGGACAGAGGTTGAGCAGGATGGCTACCTGTCTGTCTTCTCTTCGAGCTGCTTCTGCAGCGCCAGCCTCACTGCAGAACCGCGGCAGAGGTTCGAGGAACAGCTCCTCGAAGGGGCTCCGCCGGGGATGCCCACAGCCTCAGGCAGCAGCATGTACTTACCTACCGCTTGTGCCTCCATTAGACGCGCACAAGTGGCCCCATGGGGAGTGACGCGCCACTGGCAAGGGCGGGGCAGATCTTTAAAAGCTTCATCCAGGAGGCATAAGCTTTAGCAGAGTATTGCAAAATATGGGTTTGCCGACCCAAAGGAATGTGGAGGGGGTTCCAGGCAGAGGAAATAGTTTGATCAAAGGCATGGAGTTAAAAGATATGGAAGCGTATTGGGGGAACTTAACTGGTTCTGCAGGTCCTTCGGGCAGCAGACCAGGACTGCACTTCCAGCCCAGCCCAGCCACTGCCACGTGCATGGGGGCTTCTGACAATTTCCCGCTCCTCTGGGGAGAGAGTGTTGGGTGTGTGAGGGGTGGCCAAAGTAGGGGCAGGGCCCGAGTAACAGAAAAGGAGCTGGCAGCCATATTCGGGAGGTTCTAGGCCTCTCCTGTGGGCCAGGGGTTCCCAGAGATAAAGCAGGCCTGAGAATGCGTGGGGCAGGGCCTCTCACAGGGCAGGCCTCTCAGCCCAGAAGGACCCCAAAGTTAGACTTCTGACACTTTCTACACGAGGTTACACAGGCAGTCACTAGAGATCCAATGACAGGACTGGAAAGGGACACGGACATCATTCAGCTGAAAACTGGGGGCCGCACCGCCTAGTGTGCGCTTAGGAATCTTATTCTTCCCGTACATTGTGACTATATTGTCAACAGCACAATGACACTGCGTGACCTTTTGGAGATTACAAGTCAATCGGTTAAACGCAAACATTTAAAAAATGCATCACACTTTGATAACCTTTTAGTAATATGGAGAACCTTAAAAAAAATGTGGCCAGGTAGCTCTCTACCTCTGATGGTAGGAGAAGGTGGGTAAGAATGAGCCCGCTTAAAAATGTGGGTTCCCTGGCCCTCACTGGGTAGCTCTGGGTAGAGCCTGGGAATATATAACAACAATCCCACATGATTTTTGATACAAGTGGTCTCACAGCCACACTTGAAAAAGCACTGCAAAGGGCAGTAGGGAAGCTGGGAAGAGGTTTAAGCGAGAAGTAACTAATCAGTGTTACACAGTTTGCGCTGGATGTGGCTATCGGTGTTGCAGACAGAAGCCTGATTATAATGGTGTAAGAGTGAGCAGAGATTAGCAAGATGCAACTGTTCTTTCAAAACGTGTGACTGAGAAGAAAGAGACAGAATAAGGATGTGCCTTAAGGGCCTGACAAAAGGTGTTTTATTTGTGTTCATCACGTAGAGAGATGAGTAACACTGTAAAGGACATGTCAGTAATCACAACGTCCTGCACAGGGTTTCCACGGCCTCCAGACCCACTCTCCACTTTCCTCTGTGCCCCAAAGTATCAACTTGCCCTCTGAAGGAGGCACCAGCAGGAAAGAGAGGATGGGAGGGAGTGGGGTGTTCATCTCCCCTCACCCCCTCCCTCAAGGCCACCGCAGGCTGGATGGGTCCCTCGTTGGGGGCCACAGATGCTCCTGACAGGAGCCCCTACAGCTCCCCTCGTGGGGTTCTGACCCCCTTAGGGCTCTGCCCTTCCTTCCTCTGGCCCCTCCAGGCCTAGAGGAGCTGGTCCTGGGAGACCACCCTACTCCTTGCCGATTTCCCTAAACCTGCCCATATCTTAGTAAATGGTTCTTAAAGTCTCCTTGGTTACCTAGTTCAATCTGTCTCCTACCAGAACCCTGCCAGATACATACAACATTAAGCAGAGTGTAAATGCCAGCACAGTGCCAAATCCAAAATGCTACTGTGGTTCAAATACAACAGCAGTCACATCGGATGGGATTCAGGAAAAGATTCATCTGCAAGGTGCACTGGATGCGGGCTTGGAAGAACAGTGAGGTTTCTGATAAGCAAAGGAGGGGGGCACATCATTGCTGCCTATTCAGATCTACTGAATCCGAATTCTATCTTTCCACACATCAGCTATCCCTCCCCTTTTCCAAACCCTACACGTTTACCAAAGCAGGACCCACGTCATTTGTAAAATCATTAACTGATCGCTCTGCTGGGGGCCCTGTTTACAGGTTGTTTTATTTTAAAGAAGTCTTGCCAAGTTCTATCATCGTAGACTCCCACCTGTTAAATCGACTGCAGGCAAAAGCTGTGTGTGAGCTGTTTTGATTATTTCCCTGGAAAGTCAGCCCTGATGGGCCACAGTAAACACAGACTAGGGTTATTTGTACCTATCGAGGCAGTAATAACACAAGAAGCACTTTTAAAGCAGGGGACAAAGAACTCTTGAACAGTGAGGGAGCAGAAAAACCACTTTTGACTCCAAATTCAAAACGAGATTTTAATCCTACTTTAATCACTGTGTGGGGAATAGGACTGAACCTGAGCCTGGTATCTCCCTTCCTAAAAAGGAAGTCCTAGAGATTTAAAATGGAATATATGTGAACAGATGTTAACTTCCCAAAAGGAAAATAGAAGACAAGTTCCAAATATTTCATAATTTGTAAAGAAGAAAGGAACGTGCAGCAGATGTATACTAGGAGCCAGGTACTTTACATAGATTATGTATTTTAATCTCCACAATAATCTACAAATAGCTACTATTTATTATCTTTATTTTATAGGTGAGGAAACTGGGCCTTAAAGAAATATACAGTAATTTGCCAACGAGCACAAGGCTGGCAGAATCTGGTTCCAAGCCAGTCATCACCACAGCACGACGGCTTCCTACCGATGAAGGGAAATAGACACAGGGAAACCGACATGGACTACAGGTTAGGGCACGCAGTCCTTTGCCTCACTGCCTCAGATTACCCACAGAGGCAGTTTCAACTTCGAAATTTATTAGCCCCTTTTCCTCCCCTGAGTTCATATTTATATTCCCTCCAACTCGGTCCAAAAAGAATTTGAGGCAGCTTGATGAAACAAACACAGAATCATGGAATTTTAAAACTAAGTGCAACACACATTTTACACAGGGGGAAACTCATTTATGTAAAGTGACATTTCTAAAATTAGTTAACTGACAGGGCCCAAAATACAGATTCAAGATTCTCAGGCCCATATGCCTTCCTGATGAAAAGGAATCTTCCACAGCAGATTGCCTCAGTATGGCAGGGCTCTCAGTATGAAGGCCGAGGCTCATTACGGCTGTAAAAGTAGACAGGTGCGACAAATGAGTTAGATATTTGTGTCCAAAACCTAAAGCATTCAATGGCAACTTTAAAACAAAACACACCTTTGATTTTCTTGTTTGGTTGCCATTCACCTTCTGCTCCTAAAAGTCATTATCTTCAAAAGGCTCAAAACTGAGAACGTCATTTATTTCTTCATCTATACAACGGGGTTCATCACAACACAGAATTGTAAGAGGATTAAAGCAGTTAATGTTCTAAACTATTCTTTTCCCTAATATATTATTTCACTTCATTGGTTGTCTACATGGCATGGGGCGGGGGAGAATATACAGCAACCTATCAATCAACGAAATGACCAAAAAGCAGGAAACGAGGATTCTCCCTCTGTACGCACATGGCTTTCCCCACTCCAGCCATCACCACCAGCACTTCAGTGTTGGGAAAGCTCTTCCTCTCCACCCTGTCCTCCAAAAATACACTGGCAACCTGCATCTAAAACACGGATCTGTCAAAATGATTTGCCACATGTTCAGAATGGAAATTAAAATGGACCTTTTACTCAAATGCTTAATACCATATGTACATACGTATTAATACCATACGTACCTGAAGCTAAAACACTTCAGGACTTGAATTTTATCTGACTTCATAAGGTGTTGTGAGGACTCAGGAAAATAATATAACGCATGTGAAAGAGATTTGAAAACTGTAAGATGTGACCCGTGATAATTATTACCTGACTTGGCAGGATTGGTTACAACAGCTGGTCCTTCTTCCTCCCCCTCCAAACCTTTCCAAGTATCTCAAGTCTCCCCCTTGCCCCCTCTCCCCACCCCAAAAAGTTCAGCATGTTATCTCTAAAACAAGGACCCTGTCCCCAAACAGGACTGTTCGATGAGGCCAGTCTCATCCCTCACTGGCTGTCGGCCAAGTATGCCATCCTGGACATCACATCACCAGGGAATCTTACTCCAATTTCATAGTAATTACAGCGTCAAGGGAAATAAGGAAAGAAAAATGGTTTGACAGGAAAGGAAAGGAAGGGTAAAGAGAGGGAGGAAGGAGAGGGCTAGAGAGCCCCTCAGTCTGATAACTCAGAAGGGAGGTAAGTCAAATGCAATAGAACATATATGTTCAGGTTAAAAAACAAAAACAAAAAACCTCTTAAAAAAATAGGTTGATCTGGACACAATTATTCTCCCTTGTTTGGTATTCATGTTGGGGTTTTTAAAAAATTCACCACATAGCCAACTAATAAAGAATACGGTTCTGTTCAATGACATCTGATGTCTTCTCGATAGCACGTTTGGCCCTTGTCTCTCCCTCAGTCCAAATCCCCACAGATATTCCTTTAATGATAACTAACCGCCCTAGAAATAAAGTTGCCTGGAATGCAAGGCCTAGAAAGGGGAAACATCAGATGCTAAATATTTCCCATCTTAAAGCATCATCGAACCTCACTCAATACCAGATTTTATATTTTTCCTTAAATGTAAGACCTACTGAACAAATACTACTACGGTTACCTCAAGGTCACTCTGTAATTCTCAGAAAAGATGAAAGAATCCAGGAGCCTAAGGCAGGCAAGATCTTTTGTCCCTGTTCCTTGCCTAGTCTTTACTGCAACATATTTCCTCCTTTCTCTCCTACCTGACCCTGCAACCTGCATTCTTCTATTCCATACATACCAGTACTTTCTATCATTTCGTAACTTCCACACTCACTCTAGTAAAAAAGTTTAACTATTTTCTGGCTCTAAGGTCCTTTTCTTCCTCTGACATCAAATAACTGCTTTTATAATTTCCTAAATTTTCAAAACACTGTTAATTAGTGTATACCAAATTAACACACTAAAAAGTTATATTTTCACACTTTTCATCTCCTGATTTGTCTTTTTCCTGTTGAATCACACTATTTGATTACAACTAATTCTTAGGCTTTCTCTCAACTGGGACCCAGTTATTTACATGTAACCAAAATTAATTTCTATTTTGCTCAACTTCAAAATACTGGCTCAGTGACTACTTTTTCATCCAATTTTACTAAATGACTTTTCAGTTATTCCAAGTGCTTTATCAGCAAAAAAGTCAATTCTTCGGTGCTTCAGAGAAACAGTTTATTATTACCATAAAAAGTTAAGGCTTGTGTGGTATTAATCCAATATTCTTAAGACTTGCTAAGAGAAAACAACCCAAAATACAAGTGGCTATGCAAATTCAGAATGGTCTCAAGAGAACAAAGGTGTCCAAGGTACCAAATCAAAACCTGTAGATAATAAAGGAGGAAAGTCAAAATTTTAAGTCCTGTCCCCTTCCCTTGATTCTCCTGCTTATGTCAGCACTAAAAAGAACCTGCTCCGGATTGCCGAGATTTTTAAATGAGTTTATTATATTAAATCACTTTTAAAGTCACAGGCATTATATAAATTAGAAGCCATGAGCGCAGTAGAGAAAATATTTCATCGTGATAGGGAGAGAGAAAATGAAACAGAGAGGAAGAGGGAGAAAGAGAGCATAATCCTGTTCCCTAAGATAAGTGAAAAGCTATAGGCCTATCTCTCTTGCTCTCATTGGCAAAACAATTTTTAAACAGATACCTACCCTGCATTTGCTGATACCTTGGCAGCAACCTACTTAAGTCAAGGAGGGTTGTAATACACTAAAAGGCCAAACACTGTGCTTCACTTCAGAAAAGTGAGAATTCTCCACAGGGCTGAGAAGACGAAAAACCGTAAGTTCTGATCAGTTTACTAATAAACAGAGAAGACTACTTTCTTATAGTATGCGATTAATTTCACTAGTGACACTTGAATCTATTAGCAAGATTCACATTATAACTGTAATTCAAGATGTATGGGGGATAGGTATTTACTAAGAACCAACTGAACTATAAGTAAGGAATTCAGATCTGAACAGAGGTAGAATTTTTTTATACTCATTGAACATACTTCTATTTAACTTTTTAAAACACTGAAGCACAAAGCACTTAGTGTCATAACGTTAGACACAGGGGTCGTTTCCCGTCTTGCTGCTATGAAACGGAGTCTGGACACAGAGGAATCCAGTATTATAAATGAAATCCCTGATGACATCAATGACAGCAACACATTCGAGCGGACAGTGAACCCGGATCCCTTGGAAAGTGCAAACACTTCTAGATCAAGTCCACTTGAAATAATTTTAAGCAAAATTTTCAGTGAACTACCTCTAGCCTGGGGCTAAAGCAATTATCTCTGCCCCACCAACTACCCTAAATGTCACTCTGACAAATACTCCCAAACTTTCTTTTCTGAATAAAAATGGCGCTGCTTTTCCCACACAATCCTGTTTATATCTCAGTAACCCTTAGGCCCTTCATGCAAACTCAAAGTGAGGAATTAGAATCTGTCACTCTTCCCTACACTGTGTCAAATGCTTTTTGGGGGGGAGGGGGCGGGGGAAGAGGTGTTTCCATCTACAAGGTTGCCACTTTCTCCGCTAGACACCCTGGGATCATTAACTCAGTTTGCCTTTTCTTCCTAACCCCTGCCTGCCTTGCCCCAAACTGTTGCCTCTCTCTCTTGAATACGCCGCACTTCCACGCAAACTGTCCCAAAGAGCCGGTCGCCGACCCCGGAGCTGGCCTCCTCCACGCCACACACGTCGTGTCCAGCGCAGCGTCCACCTAGGCACGTCCATCCTTTCCCCATGGAGTATCGGGTGCCACGCGCGCAGGGCACAGACACCCCAGCTCCCCCAAAGCACAGCCTTTCCACGCACTGTCTACACCCGTGCCCACACGCACTGGAAGCGGCTTCGGGACTCCGATCGCCGACTACGCGGTGCACGCACGCCCCGGGTCGGGCGCTGCTGTGGCAGGGAGCAGGGCCAAGCATGCACGCGCGCACGTCGGTGCCCGGTGCCCCCGCGGGCTGCCCGGGCGGGGTGGGGGCTGGGTGGGCAGCTGGGGGCGGGGGGACAGCGGGCGCCAGGCAGCGAGCGGACAATAACAAGCGGG
>NW_020172455.1:4141538-4156205 GCF_003031525.2 Neophocaena asiaeorientalis asiaeorientalis | reverse complement strand
TTCCTCCTCCCTGCCCGAGGTCGGCGGCCAGCCCACCCCGCTTCAGGAGGAGCGGTGGACGACAAAGGGGAACGGGTTGGCTGCCAGACGAACGGGCGATGTGCGGGGCGCCGTCGAGCCAACGCTGGGGGAAATTGGGAACAAAGCTGGGGGCCGGGAGGAGGAGGGCAACAAACCAAAAAAGTGACCTAGATAAGAAGTCCCTTTGTCTTCAGGATTGCTGTGGAAAAGCGCAAATTTGAGTTCAGTTCCGGTTGTGTGTGCCTTTCGGTCACCCTCAAGCCCACCTGCGTGTGTGTGTGTGTGTGTGTGTGTGTGTGTGTGTGTCCTTAACTACCCGGCCTCTGCCGTCTTTCTCAGAACGAAGGCTCTTTCTCAGCAACTCGTCACCCCTGAGTCGCCAGCTCCCCCAGACTCTTCCATTGTGCTGTTTCCACGTACCTTCGGTGTGAGGTGGTGTGTGTGTTATGTGTATGTCACATCTATTTGTCGAAACTCCGTGAAAATAAGCCATTTGAGTTCCTTGAAAATGCAAGCGTCGACTTTGTGGAGAAGATTTCAGACGAGGAGGAACGCTGGAGGAGAGCATCAGGAGAGCTCAAAATCCAAGGAGTTAAGCGTGTGAAATTTTTGGTAGAAATAACTAATGTTTAATGAGAGTTCAGCCGCATGCTTTAATTGCTGCGTTAAAAATCATTTAATCCCCACACCAACCACATGAGGGTGGTACTGTTACCACCCTCAACCAAAGAAACTGAGTCACAGAGAAGTAACTTGCCCAAGAGAGCATAGCTAATAAATAGAGACAGGACTGGGATCCAAGATATGTGCCTTCAGAGTTTTTCTTAATTGCTAGGCCCTCTTCTTCCTCACACTTAAACCCAGTCCAGAAATTTTCATCAGCTGTCAGGTGTGCCATTTACTTGAAAACTCCTGTAGAGCCTTGGATGATGAGACGGCACAGATTTATATACATGAGCTTCAGTAAATCACTCTCCTGGAACTTAGTTATCTCTCTGAAAAGGAGGTGGTTGAACTAATTGGTTCAATTCCTTCCTGCCCAACTTTCTTTGCTTGGTTAACTTAATCCTAACAACCAAACTGAATGAGGAATAGAAGGAAGAATCAAAAAGCCATGACCTTGGGCTTCCCTGCTGGCGCAGTGGTTGAGAGTCCGCCTACCAATGCCGGGAATGCGGGTTCGTGCCCCGGTCCGGGAAGATCCCACGTGCCACGGAGCGGCTGGGCCCGTGAGCCATGGCCGCTGAGCCTGCGCGTCCGGAGCCTGTGCTCCGCAATGGGAGAGGCCACAACAGTGAGAAGCCCGCGTACCGCACACACACACAAAAAAAAGCACCTTCATTCTCCTTGGAGTAGTGATTCAGAGGGAGTTGTAATCAATTAGAGGCCAAACCTGCTCAATGGGCTGCTGATTCAAACATATTATCCCCCAAATCTGGAGCCCTCTATTAATCTCAGAAAATTTTTCTTTCCTTTCCTCCACTTTGGAGAAGTGTAGAGAAAGCATACAGGTGGCTGAGCAAAAATCTTAAAAAGTGGGTGTCGGGAACATACTGCAACCTAAAGTAGCATAAAGATACAATCTCAGGTCTAGAGCAAGGAATGTCTGTGAAAAGGAGTTTCCTTAGACTGAATTTTTATTTTAGTAGGACTTGACAGAACACAGTTCTCTATTTGGGGTAACTACATGAAATTTAATGTCTACAATGGGGAGGATATTAGCCATCTGGAAAATTTAGCTGTGTCAAAGTTGTAAAGGTATAGGTAAAATATAGTATAGTATTAATAACTTTGATTTTGGAGTCACACAGACCTAGATTTTTGGCTGTCTCTGCCGTTTATTCGCTACCAGATCTTGGGCAAGTTACCTAACCTTGCTAAGCCTCAGTTTCCTCATGGGTAAACATGAGCATAATAATAGCACCAACTCTGAGTTATGAGGTTATAAAAGCTTACCTAAGTGAAGAACTCAGAACTGTGCTTTGCATATGGTAAGACTGAAGAAATATTAATTACCATCCAAGAAATGTCATGTGATTCTGAAAATGGAAACTATTTTTCTCATATTGAAAGTACTACATCTTCATGTTTTTAATGAAGAAAATGAGGCCCATGTTTTAAGCTAATAGCTCAGTGATGATAGCATAAATGTGATGCAGGCCTTCTGACCGGTATCTGCTAATTAGACCTGAAGCTCTTAAACTGTGATGAAGGGGAAAAGAATTGAATTAATTATATACGATGCCTCACTGTCCTACCACAGATAACATTCATCCTATAAAAATGATTCTCACGTACTTGATTCTTAAAAACAAACATTTACTGAGTGCTTGCTATATTCAAGAACTGTGGGGTAGGGCATGCTGTAACGAGTAAATGATGCTTATAATCAAAAAAAGAAACAGTCATACGTATACACAAAACAGAGAGTGAGGTGTTACTAAGATTCTTTTCTTAATGTTAAAATCAAAAGAAAGCATCCAGAAGAAAAAACTTGGCTGGAAGTCAAAAGACCTGAACTTTAGTCCTGACTTTTTTTTTTAATTGAAATATAGTTGATTTACAATGTTGTGTTCATTTCAGGTGTACAGCAAAATGACTCAGTTACACATATATATATACTCTTTTTTTCTACATTCTCTTCCATTATAGGTTATTACAAGATACTGGGTATAGTTCCCTGTGCTATATAGTAGGTCCTTGCTGGTTATCTACTGTATATATATTAGTGTGTATATTTTAATCCCAAACTTTTAATCCTGACTTTTCCACCAAATAGCTGTGAACTTGAGAAATCTGCTTAACTTTTCTGTGCCTTAAATTTCTCATTGTTATTATTTTGGCTGTGCTGGGTCTTAGTTGTGGCATGCAGGATGTTTAGTTGCAGCATGTGGGGTCTTAGTTGTGGCATGAGGGATCTAGTTTCCTGACCAGGGATCGAACCTGGGCCCCCTGCATTGGGAGTATGGAGTCTTAACCACTGGACCACCAGGGAAGTCCCCGCACTGGTAAATATGGATAATGATAGCTTTTCACTCTGCCTCACAGAAGTATCATGACCATGAAATTAATAATAGGGTAAATTATTTTTAAAGATATTAGAAATATTAGTATTAGAAATAATAATGAGCAAGAAAAAGCTTCCAAAATCGCAACCACATTTTTAAAAAATTTATTTTATTTATTTTTGGCTGTGTTAGGTCTTCGTTGCTGTGTGCGGGCTTTCTCTACTTGTGGCTCGCGGGCTCTAGAGCGCAGGCTCAGCAGCTGTGTCTCACGGGCTCAACTGCTCCACCGCATGTGGGATCCTCGCGGACCAGGGCTCGAACCCGTGCCCCCTGCATTGGCAGGCGGATTCCCAACCACAGCACCACCAGGGAAGTCCCAGCAACCACATTTTAACAAGAGTTACTAACTTAGACCAAATGGTAAGGGCACTAAGCAGAGTTCGCATATAATTAAATGACTGTCTACCGGTGTTCTCATCCTGCCTACATAGGTCTGCCCGCCGAATTGGCTATGGTAATTAAAGATTGCTAAAATGAAGATTTCCCTTCCCAACTTATTTTTAATTTTGAATAAACCACTCAGAAGAAATGAATAATCTACCAAGCTGCTTTTGTTTCATAAAAATGGTATGTGTCGTGAAATTAGTCTCCAAGGCAATTATCTTGCCTATTCTATGCCCTCATATAATATCTTGGGAAAACTTTGATGAGGGGCATTGGACCATTCACATAAAAAAAGCCCCAGGTAACTGGCTGACATCTTTAAGCACTTACAAGCTAACCCTAGCCTGAGACCAAAAAATGAAATTCAGAAAGCACCCTTGGGACTTCCCTGGTGGCTCAGTGGTTAAGAATCCGCCTGCCAATGCAGGGGACGTGGGTTCTATCTCTGGTCCGGGAAGATCCCACATGCTGCAGAGCAACTAAGCCCGTGTGCCACTAAGCCCGTGTGCCACTACTGAGCCTGTGCTCTAGGGCCCGTGTGCCCCAACTACTGAAGCCCGCGCACCTAGAGCCCGTGCTCCGCCGCAACAAGAGACGCCTGCGCACCGCAATGAAGAGTAGCCCCCGCTTGCCGCAACTAGAGAAAGCCTGCGCACAGCAACGAAGACTCAGTGCAAACACCCTTTGAGACAGGGGTCCCCAACCGCCGGGCCACGGACCGCTATCAGCCCGCGGCCTATTAGGAGCCAGGCCACACAGTAAGAGGTGAGCGGCGGGCAGGCAAGAGAAGCTTCATCTGTCGCTCCCCATCGCTTGTGTTACCGCCTGTACCATCCCCCCACCCCACCCCACCCCCTGGTCTGTGGAAAAACTGTCTTCCACGAAACCGGTCCCTGGTGCCAAAAAGGTTGGGGACAGCTGCTTTAAGACATAATGTGCTTCAGTTAGGACATCAAGCGTAACAAACACAGGAAACAGTAGAGATAGGAGACCTGCCTGGAGCCATCAAAGTCCTGGCTCTGCTGTTTTCTGGCTCTAAGGCTGACCTGTAACAACAAACAAACCATTTATCTTCAGTTTCATTGTCTATACATTAGGAGATTTAAAAACTAAATAATTTCAATGGTTCCTTCTTCCTCTAAAATTATGATTCCCAAGAATTTCTAGAATTTTTTTCTGTCTCTCTGAGTCATTCAGTGTAGGTATATTTGACTAAGAGATACAAACAAAACTAATTATTATTAATTTGAGAATTGCATGGCTTTCCAGTTGCTCCACTGGTTTCAGAACTACCTGTAATGTATTACACCTCTAATCAAATTTCTTCTCGAAAATATCTATTATTCTCAGTGATCTGTGATGATTTCTGTGTTGTATCTGTGCATCTTGGGGAAATATTTCATTTTCCTCATAGATTTATTTAGCTTTTCCACCTTTGTATAAACGAGCCAAGTCTCAAAAAAAAAAAAAATCCCCTTAGCGCTTATTTATTTTAAGTACACCATCTGAAACCCCCTGATCCTTAGGCATAGAAAAACAAAGTACAAACTCTCACGCTTCCCCATGCTTGCATAATGGCATTTGTGTCCAAATTATGAAACATATTAAATGAAGTCAAAATACCCACCCCAGATTTCATCATAATCACCATCACCACTAGTCATGCTATGGCGTCTACTTAGCTGACCACAATGGGTAAGAAGATCTCATTTTCTCGGTTCTACGTAATAGTTCAGGTTATTTCGATTTATCTATAATTATAAGAAGTTTATCTAGAATTATGAAATATATTGACATCTCACTGCTCTTCCAAATAGTCTAGTCTGGCTGCCAGGGGAGGAGCTAGGCCCTCACCTCTTCTGTTGCCGGCTCTGGAACAAAGAGAATGCCTTCAGTGAGTCTCCAGCCCACCAAAGAATTCTGCATTGTCCCTCAGAAGCCCATCGCTTTCAGCAAATTTCCCTCTTCATGAGTAAATGTGTCAAAAAACATATTTTGTTGTAGATATTTTCTGCGTAGACACTTCCCATATTACTGTCATTTTTCAGATGCTGGGTTTTGCTCCACAAATTGCAATACCAATGCTAGAGCCCTAAGCAGTGAAGAATTAGGAATGAGAATCGTCTCTACATGTAAAGTCTGTGGTTGCCACATCTAACCCACTTCCCTTGCCAAAGGACTTTCTGTCCTGGACAGGTTACTCTTTTGGTTAAATATGAGGTACTCTGCCTCACAGAAGTATCATGACTATGACCATGAAATTAATAATAGGGTAAATTATTTTTAAAGATAAGGAAGGTCCTTATAAACAGATCATGGTTTCAATTTCATCAAATATCTTATTTTCCATTTGAAAGCCAATAGTTATTCTCTCTTATTTGGGTTTTTGTATGTAAATTCTGACCCAGGCTTAAAATACTGTATATCACAAGACAGTTCTTATGAAAATCACAACACATTAAAATTAAGGGGAAGGGCTTCCCTGGTGGCGCAGTGGTTAAGAATCTGCCTGCCAACACAGGGCACACGGGTTCGAGCCCTGGTCCGGGAAGATCCCACACGCCATGGAGCAACTAAGCCCGAGCACCACAACTACTGAGCCTGTGCTCTAGAGCCCGCGAGCCACAGCTACTGAAGCCCGCGTGCCTAGAGCCCGTGCTCTGCAACAAGAGGAGCCACCACAATGAGAAGCCCGCGCACCACTACGAAGAGTAGCCCCCGCACGCTGCAACTAGCGAAAGCCCATGCACAGCAACGAAGACCCAATGCAGCCAAAAATAAATAAATAAAAATTAAAAATTTTTAAATAAATTAATAAAATAAAATTAAGGAGAAAACTGTAATGAAAGAGGTACCAAATGTTCCCAAGTTAGTTTAAACCAATTGTACTACTAAATTTATAAATAACGTGTTGCCACTTCCAGAATGAGAATGCAGATCGGGTGGAAATAACCTCCAGTGGAAGCCCCTTTCTTAGATTCTTCATTTGAAATATTATCCCAAATTTTGTTGAGGCATTGGGAAGGTAGGATTATAGAAAGTACCAGGTAAAGAAGTTGGGCCCTGGAACCAGACTGCCTGAGTTTGAAGCCTACTTATGACTTAATTGATTTGGGGTAAGTTTTTTAACCTCCTTGGGCCTCAATCTTCTCATCTATAAAATGGGAATAATAATGATTTGTGCCATTCAAATAAGTTAGTATACATAAAGTACTTAAGGCTTGTAACATTGTAAGCTCTCAATAAATATTAGCCATCATCACCTCCGTCATCACGATCATCAGCCTCACCATTATTACTACAGGAATTGCTGTTCTTACAGTATATGGTCACATTTACCACGGGTACTATATACATAGTAGAAGTGTAGTTTAGCAACAAAGGCTGGTTTAGCTTCTTCCTCCAAATTGAGGGTGGGGGGTGGGGGGACAGCAAGGGCTAAGATTTGGAGTATAAAGAGTACATTAACTTAAATGATTTATGACAGTCCCGGCCTATCTCACCTGAAAGCATTAACAGAGCTTTATATTTACGAAAATAAATGACAGCTAGGTTTAAACTTTTACATCTTCTTAGATGCTGGAATATATTATGGTAAGTTATATTATTTTGTTTTTTAACTGTCAGTATCTATTCTGAGCCTTTACAACCTACACAGTAGGAAAAGGATGGAAAAAAAAAAGACAAATGGTAATTTATATAAGAATTTCACGGGTAAGAACTAAGCAAATGAATGTATAATTTATAATTTGGCATATTACTTTGTGACACATTTAAAAATGATTACTCTGATGATTTTGAAAATTCCAGGTGGCATTAGACTTCATCCTTCCATACAGTATTTCTTTGAATGCCATCTCTGAATCCACAAATATTTATCTTTTTCTGGTTAGCGTCCAGCTGGTAACCAATGAAATGATCTTATATTATTCTAGGATAGGAGCCAGGAACTTGATCTTATTGCATAAAGCTATTCCATTCCTCTTTGTATAAAATATATTCACCTACTGGTCCCTAGATATTTAGCTGATAGAGCACTTAAAATTGTTCCCTTTGGAGTTGCTTGGGTGTCACTGAGAAATAAACAAATAATAAAATCAACCCCAGTATGTATGACACAACCCAACAAGTCAGTGTGTCCCCGTGCCTTCCACAGGACCACCTTAATCAGAATCACCCAGGACATTTGTTTAAAATCCAGATTCCTGTACCATACCAAACACATAAAGAATCAGAATTTTTTTTTTAAAAAAAGAAGAAGACGAAGAACCGTAATTTCTAGGTCAAGGCGCTCAAGTCTGCATTTTACCAATATGTAATTCTTACGCATATACTGAAGTTTAAGAAGTGTTTCTCTATTAACATACCTCTGAGCTTGTTGACTGTATCTAATCAGTTTCCCCCAATGTGGATTAACTGGGCAAATATAAAAGAGGCCTAGCACTGAGGGACATGATCTACACCCAGGGCAAGCAGCTGAATCACCCCAGCATCAAGGGACAGATATTTTGATCATTGATGTTTTCTATTGAAACACTTGTAATGAAGAGGGTAAATGATGGAAAAATCCGCACATAATGAGGTATGGGGAAGTCATTCCGGCTTATACGTGGCTTAACTTACACTTTACTGACCAAAGTGGCCTGTTTTGTGGCCTTTCAGACACGCATTGTACATCTGCTTTGGTCATTGAGGAGGAGAACGCTTTTGAAAGTCAAAATGAAATGCTGAGTACATTCTAGTTAATTGCATATGTACAATAAAGATAAAGATATCAATATTCCTCTGTATTTCTGCCAACTATGAGATTCTGTGTTTGAGAGCCGGCATTGGCCAGTGCACCATTCAAATGATAGAGAACTACGACCCGGAAGAGAATTTGGGAATCAAATGGAATTCATTTACCACAGTGTTCAGTTTTTAAGAGCCTCATCTAGATCAAGACCTAGAAGCAATATGCATACTTAAAGTCTTTGCCAAGGAATAGTATATCTAAGGTCTTCTATGGAAAAAAAAAAGTAATTATAGCCAAATATTAACAAGACCATCCAGGGAGAAAATGAAAAAAGGAGCAGTTAAGACATCTTAGAACAATGCAGACTTTTTTTTTCCTCGGGCTTCTATTATTTGAATTTAATTTTTTGTAAAGTAATACATGTACAAGTTTTAAAAAAATCAAATAGCACTGCGGTCAACAAAAAAGGAAAGTCCCCTGTCCCACCTCTCCGCACTCCTGTTTTGCTTCCCATAGCCAACCTTTTCAACTCTTATAACTGTTTCTGTTTGTATCGTCCTCTACATTTTCTTTTCAAAAAAAAAGTTTATGCTACTATTTCAAGGCTAGATACCCCAGGTAGCTGTCACTTCTCACATCTCAGCCCTGCAAGTCTCTCATGGGTGAGTTTGCATGATGGGTCGTTGGTAACATGCAGAACTGTCACTGCCAGGGAGCCTGGCAAATATGGTTTTAGATTTCTAGAGTCTAAAGCAGAAGGAGGCTGTCAGAAAGGGAGAGGGAGGGTGGGTGTTGAGTTCACCAATCTTTAACATCTGCCAAAGCTGGGTCTAGAATAGATTGAGACCATTTTGCACTTAGAATTGTGAAGCCATTGCTCCATCTTCTTGTAAGTTCCAATGATGCTGCTAAGAAATGCCACTTTAATTCCTGATTCTTTGTGTGTGACCTGTCATGGGTTTTGGGGGGCTTTTCTCCTTCCTCCTCTGGAGGCTTTTTGGATATTCTTTTTATCATTGATGTTCTGAAATTTTAGTGATGTGTCTCGAGGTGGGTCTTTTCTATTCATTGTTGGGTATTTCTGTGGGCCCTTTCGTTCTAGAAACTCATGATCTTCAATTCAGGGAAATTTTCTTCTTTCTTTGATATTTTTCTCCCGTTCATTTTGTCTGTTCTCTCTTCATGGAATTCTTATTTGTAAAATACTGGACTTCCTGGATTGATCCTCTAATTTAATTTTTTCCTTATTTCCAGCTCTTTGTTTTTTCTTATATAAGACTGCCTCAATTTTATCTTCTGACTTTTTCCTAATTAATTTTTCCTTCAAATAGTTTTCATTAAATCAATGGCAAAAATTATATATATTTCCCTCATCAAAAATTCTTGTAATGAATAAAAGTAACAAAATGAGATAACAATGACATATGTCTCATACATTAAAAAATTTCCGGGCTTCCCTGGTGACGCAGTGGTTGAGAGTCCGCCTGCCGATGCAGGGGACACGGGTTCATGCCCCGGTCCGGGAAGATCCCACATGCCGCGGAGCGGCTGGGCCCGTGAGCCATGGCCGCTGAGCCTGCGCTCCGCAACGGGAGAGGCCACAACAGTGAGAGGCCCGCGAACTGCAAAAAAAAAAAGATTTCCTGTTAGAAGAAAGGGAATTTGTACAGCAAAGGAAACAAGTGCTCAGAACACACTCAAATGTATGTGCAAAGACATACCCATCAACTAGCTGACTGTGTTTTATTGTTTGCATAATTACTAGACCAAACACTTATGAAATATAAGTGAGAACATTAAGAAATATGAGATCCACTTCATGTTTCTTATTTTCACAATGCCAGCACTAGACTCATAATAGTATCTTTATTGACTCTAAATATTAAATGTTTCCAAAGTAAAAAGCAGACAATTCTTAGAGCCTGCTGAGCAGGTTTTGCTGAAATAGCGGATTTCACTATACTTACAAGGAAAATCTGACTCAACTTATAGTAAAATAGTATGAGTAATAAAGAACAGCAAATAAATATCACTAAGAGTAATACCTACACATATTAAAGTATTAATTTGAACCATGTTCTAATTGAATTGCATGCTCGTCAAAGCAGCCAACTTTACCTAAGACATAACACCACATCAAAGAATATGAATTCACCCATCAATAGTTTCCAAATACCCAACCCCAAATTCATATTTGTATACTCATTAAGAATTACAGTTTATTTAGAAAAGAAAAACAAACACACATGCATCTTTATAACTTAAAATATTTCATATTATGCATAAACAATATTCAGATTTAAGCTTTGGACCATGTTTACTTTTTCCTAAGTTATATTTATGTCATCAAGACTTTCTTATAAAGGTAATTACTAAGTGTATTAGCGTTTCCAATGCCAAGTTTCCACCTATTAGATATGAAAGTATAATCTTCTTCTGAATAAAGATATTTGTCCAGATTTGGGTCTAAACATTTTCTCAGGCAAACAATGTAGTGGAAAAAATTTCACCTTCATCTTAAAATGTATGCAATCTCATAATAAGCCCCTGCATTTCCAAGTTGAAACAAATCTTGGATTTCTAGAAAAGATAAACCCTTGATTTAAGAGGAGAATTGTGGGTTATAAACTCACCAACGTACTGAAAATCCTTTCGTTTCAGAAAAACCAATGCTCCTGCTAAAGATATGGGCAGTCGGTTATACCATGGATATAGATTTCACACAATATTACTTCTCCTCCTTAATGGTATTGCGGTAGATGCATCTTTGACCTTGGGCAGTCGTCTCATTTGATGGCCTGTGTAATATATTTGATTCTCTTTATACAAATCAGACATTTACTCCCCAAGATATCATATTCACAAAGTCAAAAATTATACTTTTATTTAGAGAAGTAACGGTGACAGAGTCAAACGAGCCACCACTGTTTGCTTCTAACAAGACAGAAATTCTGAACAATATTTTCACTCGTGGCCATTTTGATGTCTGTAAGAGCTTATAGCACAAGATAAAATTCTCATCAACCTTAAAAAAAGTAGCAATGAAAACGACAAGTTCAATCCTGGAAAATTTTCCACTATCCCCAATATAAGTTAAATTAACCAATATAAAGCACAAACACAGTGATGCGGTAGAGGAAGACTAGGGCTCAAAGGTGCAAAGAATATTCCTTCTGACGTCATAACTAATTCTAATTGACTACACATGTTCCCATCTGGAGAATTAAATAACTCTGATTCAACCTGAATGGATAAGCAAAATTAGCATCAGTGATGCCAGTATTAGAAATTTTAGAGACTGCTCCGGTGGTCCAGTGGTAAAGAATCTTCTAGTGCAGGGGATGCAGATTCGATCCCTGGTCGGCGAACTAAAGTCCCACATGCCGGAAACTAATCCCGTGCACCTCAACTAGAGAGAAGCCCACGTACCACAACGAAAGATCGCGCATGCCTCAGCGAAGATCCTGCATGCCTCAACTAAGACCCCACGCAGCCATAAAACTAAATTAATTAATTTTTTAGAAAAAAGAAATTTTAGAAACTTCCACAGATGACAAGATCAAGAGGAAACCAGCTCACTGATTAACTGAACACCTCATTGAGTTTTTAGAGAACATTAAAAAATTCATATGAAGTGCATTAAGTTAATATGTCCTTAAGTGCTAGCTATTGCACATTTATTCATTTACTCTGAAATGATTTTTGTTTATTGAAGAGATAATAGAAATATATCTAACAGTCTTTCCATGAACTGCAAACCTCCTTAACTTTATGTCTAGTCCTAGTGCACCTACCACCTTTAAGTTAATTCTCATACTCATTATAGGAGCTTCGACAATTGTAAAGCACGATGCTCAAATAACTTTTTATTAGCTGAAATTTTGTTTGTAGATATAAATAAAACTGGGAGCATATTTTGTTATTATATCAATGGATCAAATTTTTTCAAAAACGGCTGACACCTTTTAAAATTCTAATATCATGGTGGATTAGATAGGTATGAAATAGGCAAAGATCAAATTAAAAGAAAGCATTTATTTCAATCAATAAAATAGAGGGACTCCTTTTATGTCCATTACTTTAATCTTTCAGTAACAAAATATGTATTCGAATGAGCTTCAATCTGAAAACTGAGCAATTGTTAACCCTGAGAGGGAGCGAGAAAGACTGAAACTCTTCTTTGGTCCTTTTGCTCAAAATCATCAGCATCGATAATAAAGTCAGAAAGGAAGAATGATTAAGTGAACATCAAACTGCCAAGGACGTCGGGCATATTTAATCACCTCAGCCAAGTATCTTACACATGTGTTTCATTAGCCACAGGGAAGCTGGGTAGAGTGTGGATAGATTGCTATAAAATCAACAACAGCTGAAAAAGACAACGCAAGCGTGTGGAGTGAGGGGCACCATCTTTCTCAGCCCACAATTATCGGGGTGCTCATGGTAAAGAAAACACGTTTCCAGAATGAAACAGAAGGATCTAAGTGTGGTTCAACAGATTTGCTCAACATGCCACTTCTAAGATTTTTGGACTCCCCAGAATTGTTGAATTACTTTTAATAGCTGCAGCCTGCTATGCTAATAAACATTTTTTAATATAGAGAAACTCATATTCTAATTCGTAATTTTTTTACAAGATATTTCTAGAATATAAAATTGCTCCCATGTAACCAAATATTTAACACCTGGTTTTAGAACAGGAAAAGCCCTTATAGCCCGCCAATTTAACAAATGGAGAAACTGAGGCACGGGGACATGTATTAATTTGCCCAATTTCATAGAGCAATCGAGTGGCAGAGGAGGGACTTCATGCCAAATCTCCCGCTCAGAGCTCTTTCCAGACTATGCAGAGCCTCCTCTGTGTCAGCCCTCTACGGGGGACACGAGAGAGTCACAAAGAGCGTGCTGAGGACTTAACATGCAATTAAGAAGATGAGGTACAGCCTTCCATACCCAAAACAACCGGAAACAGCTAAATAACAATACAAGGCTGTATGTGATAAATTAAAAACCAAAAACAAGACAGCGAAGTGCTATAGGTGTTCAGAGAAGGGAAATAATGTAGGTGTGAGCAGTGGTCCCCAATCTTTTTGGCACCAGGGACCAGTTTCATGGAAGGCAGTTTTTCCGCAGGTGGTGAGGGGGATGGTTCAGGCAGTAATGCCAGCGATGGGAAGCGACGGGGAATGATGGGGAGCCATGGGGAGTGGTGGGGAGTGATGGGGAGCCATGGGGAGCGGCAGATGAAGACTCGCTGGCTCCTCGCTGGCTTCCCTGCTGCTCACCTCCTGCTGTGAGGTAGGGGTTGGGGACCCCTGGGTTTGAGGACTAAAAAATAGTTTCATGAACTATATCTTAGAACAGTAGAACTTTTCTTCTAACTTGTTATTAAGAAATAATTTTAGCCTTAAAATAATTACAAAAATAAAAATAGTTCAAGAAACCCTTGTATACCCTTCATCCAGATTCAGATCCACTTACTGTTAACATTTATCCCATTTGCTTTGTCATCTGTGCTATTTATTTATTCCTTCACTCGTTCATTTATTTTTCACACATTTTTTTCCAAATCACTTACAGTAAGTTACATACATGATGACTTTTTTACCTCTGAATACTTCAGTGTGTATTTTTTAAGATCAGGAATTTTCTCTTAAATAACCACAACACAGTTATCAACTTTATAAACTATGTTGCTAAATAATGCATTTATCTAAGCTAACAATCTACAATCCATATTTCAATTCTGTCAGTTGATCTAACAGCATTTTTACATCTTAGGACATGTTCCCAGTATAGGATCCAGTCTATGGTTAGGTATTGCCTTGAGGTATCAGGTCTCTTTAGCCTCAATCAGTCTGGAACATTGATCAACCTGGGTTATAGACACCGCCTTTCCCTGTCTTTCGTGACATGGACAATTTCGAAGACAATAGTTCTAGCTCCCACTATCTTACCTGCTCTTAATATAACAGTCCTCATTTTGTGCCTATCTGCTGTTTCTTCATGATTGCATTGGGGTAGTGTTGTATTCTTTGCCCGTGATAGCCGTCTGTCCTTCAGAGGTGATGTTCATTTTGATCACTTGGTCAAGGTGCTGTCCAATCTCCCCACTCTACAATTTTGTTTCTTTTTCTCCCCTGCAACCAACAAATAGTTTTATTAGGAAATGACATATTAAGATCTTGCAAATATCCTGCTCCTCAGCAATACTTCTCTTAAACTTAGTAGTCATTGATTTCCAGAGTCAATCTTTACAATGATGGTTGCAAAGTGGGGATCTTCCAACTCCAGCACTCCCACTTCATTTAATGTTTGGCTTCAGCATTCTGGTGTAAAACAGGGCCCCTTCTTCTCACCTGTCTATCTGTTGATTGACTTATCGTTTTCTTTCCTTTCTTTCTTGTCTATTGTAATTTGATAATAATGATTTCCTTTTTTTTTTTTTTTTTTTTTTTT
>NW_020172455.1:4065646-4141057 GCF_003031525.2 Neophocaena asiaeorientalis asiaeorientalis | reverse complement strand
TTATTTTAATTTTATAAAAATGATTTTCTTTTTTTTTTTTTTTTTTTTCTGCTGCACCACACAGCTTGTGGGATCTTAGTTCCCCAACCAGGGACTGGATCTTCACCCTCAGCAGTGAAAGCGTGGCATCCTAACCACTGGACCACCAAGGAATTCCTGATTTCCTATTTTTAAATGCCTTACAATTCATTATTGTATTTAATTATTTTGAGGCAAATTTCCCAGATTTGGTCATTGGGAGCCTTTAAGCTGGTGCCTATGTCCTTAGGGTATGCCCTATAGTTTTTTTTGATCACCTCCTTACTTCCTGGCATATGGAAGAATTTATGGCACAACATGTCCCAGACCCATCTCACACCTACTCTGTCCCAGCCCTAGGGAGGAAACCACCTGGAAACAGCCGGTCTCTTATACTTGAACCTTTGGGTAGCTTCTGAAGATGGGTAGAATTTTGATAGGCAGAGAGAATGAACACTAGCATTTCAGGTTCAAACAAGAAGTATGCTGAACACAGAGAAAGGATTTCACTTACCCTCTCTGTTTAAGTTTTCTACAGCTATGTAACAAATTACACCTAAAAATAATCACTTAAAACAGTCATTCTGTGGATCTTCAGTTGAGGCAAAACTCAGTGGGAATGGCTTGTCTCTGATCCACTTTGTGTCAGCTGGACTCAATTAAGGCTAGAGGATCCAAGATGGCCCCACTCACATCTGGGACCTCGGTGCTGCCTGTTGGCTGGGCACTAATGCTCCTCCATGTGGTCTCTCTCTCCATCAGGAGAGCTTGACTTCCTCGCATTGCAGCCCAGGGCTCCAAGGGGGTGAGAGCAGAAGCTGCCAGACCTTTTAAGGCCTTGGCCCGGAGCTGGCATAGGGTCATTTTCCTTGCACTCGATTGATGAAAGCAAGTCATAAGGCCAGCCCAGTTTCAGAAAGGCGGAAATACACTCCACCTCTTGATGGAAGGAGCAGCATGCATGTATAGGACGGGAAGATCTTTGAACACACTTAACCACATCCTCTTTTTACCCTTTCAATTTCTCGAAGTTAAGTTAGTAGTTTTTGAATTCCAACATGGAAAGGAAGAAATGGAGAGTTTCAGATAGCTGAATAGGAAAGCATTATGTGACCTTTTTTTTTTTTGCAGTACGCGGGCCTCTCACTGTTGTGGCATCTCCCGTTGCGGAGCACAGGCTCCAGACGCGCAGGCTCAGCGGCCATGGTGCACGGGCCCAGCCGCTCCGCGGCATGTGGGATCTTCCCAGACCGGGGCACGAACCCGTGTCCCCTGCATCGGCAGGCGGATTCTCAACCACTGCACCACCAGGGAAGCCCTGTGACTTTTAGTTGAACAATGTGATCATTAAAGAATCAATAAATCTCACATTGAGTGAGAGTTCTGTTTATGAAAGATGAAAAGTAACATTCAAAAGTCATTGGAATAATTTGTACAGGTATCTTGAAATTTTAAAAAGTCTCAGCTTAAGTGAGATTGAGAATCTGAAAACGTTCCAAGGCAGATACACAGAAATAATTTTTTTAAGTAATTATTCATAAAGAAAGTTTTGAAAATCAAAGGATGGGGGCAGAAGGTGGGAACTGTAGATGGGGATTTGATTATTTTTTGATTCTTTTAAACATTGTTTCCCGTTTTCAGTAAGGGCAGAATGACAAGCAGCAACAGCAAAGACAGATTTGCGTTTCAACATAACTGAATAACATCTTGATCAAAATAGCAAAAGAGAAGAACAGTTTTCCTGCAAATTCATCTCTTTATTTGGTGCCCATCAAATATTGTGCTATGGACCAGGTACAGAAAGATAGAGCCTCTGCCCTTCAGGAGCTCACAGGGGGAAGAGACAGACACACTAACGGATCATTATAATAAGAAACGCAGAATACAGACATGCCATAGGTACTACCTCTCCAGCAGTGTTGGGATGCTATTCAGCAAAGTTATAGGAAGATAACTGTGAATAGAAACATCATAGACTCAATGAACCTTTAAATCCTATAAAAAAAAGTTTCCGTCAACAGAATGTATGTATAAAGTCTATTGTACATATTCTGTTTATCTTGGTTTTATTTTTATTTTTATTCTGGAGATTCTCAAACATGCAAAAGTAGAGAGAATAGTATAAGGAATACCCATCACTCAGCTTTAATAATTATCAACATGGCTCAAATCTTTCATGCATGCATCCCACTCCCCTATCCCCACATAGATAACTTTAAAGCAAATCCCAGACATTATATTATTTAATTCATAAATACTTCAATTTGTAGCTCTAAAAAATGTACAACTAAAAATATTAAGAATAGTAACTTAATATCATCTAATGTCAGCCAGTGTTCAAATTTCCTTGATTGTCCTATTAAACTCTTTTGCCATTTTGTTTGTTTGAATCAAGAGATAGTCAAGGTTCATGTGTTACATTTGATGAATATCTCTTAGGTCTCTTTTTTTTAATTATTGGAGTATAATTACTTTACAATGTTGCGTTAGCTTCTGCTGTACAGTGAAGTGAGTCAGCTATATGTATACATATATCCCCTCTCTCTTGGACCTCCCTCCCATCCCATCTCCCATCCCACCCAACTAGATCATCACAGAGCACCAAGCTGAGCTCCCTGTGCTGTACAGCAGATTCCCACTAGCTATCTGTTTTACACGTGGTAGTGTATATATGTCAATCCTCATCTCCTAATTCGTCCCACCCTCTCCTTCCCCCACTGTGTCCACACGTCTGTTCTCTACAGTCTGCATCTCTTAGGTCTCTTTTAATGGATAAAAATACTCCTCTCTTTTCTGATTTATTTCTTATTATCATTCTGTTGTTGTTGAAGAAACAGGACCATCCATTCAGTAGAATTTTCCAGTCTGGATTCGGCCAATTTTTTCCCTGTGGTGGTGTTTAACATATTCCTCTATCCTCAGGATTTCCTTTCAACAGGTAGTTAGATCTAGAGCCTTAATCAGATTCAGGTTTGTTTGGGGGTAAGAATCTTTCGTAGGTGGTAATGTGTAATTCCAATCGCATTGCACGGGCAGACGTAATATGTGGCTGTTTTGTTTTGGGTGATGTTAAAGGGGATTCAGGTGTCAACAGGCTGATCCTTCCTTTACAATGTTCCCTCATCAGCATTTGAATTAATGGTGTTATGTTATGTTATGTTATGTTATGTTATGTTATGTTATGTTATGTTATGTTATGTTATTTGGCCACACCTGCAGGATCTTAGTTCCCTGACCAGGGATTGAACCAAGGGCCCGGCAGTGAAGACGCAAAGTCCTTACCACTGCACCGCCAGGGAACTCCCTGAATGAACAGTTTTAACAGCTGTGATTTTTTTTTTTTTTTAAATAAGTTTATTTATTTTTGGCTGCGTTGGGTCTTCGTTGCCGCGCGCAGGCTTTCTCTAGTTGTGGTGAGCAGGGGCTACACTTCGTTGCGGTGTGCGGGCTTCTCATTGCGGTGGCTTCTCCTGTTGTGGAGCATGGGCTCTAGAGCACAGACTCGGTAGTAGTGGCGCACGGGCTCAGTTGCTCCGTGGCATGTGGGATCTTCCCAGACCAGGGCTCGAACCCGTGTCCCCTGCATTGGCAGGCGGATTCTTAACCACTGCACCAGGGAAGTCCCAACAGCTGTGATTCATTTTTAATCCTTTGCCTTGATAATTTGGTGGCGTCAGATCTTTCATACTCCGTAACTAAAAGCCACATTTTACCCGGAAATACATGTATGTAACATAGTTCAGTAGCAAGAGTAGAGAATCTTTATCTCAATTACTTAGTATCTAGCTGACTAATCTCCAATAAGCCACACTCGGGTCTCACTTTCCTCGTCTTAAAAATGAGGAAATTGACAGATGGTGTCTAAATTATTTTCTAATTCTGAAATCGTGTGGCCGTAATTTCCCCAGATTGTCATAGGAGTGATATTGGCTTCAGAAACAACACTGGCCTTTGTCCGTATATACACAGGTTCCAGTCCCCTGATAAACAGCTTTCAAGGGTAAGAAACCTGGAGTGAACATTTTTGCTGTTCCTATTGACCCATGAATAAAATTTTGGTACTTAGCTGCTGAGGCTGCAGTAATAGTCCTTCGAGCTCTGAGTAGTGAAACCAGTACTACTACTCTTCAGGCAGCCGGTAAGACAACTCTATCAGTTAGTCAGGCTTTATGAGTTTTTTTTGAATGATATTTGACATTTAAGTCACTTAGGTATCTTAGAGATTTTAAAAGAAAACAGTCTTGAGGGTACTTGGTCAGGGAGAAATTTATTTGCTAATTCTGATTTTTGCATGACAGTAACTACAGTGTTATGACCATCTTTAGATGCCTGAACTTTTCACTAGTGACAGTTACCTTACTCCAAAGCCTACTGTTATGTGGTCTATATTTCTTGAAATATAAACAAAATAAAGCATTTTATTTACCTTATATGCATATGGTTTGCAATGTCCATATATTTACAATATATATCAGATAACTAACAGTACCCTCAAATAAGTAATTTAACATGCCCACAGAAACAAGGAAAAGTAAATCATGGCTCTCAGTTAAAAGAAAAAGCAAGTAAATGTTGAAAGAGCCCTAGGAAAGAGAGCCAGATTTCTCCTAAGGAATACCTTTTTCTTTTTAACTTTGATTGGAGTATAGTTGATTTACAGTTGTGTTAGTTTCTTCTGTACAGCAAAGTGAATCAGTTATACACATACGTATTAACCACTCTTAGATTTTTTTCCCATATAGGCCATTAGAGTACTGAGTAGAGTTCCCTGTGCCACACAGTAGGTCTTCCCTTACCCCTAGCAACCATAAGTTTGTTCTCTACATCTGTAACTCTAATTCTGCTTTGTAGGTAAGTTCATTTGTACACTTGGTTTAGAGTCCACACATAAGTGACATCACATGATATTCGCTTCTCTCTGTCTGACCCACTTCACCCAGTATGACGATATCGCGGTCCATCCACGTTGCCGCAAATGGCCTCATTTTGTTCTTCTTTATGGCTGAGTAACATTCCATTGTACACACGTACCACACCTTCTTCATCCAAGGAATGCCTACAGTTTTTAAGTGGGCACAAAAATATTCATCTCTGTCCCATAAGATTCGTCTGCAATAAACCAGATGAACATTTCACCCACCTTTTTTTTTTTTGCGGTACGCGGGCCTCTCACTGTTGTGGCCTCTCCCATTGCGGAGCACAGGCTCCGGACGCGCAGGCTCAGCGGCCATGGCTCACGGGCCCAGCCGCTCCGCGGCTTGTGGGATCTTCCCAGACCGGGGCACGAACCCGTGTCCCCTGCATCGGCAGGCGGACCCTCAACCACTGCGCCACCAGGGAAGACCCATACCCACCTTTTATGAACCAGATTGTCCTTCATTATCGAGAAAAGTGTCCCAGTGAGGGCCAGCAACATAGCCCTTTGTTTTATTTTGCAAATCTAAACTCCCCGAAAAGATTTTATTTTAAAACTCTTAGGTGAAGAACTTTCCTTTTTTTCTCTAGAAGGCAGAAAATGTTTCATATTTAATTCTGATCATGATAAGCAAAATGAGAAGAATGTTAGAGTAGAGATATGAGGGTCAGGGAAAAAGACCTGGATTCATCTGTGAACTGTGTCAGACCTAAACATTTTTTGGAGAATGCTCTTTGCTGTATTATATAAATTATTCTTTTGAAATGTTTATAATTAACATATAGTAAAGAAAGTAAAGCAGCATGAAGCTGAAATTTATCTTCCACTTAATCTAGCAAAATATGCCTTCAGCCAACAAAGACGTTTTTTCTTCTGAAGTTTACTTGGAAGGAAGCATATTTACTGAAAACACCTTTGATGAAGGCTTTTGATGTGAAAGGGATTTCAGCGGATACTGTGGAGGGATATGAAAGAAAAAGAAGGACTTTTAAAACTGGGCTACAGAGCCCTTGTTTCCGTTTTGAATGACAGGGGCTCTGGGGCTATTTCCTGAAACAAGAAATGATGGAATGACACTTGACAAACTGTTCTGTTGGTGAGTTGTGACCCACAGTGACATTGCTACGTGGAATGGACCTGCCCACTGTTTGAAGGAACACCTTGGAAGAGAAGGTTCGGGACCGGCTCTAAAACATTGTACTCTTGGTGTTGAAGCCAAAGTTTCAGAATAATAACTATAAGAAGGTGTCCCAATTTTTTAGGGGACAAAGGAAAGAAAATAAATCTATATACATAAATGTATAGTTAAATTCTGTCCTCTGTTAAGGAAAAAACCAGAGCTGGATAGTAGCTAAAACAATAACAGCTTTTATTCAAGAATACTGCAGTAGGGGAAAATAGACCTCAATCTAGAACCGTGCTCAGTTCTGAATACTGCATAAGCAAGTGGGAATTCATAGTGAAGGAGCAGGGCAGGGGTCAGTGTATGGAAAACTACCAAGAGGAAGCATCAGGATTAAGGGGGGTTCTGGCTAAACGGACCTAGCAGGATTCTTGCTAGAGGCAGGGCAGGGGCATCAGGCATCATCTGGGGGGAGTTGAGGATGAGAAACCTGATTATATGTATGTGGTGATCAGATATTGAGGATGGGGATTCTTTCTAAACTGACCCAGCGGGATTCTTGCGAAGACTGGATAATACAGAAACGAACACAGAAGTCGAAAAGTCGGGCTTATTTGAAAAGTTCAGGGGAGTCTGAGTAGAGTTGGGTCAGGGAGAGAATCTTTGTCACCTCTTCCAAAACGGATGTGCAGAGTACCACAAAAATTGTGACTGTAATAATATCATTCATGTGACAACAAACATAAAATGACCAGATTTTTATGGGGGAAGATAAGAAAAAATTATAATAGAAATCTTGGGCTGAGAAAATCTACTGCAAATAAGCCCAAAACCAGCTCTGAGTTTCTCGGGGAAGCAGACAGTGAGGGAAACAGAACATGGTTTTTATTGCCTTTTACAAAATGAAACATTCCAGTTCATCATGAAACAAGCATTTTCTGGCTCTGGTATCCGCGCCAAATTTCTCCAGTCGGTAGATAGCATGAATAGCCCTGGACAGTGTTCCCCCAGTAGCCTCACAAGGAAGACACAGAAGTTCTACTTATGGCTGTTTCTTGTGTGGCCTTTTGATAAAAGCTGAGGCATAATGTGAAGTTTTCTTCTATGACGAAGGTGCCAAGGGGATGCAAGTTGAGTCCACGCTTTCTAGAGATTAGATTTGATACTGGGATAAACTTAGAGAACCTTGAGGAACAAAGCCCTTCCAGATACCATTTGTCTCAGCTGGACTTCTGACAGGAACTTTGGGTGAACAATTCATTACTTGAGTCTCTAATAAGTATCCAAAGGACATACCAATATTGTAAACGGAAGGGAGATCCAAATGCTCTGGTTACCGGGCATGAGGTGCCCTTTTGTGAACACTGAGGAGCCTGTGTTGTATTCTTACCAAATGGAAGACCAGCCCCTCCACCCTGGAAAAATGGGCCATAGGACTGCACAGGTACTTAGGTTATACAGATTTTTTATTTTTCAGATTTTGGTTTTTTCCCCTGGAACATTGGAAAGTCAATTTACATCAGAATTGATCCAAATTAAACATCCCTGGAGATGGTTTCTAATTTTTCCATCATTATTTAAGGCGTGTCTTTCCAAACTTTTCCTGTTAGTCTCTATTAGCCTCTCCACTAAGTGGTTTCATCTCCTGTACTTTAATAGTACTTTCCCTCGATAATATATGAAAATTAATCTATTTTCTTGGTATTAAAAATTGCACAGATAGCACATCACAAAAATATTCAACATGATGTATTTTAAAGAGATAATTGGTGATCAACAAGGCTTTTTGCAGAGTAGGAGTCATTGTGGCTTTACCTTGTCAACATGACTTTTTTCCTCCTTCTCTCCCAGATACAGATATAGAGGACCCACAAAGACTGCACTGTCCAAAATGATAGCCATTATCCATGTGTGGCCACTGAAATTTAAATGGATTAAAATTAAACAAAACTAAAAATTCAGCCCTATTAAAACTTCCATTGCACTGGCCACAGTTAAAGTGCTCTGTAGCCACACGTGGCTAGTGGCTAGAGTACTGGACAGAGCAGAGAGAGAGGGCATTCCCATCATCACAGAAAACTCTACTGGACAGCTCTGCTCTAAGACATAAAACTCACAGGCTATTAATACAAGAAATAACATCTGTAAAATCATAGCTAAGAGGATGAGTGGAATTGGTGACTATTGGAATGTACCAGAGGCCCAAAGAGAAAGGATTCCAGTCTAAGAGAGAAACAAGAAATGATTAAAACAGTAGTTTGTTTGTGGCTAGAGGGGGAGTCATGTGTATTAATTACAAGCATTGTAATCACAAAGATCAAGGTCCAGGAGAAGGACAACCGTCGGACCAGAATGAAGTGTGACAGGAAACGCCCAGAAGGGGGTGTTTGGTGGTAGAACTTTCTATTTATGGCACAGAGAAGTGTTCTGGGGTCCCATCATTCCAGAAAGTGGGCACTTAAGCTGTCCGAAGGATTTCTTTATTTTCAGGACTCGTCTGAGTCTTTGACACCCTAATAATCTCTCAGATCAGTGCTGTGTTCCTCCTCCTTATTTGAACGTGGGGTCTTTTTCTAAAGTGAGCCCTGTTCTGGGGCAACACTCTGGTGAACGCATTGTGCAAACTGGCTCCTCCTGTTTTTTCTCCCTGACACCACACTGACTCGACACTGCCCTGCCCATCCCCAGACGGCTTTGTAACTAAAAATACCGCGCACAAGCTCCAGGCTCTCTGTCGGCCAATGAAGTCGCCCTGATTCGAAAGGCGCTTCCCCATCTGTTTCTCACTCTGTTGTGACCTCTTTGCCTGTGAGTTTCACGGTATTCATGGTAACATGGGTATTTCATGTCCCGATGAACAGATCTGCCCACGAATGGTGCCCCATACAAAACGGTAGTGCGACCGACAGTGCAGAGTGTTTTGGAGTATTTCAAGCTGGACCTCAAAAAGCAAGTTTCACGCCAAGGAGGAAAAAATGGTGGAGAAAACAGGTTAATGACCAGCAAGCAGTTGAGGAGGAGAGGAAGTCCTATGACATGTTGAGAGGTGTCACAAAGTCCCTGCAGCCTGGGAGATTTGACCAAGTACAGGGACAATAGCCAGAGATACTGATGACATGAATACGCTGTGACGTCTAAAAGTGAAGAGAACAAAAGAACAGTTGCCAGTGTGCCATGGCAGAACCGCTTCTCCTGGGCGTATTTGACACTGACCCCAGCCCCTTATGGTGCAGATGTGCTAACAGCCCTACCTCCAGGGTGGGCTAAATGTGGGTCGTGTAGAAATCTTGTGATAGAATTGCTCCCATTTACTAAATACTATGTGCTGGGAACTAGGTTAAGCACTTTTCATGAACTATCTTGTTTAATCCTCACACCAACGTTATGGGGATATTTTTTTTTAATTGCTAGACCCCTTTTTTATTTTCTTCAAAGCTCTCTAAAAGGGGAATTTTTATTTTACCCATTTTACAGAGAAGAACATTAAGGTTTAGAAAAATAAGTAACTTTACCATGGTCATGACTCTAGTAAATTGCAGAGCTAGGACTCAGAGCTTACCTTCGGAGTCTGAGCTCTTAGCATTATATATAGTTTCTTTTAGAGTTGTACCCTCTAACTTCCTTCTTACTATGGGGGTGCATTTTAACAAGTTACTTAAACTGGGTCATGGCGGGCATAGTGAGAAAGAAGGTGTGCCTGAGGAGAGGTAGTTGGGAAAAAGCAGAGTCTCTGGTGTGTTTTATCTGCCTTCTAAACGTGGGATGGTTGGGAGCCTGCTTTATCACGTCCCGGCTTTCCTCCACAGCGTCTCCATTGGAATGTCTCTCTGACACCTGAAACGCCACACTTCAAAAAGCAGGCTCTTCGTCTCCCTCTTCAAATAGTGATAGTACACCACCAATCCCCCACGTGTACACTTTTCAAGAAATCTTTATACCAGCTCAACGTTTTGACACCACCTTCCAAATTCTCCAGTCCCCCTTTCATTTTCTTGTCAATTCTTGTATCCTTCATATCTCTCAAAAACATTTGTTCCTGGGGCTTCCCTGGTGGCGCAGTGGTTGAGAGTCCGCCTGCCGATGCAGGGGACACGGGTTCGTGCCCTGGCCCGGGAAGATCCCACGTGCCACTGAGCGGCTGGGCCCGTGAGCCATGGCCGCTGAGCCTGCGCGTCCGGAGCCTGTGCTCCGCAACGGGAGAGGCCACAGCAGTGAGAGGCCCGTGTACCGCAAAAAAAAAAAAAGAAAGAAAAAGCCAGAAAAAACCCTCTAAAGTATACAAAAATTCTACACATCAAATAACGTGTGAAAAAGAAAAATCTCTTTACTCTTTTAACATATGATATAAGGAATAACAACACATTCTATAAAGGCTCTGTTTACAGTTTAAACCTTTAAAACCGGGGGAAAAATTTTGCAAACACCTTTTCATTCTGAAACCCTCTGACTCATCCCTAGCTAAATTGTGCAATTGATCACAGAATTTTAGAAATATGTTTTCATCAGCGAAGAACAATGACCATTTATTGAGTCCCTAGTATGGGCCAGGTATTTTAATGCCTTTTCTGTATGGTAAATCTGCAAAGTAGCTATTATCCCATTTTAAAGGTAAAGAAACTGAGGCTCAGCGTGACCAATTTACCTAATATCGCCCATTAGTAAATTCAATCTAGGATCAGATCAATGTCCATCTAATTCAAACGCCCGTGTTTTTTTCATGTTGAATGCCTTCGGTTTTTGAACTGGTTCAAAATAAAATCTTTCACAAATGCTTGATGTATTCATTAATTCCCTGGACATTAAGGTCTTAGAACTCTCCTCTAAAGTAGGAGGTGATTTTAAAGCAATGGAGTCAGGTCCCCTGGTGTAGGTTTATATATGAGTTGCCCCAGGAACACCATGGCAACAAAGCATACTTCACTAGGCCTGCAGGCAGGACCGCTGGTGTTTATTCATCTCACGATGGCCCCTAGGCTGTTGAATATTCTACTTGGTGGGCACCCAGTTGTGCAGGGTAAACTCTGGGCAGTAAAACACAAATACTTTCTCCTAATCCTGTACCAAAGTAGCTCAGGGCTTCCTGTGCAACTGTGATATGTGACACAGGGACTCGGAATCACTCTAGTGAACCCTCAAAAGCAACTGATACTTTAAACAAAGATAAAATACTTGAATTTTACAACCGGATAGGACTTTAGAGATTATTTAGTTCAATCTCTCACTTCAAGACAAGGACATCAAGGTTCAGTGATTTTCCAAAAGCCGTACAAGTAGTTTGCAACCCAACCCAGGTGCCCCTGAGGTCTGCTCCCAAGTCAGGTGCCCTTTCTACTGGGTCATGTGGCGCTCCCTCCCTGATGAGGAAACCAACAAATATTAGTCCCCAAGGAGGGCATTTTGCAGAGTTAATCCCTTGAGTGGTGCAGTAGAATGGTATAAGAAACTCTCTGAAATCCCAAGGTTTCATAGCAAAACTAATAAAATGGCACAGTCATGGTATTTGTACATTTCTACACAATTGAAATTTTCTTTACAGACATTACGCTTACTACTAATAGTAATACCTTAAGGCTTTATAACATTTTATAATTTGTGGAATACTTTTTCATATATTATCTCATGATTATGAAACTTATTAAGTAGCTAGGGATTAGTATCCCCATTTTATAGATGAGGAAACTGAAGTTCAAAGTTCAGATATCTTGTCCCACAGTTAAGTAACAAAAATGGGACCAGAGCCTATGTCTGCCTCCTAATCCAGTGCTTATTTCCTCATGATATCTAAAAAGAGGCATCAGAGTAGTGGACTTTGATATACTCACGTTAAAGAAAAACAAGGCACAGAGCTCTCATTTAGGGACTTTATCCAAGATGATATATACTATCTGCAACAGAGCTCCAAGACCTAAGCATTTCACAAGTCAGTCTTCTTCCTACAACATAGGACTCCCCCCAACTTTGTTACCCCTATGAACAGAACACTGTATATACCAAAAATACGCACGCCTCTCCAAATTTGGCAGATCTCCTTCTGCGAGGCTACGCATCTGGAAAATCTAATATCTCAAAAGCGTTTGGGCTTCTGCCAAAGTCAAATCACGGGCATCTGTGGCTTTTTCCATCTCTTGTGTAATGAGCCTGAATCTTTTTGGAAGATGCATCCTCACAAGTAAAGGTAATAGAAACTCTTTCTCTCATGAGCCTTCTGATGAAATAATTACTTGGCAGTTAGCAAGCAAAGCCTTTCCTGCCAACTTGGAATTGCACCAAGAAAAGAGCTGGGGAAAATTTAAAATATAGTTCAGAGTCTGACCCTTGAAATATGAATCCTAAGAGATTATGGTTAAAAGAGAAACATCTATTTTCATGAGGGAGGGCCAGAATTTCAGGGTATCTTCTAGTGACTATGTGCATGTTCTCTCTTGTGTATGGAGAGATAAGACTCTAACATTTACCTTTAGGACATCATGGCATAATTGAGGGTGGAAGAATGTAGGACAGTTGCCAGAAGAACTTTCTCCTCTTATGACCTAGGTGATAATAATTTGTTTTACTATCTGTGGGTATATCAGAAATATTTACTGTTGTAAACTCCCTTAACTTCATTTATATATTTTGGATTGTAAAGGTTTCAAAGCAGAATTCATTCATCTTGATGCAACTATTAACGAAATATATAGTCATTACAGAGTATGTGGAAACGCAGAAAGACATAAAAAAGAAAAACCTCACCCAAGGGCCTTTGATATATTCTTAAGGGTGCAATTGAAAGAGCTGGATAAACAATCTTTCTTTTTGTTTCCATGCTTTTTGGAAATACCATTTTCCCTGGGCCAGTTACATTGGGGAAGTAATTCTAATCTGCTTCCAAATCCAAATTGTGTAGCCTCTACCAAAGAGTATCTCAACACGTTTCAGAATCCTGGGTACATAATATGTAAAGTGTTTATCTTGTGGCTCAAAGTATTTTAATGGGCTTCCTATACAAAATTTAGATTTTAGACTACGTCATTTTGTGTTTTAAGAGTGTAATACTGCCTTTGGACAGTCTCTCCATAAAGGACATAGGATCTTTAGTGACACCTTGAATAA
Source organism: Neophocaena asiaeorientalis asiaeorientalis (assembly GCF_003031525.2). Lineage (NCBI taxonomy): Eukaryota > Metazoa > Chordata > Mammalia > Artiodactyla > Phocoenidae > Neophocaena > Neophocaena asiaeorientalis. Next base: position 4,127,909 of record NW_020172455.1, on the reverse strand, counting down.
CTTAGGAAAAGATATCATGAATCTGCTTTGCTTGTTTGAGACAAAGCTGCAAAAGCCACTCTTACTTGTATGAGTCTGAAGCTCTAAAACATTTCTTAGCGCTAAGACTCTGTAAATAGGAAGGGAACCACAGATTCACTAAGTACGTGAAATTATCTCAGTGAAGCATGCAGATATTAGCTATGAAACGAATATACAGGGCCAAGCAATAGTTTAAATAAGTAATTGGGTACATTTAATTCATGATGATATATGAAGACACATTATGGCTATGAAGACACTATTATGCCAAGCAAAGTAATTTAAAAACCTGTATAGAAAGCTGGCGTTTGAATTGATTCCGCATGCCGGAGCACAGTAACACAGTTCTGCCCATCTCCAAGCTCTGCGTCGAACGACGCAGCCTCCTCTTCTGGGCATCCTGCTTGTTTGCCAATTTTTATCAATTGCTTGGGACAATGATTTTTTTTTTTCTTTTTTTTTCGGTATGCGGGCCTCTCACTGTTGTGGCCTCTCCCGCTGCGGAGCACAGGCTCCAGACACGCAGGCTCAGCGGCCATGGCTCACGGGCCCAGCCGCTCTGCGGCACGTGGGATCTTCCCGGACCGGGGCACGAACCTGTGTCCCCTGCATCGGCAGGCGGACTCTCAACCACTGCGCCACCAGGGAAGCCTGACAATGATTTTGAACGCTGGCTCTTGAGGTTTTCCTGTCCTTACATACTTAACTTTCCAAGAACTTCTTCACTCTGTGTTTAGGTGTCATCAAATTTTAGGAGTTTGTTTGAGATTTTAAAGACCCGGAAAGATACTACCTCTTATCGCTACAATATGGAACTCCTTCCAAGATAACTGAAAACCCAGTGGCATTTCACCTACAGTAAAGAGCAATTTCTATTCAAGAAGTGTTTGTGAAATGTGCTAGACTGCCCTCCCGGGAAGATGAAGTCCTGCATTTACTCATTATACTGGCTGTGTGACTGGTACAGTAACAGTCTTGAGAAGAAACACCAAAGAAATGTACAGCCTTTTTTGTAATGACTTTCTTCCACGGGGCCTCGTTTGCTTTTCCTCTTTTGCTGGTCTTGGTACTTTGGGAAACACTAGAAATAATTCAGCAAGAAACTTCTTGTCTTAAGATGACTGAAAGATATTCCCACCTCCTTCTCCTCTTGAAAATCATCCAGAAACAAACACAAAAGGAAAACAAATAGAAAATTATCCATCTTTGATAAAGTCAGCAGACTTCTGTTACCCCAAATCCAAACCCCACTCTCCCCTGCAAGAAAAATTGGCTTACTTCCTGTTCACATAACCGTGAGGCCCAACAGTCCACAACCCTCGCTCCCCATCCTGCCCTACCCCAGTACACACACACACAGACACACACTGACCACCCACACTCACATAACACACACATACACACACCACACACATACCACAGACACACACACCATACACACACATGCTCACACCTATTATACACACTCATACACAAACATACACACTATACACTCTCACACACAAACATACCACACACTCACAAACATATACCACACAGACTCACACGTACCACAAAATACACACATATACCACGCACAGACACATAAGCACATACCACAAATGCACACTCACACACACAATTTCCAATCAGCTTTTTTGTGTCCCACTCTCAAATACGAGATTTAAGGATTTCTAGGCACTTGAGGAAACATTTCAACAAACAAGAGGCTAAAACAAACCAAGAGAAAAAAAGAATTCAGAGGAAATGAGTCAATGTTAATATGAGTTGTTAATGTTAATATCCTGAGAGAGATGTGAAAAGATATTATAGCCACAAAACAAGAACAGAGATTTTTTTAAAGGTACCATTAGAAAGCAAGAAAGACCTCATCTCTTGGAAATTAAAAATAGATAGCCAAGGCTTCCCTGGTGGCACAGTGGTTGAGAATCTGCCGGCCAACGCAGGGTACACGGGTTCAATCCCTGGTCCAGGAGGATCCCACATGCTGCGGAGCAACTAAGCCTGTGCACCACAACTAGTGAGCCTGCACTCTAGGGCCCGCGAGACACAACTACTGAGCCCGTGTGCTGCAGCTACCGAAGCCTGCGTGCCTAGAGCCTGTGCTCTGCAGCAAGAGAAGCCACCACAAGGAGAAGCCCACACACTGCAGTGAAGAGTAGCCCCCGCTCGCCACAACTAGAGAAACCTCGTGCGCAGCAACAAAGACCCAACACAGCCAAAAATAAATAAATGTATATAAAAAAATAGATAGCCAAAAGAATTTTTAAGTCAGTGGAAGGACTGAAAGCTAAAGTTGAAAAAACCCTCTAAAGTAAAATAAAGGGATAAAGCTGGAAGCGAAGAGAGACAGGTGAAATTTTTAAAGCTCATCCAGGAAGTCCAACATCTAAGTAATAGGACTTCCACAGAGAAAAGAGTGAGGAAGGAATTATCGGAGAATCAATATGAGGGAATTTCCTCAAACTGAAACACAAGTCCCCAGAATTAAAGGACTCTGCAAGTATCCAGCACAATGCATGACGAGAGACCCAGAATAAGACATATTATAATGAAAGTTCACAGTATCGAGTGTGAAAAAAAAAGATCATAAAGACTTCCGAAGAGACAAAATGGGGCAGAAGGATTCAGATGCCACATGAGAATTGCACTGACTTCTCAAAAGCATCACTGAAAACCAGAAGACAGAGGAGAAATCCCTTCAAAGTGCTGAGCGAAAACGATTTCTAAACGTGAGTTCTAATCCCAGCCAAACTATTTATATGAGGGTGCAGATAAAGACATTTTTTACTCATTTAAAGATAAAAAATAATTTATCTCCCATGCGTTTTCTCAGGAAGCTACTGGAATCTCTACTCCACCAAAATGAGGGAATAAATTAAAAGAGAGAGAAGTGGGATCCAGGAAATGAGAGAACTAAGAGGAGACAGAGGTCATGGTGATCCTCGGGGATTATGAAGGGGAGGGCCAGCCAGTGAGGTAGGAGCCAAGAGCGCTGGAGGAGCGTCTCCAAAGAAAAGATGCTGCTGCACTGCTATGGCGTGTGTCAGCAGGCAGAGTGCTGTGGAGGTTTGGGCAGAATCATTTTTAGGGAGCAGGAAGTGTGGATTGGTGTAGGGAACAGACGCCCCAAAGCAATGTCTCTTTAGAAAGCAAGAGGAATTGATAGATTAGCAGACAGGTTTGGTCTCTTTTTTTTAAATTTATTTTTGGCTGCTTTGGGTCCTTGTTGCTGCGCGTGGGCTTTCTTTAGTTGCAGCAAGCGGGGGCTACTCTTCATTGCGGTGCATGGGCTTCTCATTGCGGTGACTTCTCTTGTCGCGGAGCACAGGCTCCAGGCACGCGGGCTCAGTAGTTGTGGCGCGCGGGCTCAGTTGTTGTGGCACGCGGGGTCAGTAGTTGTGGCTCGCAGGCTCTAGAGTTCAGGCTCAGTAGCTGTGGTGCACGGGCTTAGTTACTCCGCGGCTGATGTGGGATCTTCCCGGACCAGGGCTCGAACCCGTGTCCCCTCCATTGACAGGTGGATTCTTAACAGCTGTGCTACCAGGGAAGCCCCAGGTTTGGTCTTGTAGAAATGGAGGCCATTGAAGGGTGTGGAAAGATGTCAGCATGAGTTCAAAAAAAAGAAACAACAGCAACAATTTAAATTAGGCTACTGCTAACTCTGAGAAAAGCAGACTTTTTAACAAGAAAGGAAACAATAACAGTATATTTCTTGGCTCAGCAGAAAATATATTTACATATACATAATGTAAACACTGAATAGTGATGTAACCAAAACTTGTAAAACTATATGAGGTTTTCAACAAACGGCACTGACACAATTGGATATGCACGTACAAAAGAATGAAATTGGACCCCTGCCTCACATCATATACAAAAAAATAAGTCAAAATGGCTCATAGACCTAAATGTAAGGGCTAAAACTTTAAAACTCTTATAAGAAAACATAAGAGCAAATCTTTGTGATCTTGGATTTCAAGCAGTGGTTTATTAGATTAGATCTGTACCAAAAGTGCAAGTGAAAAAAGATAAAATATATATACACTGGACTGCATCAAAATTTAAAAATCTTGTGCTTCAAAGGACATCATCAAAAAAGTAAAAAGACAGGACTTTCTTGGTGGCACAGTGGTTAAGAATCCGCCTGCCAATGCAGGGGACACGGGTTCGAGCGCTGGTCCGGGAAGACCCCACATGCCATGAAGCAACTAAGCCCATGTGCCACAACTACTGAGCCTGCGCTCTAGAGCCCGTGCGCCACAACTACTGAACCCCGCACGCCACAACTACTGAGCCCGTGAACCACAACTACTGAGCCCACGTGCCTAGAACCCATGCTCCGTGACAAGAGAAGCCACTGCAATGAGAAGCTCGCACACCGCAACAAAGAGTAGCCCCCGCTCGCCGCAACTAGAGAAAGCCTGCATGCAGCAACAAAGACCCAACGCAGCCAAGAATAAATAAATTAATTAATTTTTTTTAAAAAGTAAAAAGATAATTCCCAGATGGGAGAAAAGATTTGCAAATAATATATCTGATAAGGGACTCGTATCCAGAAAGTATAAAGAACTCCCCACAACTCTTACAACTCATCACAAGAAACAGTTTTCAAACATTTTTGTCTCAAGACCCCTTTACATTCATGAGTTTATTTAGGACCCCAAAGAGGTTTTATTTACGTGTGTTAGAGCTATTAATATTTATCATATTATAGATGAAACTGAGAATTTAAAATTTATTAATTCATTTAAAGTAGCAGCAATAAGGGAAGTTCCCTGGTGGCCTAGTGGTTAAGATTCTTGGCTTTCACTGCCAGTCCCTGGTAGGGGAACTGAGATACTGCGAGCCGCGTGGCACAGCCTAAATAAATAAAAAATAAATAAATAAAATAGCAACAATAAATCCACTACATGTTGTTACATTAAAACTACACATAGCTTTAAATTTACAAGATACTGCCAACTGTTCTCTAAAGTGACTGTAGGTGTACTTTCATCACCGTACACAAGCATCCCTATTTTTTCATACGTTCTCCAACACTTGGTCGGGTAGGGCTCGTTAATTTTTGCCAATCTGATGACTAGGAAAGGATATCTCATTATTGTTTTAATTTCCATTTCCTCTGACATCGAGGTCCTTTATGAACTCTCCTCAAATTACCAAATTTAAGTATGCCAGGGTCCTGATACAGGTCATTTAAAAAATTTTTGTTTTGAAGTAGTTGTTTGGAACTCAGAATACATTATTTTATTATTATCATTAAACCTAGAGACATGTTATGGATAGTGGTCACTGTTCCAGACTAGATTTCCACAAAGCCTGAGCTTCCCTATCATGCACAGGATTAAGAGGTATGAAGGCTACGAGCACAGTGTACTGGGAGAGCTGCTGCCCTTGAACTCCGATGTCTGTTTCTAGACCCCACTCCGTTATTACTCACCTCTGTCACCTCTCGGAAACTCTATTTTCTCAACTGCAAGATGGGAATAATGACACACATTTTGCCCATCTCACAGGGTTATTACAAGGATCCAATGAGACATGAAAATCCATTAAAACTCTGTGATGCAAAAGACAAACTCTAAGTGATGGAATATCCACACGATGGAGTACTATGCAGCTATGAGAAAAGAATACAGAAGATCTCTATAAACTGATGTAAAGTGATGTCAAGATTACATTGTTAAGCAGAGGGAAAAAAATCGAATGACAAAGAGTACACTTTACTATCTTTTGTGTATGGAAGATAATGGAGAGATGGGTGGATGCATGGATAGATAGACAGTAACAGAGATCTCCACCAGTTTATTTTTGTAAAAAGGAAACAGGATGGGTGGAGCAGAAACTAATGAGACTAGTCACCTATTGGGGTAGAAAGGAGTTGAGTGGAAGGAAAGGGGATGAGAATGTCACACCTCTGAGTACACCTTTTTGTATAGTGTGGGCTTTTAGAGCCACATTCATGTTTATATACTCCAAAATTAAATGTCAATCGGATAGAGAAGGAAAAAAAATTCTAAAATGGAATACAAACAGAAGTAAACTTAATTGCATTTAAAATGGAGAGCGTAGCCATGCTGAAGGAGAGGGAAACTAATCCATGTAAATTTTTTTTAAATGTCGTTACTGAGGTATAATTCACATATCATAAAACTCACCCTCTCCCAAGAATTTTTCGAACACAGCATTTTTACTATAGAGACAAAACCAATTGCAAACAAATCTCAAACTCTATTTGTAGGGTTTGTTTCAGCAGTGATGTGAGTTAGCAATTCTGAAACAGCTTGCTACATATAGTAGGTGAACAAACGAGTACAAGTATTGATAATGTCACGACAAACAAATATGGAAATGCTAAGAATCCCTCGAGCTGTACTAGAATGGGAGCATTAGCATGAACTCGTGGTTTTAAAAGATGGAGATATAGTTATATTTGTGAGTGTGTGTGCATATTCTCTAGTTTTGTCTGCTGAAAGGGCCTGGAAACAGTGATACCCCAAAAGCAATGAACGAATCTAGTGCCCGGGTGTTGGATTCTAAATACTGTTTTCCACCACAAAGAATCAGAGCTTCTTGAAAAAAATGGCTGACGGCAAGTCTGAGACAAGGAAAGTACAAGATGAACCTGAATTGCTTTGTTAGGCTATAAAATAAAGAAGTGCTCAAAACATGAGGTGCGGGCAGGAGCTGCTAAGAGGACACAGGAGCCAGAAAGAAGGAGCTCCCACTGACCAAGAGCTGGGAAAGTTGAGTAACAGTGATAAGAGTGGGCTATAACCCACTAAGTAAAATAAGACCCCATTAGTTCAAACTGATTAAACCACGAACGAAAAAGCACATAAGCAAGAAGGGAAAGGTCATCTAACGTAACTAACAAATTTAGAGAGAACAGTGGACTGAGAAAATTACCCCTTTGCAACTATCATACGAATAATTGATTTAGGCAAGAATCATCAACGAATGTGGAGACTAGTTGTGGGTCTCTCACCCCTAATTACTGCCTTTGAGAGGACACTTACCAGGAGCTAGACAATTAATTCATGTTTAATCATCTCAGCTCAGTGAGCTGGCTACCATTGTGCTTATCCTCATTTTACAGATTAGGAAACTGAAATTTAGGGCTTCCCTGGTGGCGCAGTGGTTAAGAATCCGCCTGCCAATGCCAGGGACATGGGTTCGAGCCCTGGTCCGGGAAGATCCCACATGCTGCGGAGCGACTGAGCCCATGCACCACAACTATTGAGCACACGTGCCACAGCTGCTGAAGCCCGCGCACCTTAGAGCCCGTGCTCCGCAACAAGAGAAGCCCGCGCACCACAATGAAGAGTAGCCCCTGCTCGCTGCAACTAGAGAAAGCCACGGGCAGCAACGGAGACCCAACGCAGGCAGAAATAAAATAAATATTAAATAAATTTTTAAATAAAAGGAAACTGAAATTTAGGTATGAAGCAACCAAGGCCACGTGTTCTGGAGACAGGACTCAAAGCCAGCCAGAGCTGTCCCTCGTCCCCCAAGCCCCATGACCTTCTGCCTGGGCTGAGTAGGGACCATGGGGTCTCCGGTGCCCTGAACTCTAGTGGGTGAGGGAGGACAACCTGTGGGGAGGGTGGGTGTGGCTTTGGGAGCCCCACAGCAATTGCTGCTGGCCGGAGCTAGAGGCGTGATGTAGGCAGGGTGACAGCTGTTGTCCTGGTTCCTCGTCCAGTTCCCCTAATTTAGGCATGAGCCTCTTGCTTTGCCTTTAAAAGCAGAGTTAGGGGAGGTGTTAGAATTAGCCAGATATTCATCGCATATCTCATTTATCTTGGCCCATGTAAACATGGACTCAAACCTCTCCAGTCACCAGAACATTTGCGTATCTTTCTTCCAGGAACAGCCACGAAGACCAGGGCCGATCTCCTGTATTTCTGTGCACATCAGGGCCTAATTTACACACGGCCTCATATTCAGCTGTCCTGAGTTGTCTCTGAATAATCTCTATAAATAACTACAGAGGCACTGACAGGATTAAAAGGTTTCCCTCATGCCACTCCCATGGTTAAATGTAAACATTCAAAATATACCTCAACTTGGAGAATCCTGCTTTGAGAATGTTTATTATTATTTGTTTTCATTTTAAGTACATCATAAAAATGGAAGGGATGCAGGGCCTCTGTCTTTCTCTGGATAGTCCCAAGTCATATGTCTGTTTCCTGCTCTAGAGGTATGTCTTTTGTGGTTATATGAGATCACATGATGGTCAAGGGAGTTTGTTGAAGAAAATAAGGATCTTATGCTGTCAAATTTTCAACCAACATATCACCAGTTTTAGAAACTCTGGAATAAATGCCACCAAAAATAAGGAGACAAACCCTTACAAAACTATAGCAAATGGAAATCCTGGCAATAAATAGTCAAGATGACTAGCTGGCTTTTGGCCAATTTGGTTATCATTTTTGATAAAATGTCATTCTTTTCCTGGTTTTCAAATCACCTTTTATTTATAGATTTTCAAGCTGCTTTCTTTCCTTGGAGTTAAAGTAGCATTTTAAAATTTTAAAAATTAAATTAAATTAAAAAATAAAAATATCCAAAAAAGTGGCATTTTAATTTAGAGATTGTTTATTGAAATTGTATTATAGTATCTAATTGAATAAAAAACAAATATTAAGTTCTGTTTACAAAAGGCTCCTTGCTCTTAAATGGGTAGATTCATGTTTCTCTGTTGGAATAAAAATTAAAGAAATATCACCTCTTAGAGAAAGACAGTTCATCACAGTAATTAACACAAGAGGGTGGGGCACACACAGAATGATTATACCCTTGAAGTTCAATGTCACTGAGAAGGACTACACAACCATTTGATGCAATAAAGTGTCAAAATGTCTGAAATACACACTCAGTGTTACCAGATGAAGTCTGAACAAACACATGAGGCCTTTGGGCTTCTATAATTTAAAACGTATTTCATCAACTATCAACTCTCCCCATCCCAACTCCTCCCAAATTTTGATATTTTGTCAGGTTCGAAGAAGAAATTAAATCTAACTAGTTGTGTTTTTACCCTTTCCCCTAACCTGGAACACATAAGCTTCGTGTTAACTAATCCGTACTATATCCACTTTGCAATGAAAGATAGCTTTCATCTCTTTGTTACTAGAGAAGAAATTGTTTACTTAATCGGAAGGTAAGTTAGAGACCCAAAAGGAATCTTTAAAATAAAAATTTTGAAAACATTTTTTGAGGTCTGTTGAATCAAAATCAATCCCATTTTTGAGGATTTCAGTATCAAAAATATTGATTAATAATAAACCATATAAAAACCTTGTAAGATTCCCATTTTATAGAGGAGGGAAATGACACTCTGTTATTTACAGAATTACAGCGAATGAACGACAGAAATGGTATTTAAACCCAAACCATTCAGCATTTCACAGGACACCACCCTTCATGGCTTTCTCCCACTCCCACTTCCTCTCCAGATGCCTTCAACACGTTGCCAGAGGTCACCTCCCTGACTCCCCAGAGGCCCAGAGAAGAGTGAGGAGATGACATTACGCATCAGTGATTTTTAGCCCCATATAGAGTCTGGGACTATAGTTTACCTTTTCTGTTTTTCCCCAAATTCTCACCTGGCTGGAGGTTAATTCACCTCAGATCCTGGCCTGCTTTCTGGTGCACAGTGAGCTTTAGCAGGGCAGTTTCTGGGAGGCAGTGTTCCCAGAGATGGGCCATTATGTATAATTTATGTTTATAGGCAACATCCCTTTAGTGATTAACTTGTAATAGAATACAAAATGTTCTCCCCTGTTACAGAATGTGATCAGTAAATCCATTTTAGTGAATGAATATAAGGGTTATATTTTATTTCCTTGAGTAAAAGTGTAATTTTCTCTTTGGGTATAAGTTTGGGAAGTGGCCCACCATAAGTAGTGAATAATCAGAAAGCATTTCTGCGTCTCCTTCAGAGCACAAACAAGCAAAAGATGTGTTTCCTGACCCCGAGGATCTTACGGTTTTATTCACATACATTTAAAAATGTTTTAATGAATAATGGTTCGTGAGAGTATATGACAAATGTCAAAGTAATTGCACATACAGGAAGTTCTATAAATCATCAAAAGAAGGGTTGTCTCTGTCGTAAAAGGGAGCTTTGAGATAAGTGGGCTTTGAAGGATGGATGGGATTTAAAGAGAGAAAGTGACATGAAGATGACATTTAAATGAGCAGAGGTATGGTCATAGAGTGAACAGGATGTGTTTAAGAATACAGGGTAGAGGGTTTCCCTGGTGGCGCAGTGGTTGAGAGTCCGCCTGCCCATGCCGGGGACACGGGTTTGTGCCCCGGTCCGGGAGGATCCCACAATGCTGTGGAGCGGCTGGGCCCATGAGCCATGGCCGCTGGGCCTGGGCGTCCGGAGCCTGTGCTCCGCAACGGGAGAGGCCACAACAGTGAGAGGCCCACGTACCGCAAAAAAAAAAAAGCATACAGGGTATGCCTGGCTGTTTGGAGAAAAAAATTTCAATTAAGAAGCAATAAAAAATAAGGTTGAAAAGGTAAGATATGTCTAGATTATATAGAACTTTGAGTGTACTTAGAAATGTGGACTTCGTTTTATAAGAAATAAGCATGTATAGGTATAACCTTTAAAAATTGTGAGTCACTATTTTGTACACCTGTAACTTATATAACATTGTAGAGCAACTACGCTTCAATTAAAAAATAAATGAATAAAAAAGGCACATACATTAGTCAAAATTACTTTGCATATAACATAATAAATTCAAACTAGTTTAAAAGGCAAGAGAAATTTTTTTAAAATATTTATTTATTTATTTATTTATCTTGGTTGCACCAGGTCTTAGTTGCAGCATGAGAGATCTTTAGTTGCCGCGTGCGGACTTCTTAGTTGTGGCGGGCATTCGGGATCTAGTTCCCCCCACCAGGGATCGAACCTGGGACCCCTGCATTGGCAGTGCAGAGTCTTACCACCAGGACCACCAGGGAAGTCCCGGCAAGAGGGATTTTTTACAGAATTTAGAATATCTTGCACGTGGTAATTACTTTACATATAGCTGTTATATTGAATTGAGGTTTTAGAATAATCTTCCTTTAATATGGATGGGAAAAATAAAGAGAAGAACAAAAGATGTGATGAGGAGAAGAGGATGGTTGTGAGAACGGCTATTAGATGACCTTGAGCTCAATAAAAGAGAAGTTGAGGTCATTTTAATTCAAAAATCTTTTGCTCCACATCTCATTCCTTGGGATACCTTGACCATTCCCAAAAGGCACGTTTATGACAGAGAAAACTGCATATTTCTGGCTGTTTTCTCTCTTCCTTTTGTGCAGCCAGAGACGGTAAGTTTCCCATCAAAGAAACACATTTTCATCAGAGGAGGTTTTTCCTTTCCTCTCCGCTTTGTATTATCATCAGGCACACAAACTATTTTAATCATGTCTCATTCTGCACAGAGCAGGACAAAGTCAGGTAATGCTATTTCTTTTTAAAAATCGGGGAGGGTGTCCCTGGTGGCGCAGTGGTTAAGAATCCACCTGCCAATGCCAGGGACATGGGTTCGAGCCCTGGTCCGGGAAGATCCCACATGCTGTGGAGCAACTAAGCCCATGTGCCACAACTATTGAACCTGAGCTCTAGAGCCCGCGAGCCACAACTACTGAGCCCATGTGCCACAACTACTGAGGCCCACGCACCTAGAGCCCGTGCTCGGCAACAAGAGAAGCCACCTTAATGAGAAGGCCGTGGACTGCAACGAAGAGTAGCCCCCACTCACCTCAACTAAAAAGAAAGCCCGCATGCAGCAAAGAAAACCCAACACAGCCAAAAATAAATAAAAAATAAATTTATAAAACAAAAAAAAAGAAGGGAAAGGACAATTCATTGTATGTTGGAGAGTCCTAGTTTTTATAGTTCATTTTTCTTCATTATACATCTCAATCTTACTTTATTTTGAGAATTAATTCAGAGGGCAAACTTCGCTCAGCCTGTTAATATTAGAATAAGCAGCTGTGAAAGCAAGATTTGTTTTAAAAGCTGTGAGTATAAGTCAGACAAAATCAATATTACTTCATTTGTTCAAAGAAGATTGTTTAAAAAGCAAATTAAAAGGAACATTAAGATCAGAGAGGAAGGCAGTCTGAGAAATGTAAACGAGCAAATAGTCTCATATCTTTTTTTTTCTTTTAAGAAACAATTATGGGGCTTCCCTGGTGGCGCAGTGGTTAAGAGTCTGCCTGCCAATGCAGGGGACACGGGTTCGAGCTCTGGTCCAGGAAGATCCCACATGCTGTGGAGCAACTAAGCCCGTGCACCACAACTACTGAGCCTGTGCTCTACAGCCCGTGAGCCACAACTACTGAGCTCGTGTGCCTGGAGCCCATGCCCTGCAAAAAGAGAAGCCACCGCAATGAGAAGCCTGAGCACTGCAACAAAGAGTAGCCCCCATTCGCCACAGCTAGAGAAAGTCCGCGCACAGCAATGAAGACCCAACGCAGCCAAAAATAAATAAATAAATTTATGGGAAAAAAGTTATTTAAAAAGAAAGAAACTATTATGAACTTGTGTGACTTTATAGGAAGAAAACCTTAATGTAGCATTAAACTGCAATTGCTATTATTCCAACTTTATTTAAATTATTCCAATTTTAGGGCTTCCCTGGTGGTGCAGTGGTTAAGAATCCGCCTGCTAATGCAGGGGACACGGGTTCAAGCCCTGGTCCGGGGAGATCCCACATGCCACAGAGCAACAAAGCCCGTGCACCACAACTACTGAGCCTGTGCTCTAGAGCCCACAAGCCACAACTACTGAGGCCACAAGCCACAACTACTGAAGCCCTCGCACCTAGAGCTCGTGCTCCACAACAAGAGAAGCCACAGCAATGAGAAGCCCGTGCACCGCAATGAAGGGTATCCCCCGCTCGCCACAACTGGAGAAAGCCCACACGCACCGAGTACCCAACGCAGCCAAAAATGAATAAATTTATAAAAAATAAAAAAGTAATTCCAATTTTATTTCAAATCCTTTTATGTACACTTATAAACTTTACATTGTAATAAGTAAGATAACACCTAATATGTTCTGTTTTGGGTTTTTTCATCTTTTTATTTTATATAATCATGTCCATGTACTAACATTAGTTAGCACACTTACCATTTTAATATCCTTATAGCATCCTATCATGTTGACATAACCCTAAGTATTTGGGAATTGGAGAGCGCGTTAGAGGGTTTTAATACCATTACAAGGCTTTTCTCCAACTACAATCTGACTTCCTATGTGTAGAAGAACAGCCAAGCGGAGCAGTATAAACGCAGAGCAAGGAAAGCCTTTATGTGAAGGATGTTATTATGGTTGGTATTTTCAGGAGTATGGTCTTCTTAATAACTTCTGTCTGTGAGTTTTTCTTTACCAAAAAACCAAACTGGGGCAAGGTAATAATCCACTTCAGCGTGCTGGAGGAACAGGCTGAAGAGACCTGTGCCAGTTACCGAGTTATTGTCTATTAGCACGAAAATCACCCTTTCATACTCTGTGATGTTGGAGCTAGGACTCTGAAAACCACATTTCCACTTTGCCAGCAACTCCATGCCTGGCTCTGTCACTAGGAGCACTAGGGGAAGTCTATCTTTCAGCCTCCTATCGTACCTCCTGCTGATAACACCTAACATGGAGCCATGTGGCAAAGGAGAGATGTTACATCTCACAGAGCAGCACAAAGAAAAGTCGATTTAGGGCTGAGAGACAATGGCTTACTAACTGGCACAGGTGCTATATCAAGAAGGAGTGGTGATAGACCATATCTCGGCTTTGTTCCTATATTTTAAAAGAGGTGTGATGTTAGTACCTTCCATCTAGTATAATGCTGAATCCATTTTAAATATGTACTCTTTATAATGTAAAGAAATGAATGTTCCATTCCTATTGTTTTTAGATATTTATGTTTTGTCAAGAAGACATTGCTTCTTGACATCTATCAAAAGAGCTACATTTTTATTATTTTTGTGTTACTATTATGGGTAATATAGTTGACCTTACGAGTGTTATCTTAGTTACATGTAAGTGGACTGGCGTGGCCGTCCGGCAGGAACAGGATGGAACCCCACTCTACGTGAAATTTGGTTTGGGTGTTGAGAATGATGACACCACACATACACCAAAAAGTGTTTAAAGATTTATTACTCATGCAATGAAACTTTTAGGGAAGAGCAGAGCAGGTTCCCAAGTTGGTACAAAAGTGGCTTGAGACCACATAGCACAGGGAGATCAGCTCGGTGCTTTGTGACCACCTAGAGGGGTGGGATAGGGAGGGTGGGAGGGAGATGCAAGAGGGAGGGGATATGGGGATATATGTATATGTATAGCTGATTCACTTTGTTACAAAGCAGAAACTAGCACACCATTGTAAAGCAATTATACTCCAATAAAGATGTTTAAAAATAAATAAATAAATAAACTTAAACTAAAAAAAAACAGTGGATTGAGAGAGAGGAAAGGGAGACTGGTTTGCCTTTTATTATGGTTAAAGGCTGGGCCTGTGGTTTGAACTTGTGTGGTCTGGGACTTGTGTGGGACTTGAACTTCCTTCTGGAGCCAAAGGAGGGAGAACCCAGGCTTTCTTATCAGCTTGTCCAAATGTGGGACTGAACGGGAAGAGAGAGGGGTGGAATTTGAAATCTACCAGCAGTCAAACTTCAAAAATGGAGTCATATCAACCGATGGAACAGAATAGAGAGCCCAGAAACAAACCCACACATTTATAGTCAACTGATCTTTGAAGGGGGGGTGGGGGGCAAGTCTACACAATGGAGAAAGGATAATCTCTTCAATAAGTGGTGTTGGGAAAATTGGATACCCACATGCAAAAGAATGAAATGGACCTTTATCTCACACCATATACAAAAATCAACTCAAAATAGACTGAAGACTTAAACATAAGACCTGAAACTATAAAACTTCCAGAAGAAAACATAGGGGGAAAACTTCTTAGCATTGACCTTAGCAATTATTTCTTGAATATGACACCAAAAGCATAGGCAACAAAAGCAAAAATAGACAAATGGGACTGCATCAAACTAAAAAGCATCTTCACAGCAAAGGAAACAATAAGCAAGGTGAAAAGACAAACTACAGACTGGAAGAAAATAATTGCAAACCATATATCTGATAAAGGGTTAATATTCAAAATATATAAGGAACTCCTACGATTCAATAGCAAAAAAAAAGACCCACCAACAACAACAAAAAACTAACCCCAAACAAACAAACAAAAAACAACCAAACAACCTGATTAAAAAGTAGACAAGGGCTTCCCTGGTGGCGCAGTGGTTGAGAGTCCACCTGCCGATGCAGGGGACACGGGTTCGTGCCCCAGTCCGGGAAGATCCCGCATGCCGCGGAGCGGCTGGGCCTGTGAGCCATGGCTGCTGAGCCTGCGCGTCCGGAGCCTGTGCTCCACAACGGGAGAGGCCACAACAGTGAGAGGCCCGTGTACAGCAAAAAAAAAAAAAAAAAAAAAAAAAAAAAAAAGTAGACAAAAGATTTGAACAGACATTTCCCCAAAGACAAACGGCCAATGGGTATGTGAAATGGTACGGGACATCATCAATCACCAGGGAAGTGCAAATCAAAACCACAAGGAGATAGCATCTGTCAGGATGGCTATTAATAAAAAACAAAAGATAACAAGTGTTGATGAGGATGTGGTAAAAAGGAAACTCTTGTACTTTGTTAGTGGGAAGGTAAATTGGTATAGCCGCTATGGAAAACAGTATGGAATCGCCTCAAAAAAGTTAAAAATAGATCTACCATATGGTCCAGCAATCCCACGTTTGGGTATGCACCCAAAAGAATTAACACCAGGATCTCAAATACCTGCACTCCCGTGTTCATTGCAGCATTATTTACAATAGCAAAGATATGTCCATTGACAGATGAATGGATAAAGAAAATGTGGTGTGTACATACAATGGAAGATAAACCAGCCATTAAAAAAAAAATCAGGAAATCCTGCCATTTCTACAAAATGGATGAACTTGGAAGACACTGTGCTAAGTGAAATAAGCCAGATACAAAAAAACAAATACTACACAATACCATTTATACCAGGAATCTGAAATAGTCAAACTCACAGAAGCAGAGAATAGGATGGTGGTTACCAGAGGCTGGCAGGAGGGGGTGTTGGTCAAAGGATACATAGTTTCCTCGTCAACACTCTGGTGGTTACCAGAGGCTGGCAGGAGGGAGGTGTTGGTCAAAGGATACATAGTTTCACTCAAAAAAAATGGAGTCAGACTGTTATATAAATCTCACTTTGTGTATGGGCTGAATTGCCTCCCTCCAAAAATATGTCGAAGTCCTAACTCCTAATACCTCAGGATATGACCTTATTTGGAGATATAGTCTTTAAAGAGATAATTAGTTTAAATGTGGTCATTAGGGTGGGTGGGCCCTAATCCAATATGACTAGTGTCCTTATGAAAAGAGGAGACTAGGACAGAGACATGAAAGAGGGAAGACCAAGTGAAGACACAGGGAGAAGACGGCCATCTACAAACTAAGGAGAGAGGCTTCCTAGAAGAAACCAATCCTGCCGACACCTTGATCTTGGACTTCTGGCCTCCAGAACTGTGAGGGAATATGTTTCTGTTGTTTAAGCCACCCAGTCTGTGGTCCTTACTTATGGCACGCCTAGCAAACTAATATAATTGGTTGTAATAACTATACTTTGATACATCATTAAATTTGATGAAGATCCATTAAACTAGATGAAGTTGAGCAACCTAAATTATGTTCTGAATATGAGTGTATTCAATTTCTGACTTCTCTTGGGGTACAGCATAGAAGAAAAACACAATAAAAGAGAAGAGAGGAGAATAAAAGAGAAGAGACGAGGGTGCCCATCTAGAGAAGAGAGGGTGATCACGGAGGAAAGGATCTTATCAGCACCGTGCGTTGGCCTTTGGTTTAGGCCTGAAAAATCCCCTGAGGGTCAGTTTGTTGAGCTTCTCTTCCCTGGCAGCGGAGTGGATTTCTTGATCAGGTTTTGACCACTGGGAATATTCGCTTTTTCTGATTTGCTTAAGTAGCACATTTGAGAGGAGTGTTATAAATAAAGAACTACCTCTGGCTGGGAAAGTGAGTGACTGTGTGTGTGTGTGTGTGTGTGTGTGTGTGTGTGTGTGTGTGTGTGTGTAAGCACGTGACATATCCCTAGCAGACCTCTTCCACTTATTGTCCCATTCTTTGCAGCTGAGTCTGGGAATAGCTACCGAGGCTGAGATTCTCTGTTAAGACCAGCATGGATCTCTTATCACCAGGATTGGATTGTCTTTTCTGGAAAGAACTTCTTTTCTGGAAAGAACTCCTGGAGAACCAGAGTGAAATGTCCATCAGTTTCATCTGGGGCAGACTCTGTTATAAGCAATGTCAGTGGTTTAATCCCACTGATCTCAGCTCCTCCGCGCCTACAAGGCTGTGGGCCGTATCGCGGGATGGATAAGAGTGTAGGCTCTGAAGTCAGATTGACCTGTGTTGGAAGCTTGGCTTTTCCCAATGACGTGCTTTTGGGCAGATTTTAACTGAATCTGTTTGCAAGTCCACACATGGGAATAATGACAGCGCTCACATCCAGTCATTTGTGATAGGAGCATATAAAACACTTAGGCGTGGAAAATATAAAAGATGGAACAAATATTATTTATGACGGTTATTGTAATGTTCCTTAGGCTTCTTAGAAATTGAAGTAAGAGCGTTCAGCCGTATTTTCACGGCTCCTTCTGTTTAACAATCTCGGCCTGAGATCAGTTAGCGACACTCTCCTCTTCTTAACAGTGTGGGCCTCAACACAGATGGGGAACCGCAGGTTACGATGGCTGAGGACTTTGCCCTTGTGTACAGACTCAGGCTGCATCCCAACTCCAGCTGGAAAAAACCACGGAGGTTTTGGGGGATCAGAGCGCCATATTTCATCCCACGTGCAGGGAGCGCTCCATCCATCTGCCAGGACGCCCAGTCTTTTCTAATCAGGGCACTAACTTTAGACACAGGAAATTAGCTGACACAATTCTGAAAGGTAAACTAATTTCTCAGTCTAGCCCTCCACCCTCTGAGAACAATGTGTCTGCTTCCTCTGGCCCTTGTCGAAAGACCCCTCAAGAGCCACAAAAAACTGGCTTTCATGTCAGGAATACCTTCTTTAATTATTTCTTAATTGCAGTGTCTGGTTTCTTTGGTACCGATATTATTGCTGTGTTGGATCTTATTTAATTAGCTAGGGTGGTTCATTTAACTGGCATCCTTATCATCTGTTCACATAATTCAGCTGCAATTTGGGTTCTCTCTGCTGGTGTATTATCAGCCCCACTGTGTCTTTGCTGCGGTAGCTCTGCTCTTGACAACTACCCGGGTGTCTTGGGTTTCTCTGAAAACATCAGCGTCCTAACGCTCTTAGGTACAGAGCATTCTTTTGTAAGACTTTTTCTCCTTTATAAAAGTGGTTGGTACCAATTCATTCAAGGTTCCTTTGAACAGTTCTGTTGCTTCTGCAACTGTAGGTGTGTTGTACTTTGATCTTTCTGGCAAATATTCTATCATTTATTATAGTTAAAGGAGTATATTTATATAACGTATCTATCTCATTATGCTATGCTATGGCTGATCAGGATTTTCTCTAGTTAGGTCTCTTTAAACAAGACATATCCGGTTTCCTTATCCAGGCAGCAAAGCACTAATTTTATTATAAGTAGATTTTGTCTAATTTAATCTTGACCTCGGCAACATTTCCTAATAGTTCACTTGCTCAATTTTCTGGTGATATTAGAAAAAGAATTTAAAGAATGTTACAACATTGACAACATTAGCTGGAGACAGTAATTGTTACCGTAATTTGGAATTCTTTGCCAGAAAGAAAAATCTGGAAGCAAAGCGTAGGTGACAAAAAGGATGCAGTGTTGAAAAGGGAATCCATGTTTTAGGTGGGCACCATGCCTGGATGGTTCTTGGGGTGTCCCCAACACGAAGATTCCGTGTTCTCTAAGGTGCACAGAATTGCTCAACTCCTCTGCAATGCTCCAGTGTATTCCTTTTCACCCTGTTCCTTCTCCATCACCATTACGGTGTTATTTCTAAGCAAATACTTGCAAGGCAGCAGGACCAAATAAGGAAACACCAGTTGTTAATTTATGGTATCTTAGGATCAAAGCTAAACCCACTCTAATATTTTTACTACATTAAAAAAATAAAAGGGGCTTCCCTGGTGGCGCAGTGGTTGGGAGTCCGCCTGCCGATGCAGGGGACATGGGCTCGTGCCCCGGTCCGGGAGGACCCCACATGCCGCGGAGCAGCTGGGCCCGTGAGCCATGGCCACTGGGCCTGCGCGTCCGGAGCCTGCGCTCTGCAACGGGAGAGGCCACAACAGTGAGAGGCCCGCGTACCGCAAAAAACAACAACAACAAGAACAAAAAAAAAGCCAGCTGACAAAAGACTTATGTATTCAAAGGAACACATTTTAAAGAGATGAGAAAGTACATACAGGTTTTCTAAGGTAAATGCTCTGAGAAAAGGGAGAGGAGACAAATCGCTTTCCCCGTTTCAGCAGGGAGAATTAAGACTCTGATTTTAGTTTGTATTTGTCCTTACATAGCCAATGCAATAACGCATCCATACTGGCTTTCCTTCCTTCCCTGCCCACTTCTCCCTGGGATCACTTAAAATCCACCCCTGGAAAGCCTGCTTAGTAGGGAGCCCCAAGTAGGTTACTCATAACAAAGGCACTCTATAACAAAAAGTGCTCTATAACAAAGCATCATAATTAAAAGGCAAAAAACTTGGGGGAAATATTTACTACAAACGAGGGAGAAATAATATTCTAATATACTAAAATATGTGCAAATTAATTAAAATACTAAACCTTCCCCCAAATTGCAAATTTAAATTAGAAATCATTTTCCCCATCGGTTATTACATACTTTTAAAAGATAATATTGTATTTAATCAAATCTAAGATGCATTAATTACATGATGTACCATCATGTTATGAGCCATTGAGAAAGGAAAAATGCTACCTGTTCAACCATAACCCATTTTTTTCACTTTCATGTATGATTTTATTTAATGTAAAATAAAATGAAAGCATCAAGCCTTGAACATGGGCTTCTGAAATGTGAATTTCTGATGTTTTTGAGTCAGATTTGGAATTCAAATTTAGAGTCTCTCCTCTAGAATTTTAATTATTGCAAGCTTTGGCCTATCCTGAATGACAATTTACATTATATAATAATTATCACCTAAATGGGCACAGAATCAAGAAAACAGAAAACCAAATATAAACACTGACTACTATTAACACAACCCTTTAATGGGTTGAGTGCCAGCAACATACAAGTTTTGTTTTTGCTTTTGTTACTTATACTTATTTTAAAAGAGGCTTATATTTACGGGAAAATTGTGAAGATAGTACAGAGTTTTCATATACCTCATACCCAGTTTCCCCCATTATTAACATTGTTCATGAGTAACGTCCATTTGTCACAATTAATGAGCCAATATTAATATTCTCTTATTAACCAAAGTCCCACATTGTATTCAGATTTTCTTATCTTTTACCTAACATCCCATTTCTGTTCAAGGATCTCACCCAGGACACCATATTATATTCAGTTACAATACCATGTCTTCTCAGGCTCCTTTTTTCTGTGAAAGTTTCTCAGACTTCCCTTGTGTTTGAAGACCTTGACAACTTTAAAGACTGGTCAGGCATTTTTACAATGTCTCTCGAGTGGGATTTGTCTAGTATTTTCCTCATTATAACACTGGGGTTTTAGGTTTGGGGGAAGACAAACATAAAAGTAGAGTGCCATTTTCATCACATCATATCAAGGGTACAGACCGTAAATATGACTCATCATGGCTGGTGTTGACCTTGATCATCCGGCTGAAGTAACATTTGTCATGTTTCTCACTGTAAAGTTATTCTTTTCCCCCTTGTCCATACTGTCCTCTTTGGGAGGAGTCACTATGCACAGCCCACACTTAAGGAGGGGGAGGTCACGCTCCACTTTCGAAAGGGCAGGGTATCTACGTGGAACATTTGGGATTCTTATGCATGAAAGATTTGTCTTTTTTCCCTCATGAATTTATTTATTCAATCTTTTTTTGTGTGTGTGTGGTACGCGGGCCTCTCACTGTTGTGACCTCTCCTGTTGCGGAGCACAGGCTCTGGACGCGCAGGCTCAGTGGCTATGGCTCACGGGCCCAGCCGCTCCGCGGCATGTGGGATCCTCCGGGACCGGGGCACGAACCCGCGTCCCCTGCATCGGCAGGCGGACCCCCAACCACTGCGCCACCAGGGAAGCCCCCAATCATTTTTATATCAGTATGCACTCGTCGATATTTATTTTATACTTTGGGTTGTAATCCAGAACTATTTTATTTATTTTGTTGCTCAAATTGTTTCAGCTTTGGACTTTGGGTGCTCTTTCAGTTGGCTCCTTTGTCCCTTTGACATACCGCGATCAATGTGGGTTTTTGGTTTTGGCTTGGGGTTTTTTTTTAACACTTCCTTATTTTCTGCCACTGCAAGATGCTCCAGAATCATCTCATATATTTCCTGCCCAGTCCTAGAATCAGCCATTTCTCTAAGGAGCCCTGTTTACTTTTTTGAAGAATGATTTTTAACACCAAGACCTGGGCACTAGGTATGCTCATTACCACCAGGGTATCAATTCTTCTTGTCCTTTGCAGCTGACAGAGTGAGGAAATACATGTGTGTATACTAAACCATGTATATACAATACACGTATCTATAAATAATTCTAAATTTAACCATCTGTACTGATATTAAGCTAAACACGAGCGCACACTGATGTCTCCAGCTCTAATCCATTACCGCAGGGATCATTCTGGCCTCCTCCCCTTCCTTTTCTGTAAATTCCTGCTTCACTGTAGAAAAACTGGCTCGCTATAGAAAAAATTTTTCCTATTTCTTTAATTTTGTATGAGATGCTGGATGTTCACTAAATTTATTTCACGATGTAGGTAGTCAAATCATTATGTTGTACACCTTAAACGTATACAGTGCTGTATGTCAATTATATCTCAATAAAACTCGAGGGTAAAAAAACATGATGTGTTCCTTATAAGTTTATCAGCATAACATGTTCTCCGTCTGCCAAAAAAGATATTCAGGGCTTCCCTGGTGGCGCAGTGGTTAGGAATCCACCTGCCGACGCAGGGGGACACGGGTTCGAGCCCTGGTCCGGGAACATCCCACGTGCCGCAGAGCAGCTGGGCCCGTGCGCCACAACTGCTGGGCCTGCGCTCTGGAGCTGCAGGCCGCGGCTGCTGAGCCCACGTGCTGCAGCTGCTGGGGCCCGCGCGCCTGGAGCCTGTGCTCTGCAACAAGGAGGGGCCACCGTAGTGAGAAGCCCGCACACTGCAACGAAGAGTGGTCCCTGCTCGCCGCAACTAGAGAAAGCCCACATGCAGCAGTGAAGGCCTAACGCAGCCAAAAATAAAATAAATTAAATAAAATAAATTTAAAAAGAAAGATATTCATACTCTAGTCCAAAAGAAAGTACTATGGCTCATCAAAATATAATGTACTTAAAGGTTTTCATAGGTCTAAAAGTAAAATCGGTTGTAACTGCTTTTTAAGGAGGAAGCAGTTTCAGCATGCTTGATCAGCCTATATCATTGATTTAAGTTTCTCCACAACATAAAGTTTGTCTTAAGCTCTCACTTGCTAGATCTACGATATGAGTATAGGCTAAGCTGCTGTGACAAAAAGATTGTGAAACACCATGGCTTTAAAAAGTTAAAAGTTAATTTCTTTTTCAAGAAATAGTCTAGAGGTGAGCAGTCCAGGATTAGAGAGACGGCTCTGGCCTGTGGGATCATTCAGTGATCTGGGTCCCATTCCTCCGGGTCCCTTTCGGCATCTGCTGTCTGTGCCCCCTCCCAGGGCTCCGTCCTCATTGTGTGGTTGGAGCTGACTCACCTCCATCCATGGCCCATGGGAAGGAGGGAAGACAAACTCAAGGTCACACATCTTTGTCTCCTGTTCACACCCAGCTGTAAGGAGGCTGGGAACTACAGTAGCTACGTTAGGTGGCTATGTGCCCTGCTAACGCTCTTAGAGGTTCAGTCCCTAAACAGGAGAAGGGAGGATGGGTGTGGGTGTGGGATCCATTAGCCGTCCCAGCTATGCTGCTGTGGTCCCGAGAGCTAATATCAGTCTCTAGAGTTGACTGCCACAGTCACTGCTCTTAGTGTTCACGTCTGTCTGGCATATATGCAACTCTCCCCATCCAAGTTTCCCTTTAACACGTGTGGCCCTACTTCTCACCTGCCCTTGCCAGTCTCAGAGTATCTGACTCACTAGCAGAGACCACTCCTTTCTCAAATCTTTAAATCCCTGAACTCTGAGTTCTTGGACAATACAGCTAATTCCCTTTAGGGCACAGACCTTCCAAATACAAAAGTCTGAAATGGTCTCCAGGGTATCCTCCTCAAGCCTGGAATCTTCCATCCCTTCAAACATCAAAAACAAACAAGTGGGCTTCCCTGGTGGCGCAGTGGTTGAGAGTCCGCCTGCCGATGCAGGGCATACGGGTTCTTGCCCCGGTCCGGGAAGATCCCACATGCCGCGGAGCGGTTAGGCCCGTGAGCCATGGCCGCTGAACCTGCGCGTCCAGAGCCTGTGCTCCGCAGCGGAAGAGGCCACAAGAGTGAGAGGCCCGCGTACCACACACACAAAAAAAGGCTCTTCCTCTGAGGGAAAGGAGAGCTCAGGCTTCCAGAGGACGGGAGAAATATTTTACTTTAATTCCTTCCAGGTGGGTCTACAGCAATGAAAACAAATTGTAGGGCAAATATCAATAGATCTCCATCCTACATTAAATTATAAATAAATTTCTATGCTACACATGTATTAGGGGCCTGAATTATATCCCCCTAAAACTCATATGTTGTAGTCGTAACTCCCAGGACCTCAATAATGTGACCTTACTTGGACATAGGGCCTTTAAAGAGATAATTAAGTTAAAGTGAGGTCATGAGGATGGGCCCTAATCCAATATGACTGGTGTGTTTATAAGAAGAGGAAATTTAAGACACAGAGTCGTACAGAGGAAGAGCATGTGAAGACACAGGGAGAAGACAAAAATCTGCAGGCCAAGGAGAGAGGCCTCCTGCCGACACCTTGATCTCAGACTTTCAACCTCCAGAACTGTGAGAAAATAAATTTCTGTTATTTAAGCCACGCAGTCTGTGGTACATTGTTATGGCAGCCCGAGCGAACTAGCTAACTAATAAACATGATTTCTGAGCAAAAGGCAGGTATTGTAGCAGGAGATTTAGAAACATTTGCTGATTTGTAATTATATATTAATAACAGTAGGATTTAGCTTAAGGAGTAGGGACCCAAGTCTGGGCTTCTGAATTTTAACTTTTTTACTTTTAATTTCTTTACTGTCCACCTGGCCTGGTACCTGCCATGTAACTTCTCTAGACCTTGGATTCCTTATTTATTATACAATGAAAGGCTTTGACTAGATCCTCTTTAAGCAATCAGTTTCTGAGTCCACGCTTGATAAAATTGTTAGAAACCCCCAACTGAGTAACTCTATTCCAGCTTTCACAAAGTGTGCTTTGTGCAATGCTGGAACTTAAAGATAACGGACACCTCCACAAAAAGAGGTCAGATAAATCTGGGAAACACTGTATTTTATATCCCACTTTTGGAAAGATGTAAGGCCCATTAGCATCTGAAAGGATCTTTAAAAAAAAGTCCTATAGGAAAGAAAACTGTTGGTTTAACCTAAGCTTATGGGAGCCCAGGACAGTCTTTCCCAGTTTGCAACCTTTATGAACATCCTGAGGGGCTAATATTCCACAGCTCTTGCTTGGACAATGCTGGAGTGTCACGTTCCAATATGAAAAGAAAATTATCCTGACGCTTGTTAAACGGTAGCGAGACTTTTCAGGAGTATTGCGATAGGGGTTTAATTTATTACAACAGGGGAGAGAGATGGGGCTCAACTCCGAATACAGCAAGGATAAGTTTTATGATAGGCAAGGAACAGAACGAGAGGGTCAGTGGATGCAAAATTACTAACAGGGGACATCAAGAGTTGGGAGAGGGGGCCTTTGATAAACCGACCTAACAGGACTCTTGCTGAATGCTGGCCAGAGTGATCAGATTATTAGAGCGGGGGTAGGAGGGAGGAACTTGGCCAAGTATCAAAGGTGGGAGGATACTTGCTAAAATAACTTAGCAGGGTTCTTGCTAAAACTGGGCTCGGCAGGCTAAAGACAAGGCCTAAGGACGTGGCCTGGTCAAAAAGAGGGCTCAGTGGAGGCTGATTCAAGTTTGGTTTGTCACCAGGTCCATCTGTGACAATCATAAAAAGAAGCTGCTGTGAAATCTTTATCGCTCAATCTTCTTTGTTCTCAGTAAGTAATTTCAAGATAATCTCATTTTCCAAGAGGAAAAAAGGATGGGAACCCAATAATAGGACCTGGACTCTTGATTTCGGTCTAATTACTGTACACCGTCTACTGTGAACACAGTCCGTGCCTGAAGTCAGCTGGCAGAGAGGCTCATCTTGATGGTACTGACCCAGCGGCACCGGTTTTGGATCTGACAGTGTCAGGCACTTGTCCCCGTTCAGATATTCGTCAGGCAGTTTCCAACGACCCGGAGGAGTTAAACAACACGGGAGCCCCAGGGCCAACGGTGGCCAAGAAAAATCCGAAGATTATTTCAATCCACGGTGTTACCCTATCCGCTCCCTTCTCTGTCTGTCACCTTCCTTTATTCACAGCAGCTGTAGGACATTTCTATGGTAAGGTGGCAGCAGCCCGTTTCACTGGAACAGCGATCTGCGTGCAGTGAGAAGGCTGTGTTCACGACAAATGTGGCGAAAACAGTGATGGTGTTTTTCCCCCATTAAACTTCACTGTTTATCAGGAAGCTGTTTACGATAAAGGCTTGAAACCCAGTCAGAACGGGATGGGGTTACATAAACACTTCCTTTGCACCTACACACATCCTTGGGACTAAAACGAAACCCTAAGACAATTAAATAATGATGAAAGTGGAATGGATATAAGAACTGCCTGGTTCAGTGATTCCACATCCTACTGGATTAGCATTAGCTGGGGAGCTTGCCAGGGTCCCGCTCCCTGAGTTTCTTGTTCAGTTGATCTAAGGAGGGAGAGGGAGGGTTACTCTGAGCTTTTTAAAAGAAAACACATGTTAATAATCTGCCCAGGTGACTTTAATGTCTAACCAGGTTTGAGACCATTGATCTATTTCAGCCTCCTTACTTTAAGGGAGGCCCAGAAAAGGGGAGTAACTTTTGAAAGGTCACACAGCTAATTAGTGACAAAGCCAAAAATATAAAACTGGCATTAAGCAGCGCTGCAGGTTTTAAGAGGTTTTCTTAACTTCACCTGGTAACCCCAGTTGGCACAAATGTTCATTTATGGTCTTAGCGAACAAGGTAGAAAATCTACAGGCTTCTGACTAGCGCTCATCTGCATTCACTCGAGATTTGGACATGCTGATTACAAGAATGTGAAATTGACCATGAGTAATTGGAAAAAACTTATATTTCAATCCTTGTGTTTAAATGTTTCTAATTATTTACCATTGTAAGTGTCGTGTATTATATGCATCACATCAAATATATATCATTGCAATATCACTATCTGAAGATAATTGACACTGGGGAGGGTCACCAAAGAATAAAATAGGGAGTAAATTTTTACAGAAAATAGTGGGAAAAGATTGACTGGGACCTTATCTTGAAAAATGAAAGTGTACCTGATATTTACAATTGCCATGACAAACTACCTCTTAGAATGAACAAAGAAAGAACGAAATGTTGATGGCTTTTATTGGCATTATTTTGCCATAATAACAAACCACAGCCTTCACTTCCCACTTGACTTTCAAAAAATGATCTTAAAGAGAGGCACTTTGGCAGAAACATTTCAGAGCTTCATAAATTTTCCCAGGGGTTTCTCCTAATCCTTTGTTATTCAAATCCTCCTTTCAAGCAGTGTTCCTGTGTTCTTAGTCGTTCCCTGTTCTTTGTTGGGTACCAGCCTTTCTCCAGCCTCACTTCACCAACTTCATCAAAATCCTACATCTTTAGAAAACTTTACAACATCACTTCACAAGCAATTTGCATGTATTTGCATTATAGTTCCATATGCAACTACAATTTGTGAGAGAGTGATGAAGATGTAGCTAGCGGGATCGGGGATAGTTATGCCCATATCAAGTAGGAGTGACATATGAATGGAGACTGATTTTACAAGTGGTCAATTGTTTAGCGATTACTTCCCGATAGAACAAGTCTCCTGTACATGGTCATCTAAAACTATGGAGACGTGGATAATAGTTGCTCAGCTAAGTTGCACACCCTGCACTGGTTGGCAATCCCCGTGGATCAACACAGCCTCTGTGGAGATGGAACCTGCCATCTTTGCAGGCAGGAAAAGCAGGCTTTGCAACACATCCACGTGGTAGCTATTCTCTGCCTAGAACACCTCTCTTACCTTTTTGTGGAAACAGATCCCACCCCGATTACCGTGGGTGGACATGACTGTGCTGATCAACTATTGTACCGCATGCCTGGAGGTTGGTAAGGGGATCTTCCTTCCTCCATAAGTGAAATTCCCATTCTAGACCAGGAGTTTCTCAGCTGGCCTCGTGTCCAGCAGTATGGTCCATACAGACCAGGTGCAGCCCTAGCTGCCTGGAACCTGAGTTTGGTGATCACAGCTCTGAAGACAGGAAGATGACGTTAGCGGTATCTCCTCTGCCTTAAAGACTTGATGTCCACGGGTGTTGTCTCATTCAGATTTGTCTCATTCAGATTTGCTGGCATACACAGCAGCGGCAGCTGTCTGGTGCCTGGATGGCTCTCCTTGTCCTGCACTGTTACTACAGGAGGTCAAGCAGCATCTTCCCCAGGAAAACGAGATGGGAGGGCATCTTCATGAGGACTGAAAAGAGATGTTCAAATACTCAAGCTTTCTGGCTGTATGTTAAAGCTGTGGTCCCCAACCTTTTTGGCACCAGGGACCGGTTTCGTGGAAGACGATTCTTCCATGGATGAGGGGTGGGGGGACAGTTTAGGCAGTAATGCCAGCAGTGGGGAACGGCAGATGAAGTTTCAGCTGGCCCAGCACTCACCTCCTGCTGTGTGGCCCGGTTCCTAACGGGCTGTGGACCAGTACTTGTCAGGGGCCGGGGGTTGGGGACCCTGTGTTAAAGGAACAAAGCAAAGACATTGTGGCCCCCGGCCCCAGTTCAGAATGAACCGAGGCTGCAGTTGCTCTGTTGCCCAAAAGGGGTTTTACAGGAAAATAATTTCTACTGAAGTACAGAAATGGGCCTCAGGCAGGCCCACCTCCTGGATCTGCTTAGTGACGCGATGGGTAGGAAACTGTCTTTTGATTCATCTGCAGTCATAGTAAACATTCTGTGTGCGACGGGTGGGGGCTGGGTAGGCATAGGCACGTAGACAGTCTCCAAAGTGAGGTCCAGTAGTGCAGGGCATGCAAATTTAAGCCACGCCCTCCCCAGGAGAATGGCAAAGGCAAGCTCCTTTTCCCTGGTGGGTCCTGGCACCAGGCAGTGATGGTATCAGCGGGTTGGCCCTTGGGGTTCTGGGAGACCCGCATTTGTGTTTGTGGTGTTCTGCCTTACATCACGATATCCATACAATTTTTATCCTTCGCCGTTAAATTAACTTTATCACCTCTTCTAACTATGTATCTTTCCAGCTGTCACATTGCCGTCCCTTTGTGACACCCATGCAGTGAAGCTTAGGCCACAGTTAGGAAGACTTCCCTGTTTCAGGGTGTCGGATCTGATCCTTGCAGGAGAAGCCCTTCATCTGGCTCTGTTAGGCTACGGTGCTGTACATGACTGCCTCTAGGCAGCCCGTTAGAGACTCAAGGTTACGACAAGCACACAAGGAACGGACCCTTTCACCCCTTTCCTTTCAGAAAGGCAGGTATTTACTGAACCGGCCAGCGGGTTCTACCAGCCTGTACTCCATTAACCTCAGTGGCATCACAAAATGAAATTCACAGTTTAAGCTAGTTCATGTGACCAGCAAGTTCAGGAGACAGCTGGAAGGGTCTGAAATTCAATGTCATAATACAATTACCTCATACCAGCACTGCTTTCAAAAGTCCTCAGCTTGGAGACTTTCCAAAGGCTGTGAGTCCCATTTTCCACTGTGACATGTTAAAAATCATCATGGGTAAATTGTTCCACAGATAGTTTGGGGTCTTATGCCAATGCGATTTCCTGTGAATTGAACAAAATTGCTCTTATAGCACTGAAAGGCCTATATTTTATCTGTGAGGGAAAAAAAGAGCTAGAAATTATCCCTCGCAACCTGGGTTGTATGGAGGTTGTACTACTGGCAATGTGACCCCAGTTATCTTGATCCATAAAAACAGCCTCCAATTTGCTTCTACCACCGTATTTCAGAAAACAATTCTGTGGGACAGTCTGCCCCGCACACGGAGACTTCAAAGCCCTGAGAGAAACTCAAAAACTGTTCCTTTCTCCTGAAGCCGCATTAGCTAACTCCCTACCAGATGGGCTCAGAAGACTCTAACATTGAAGTTGCACCTATAAACGGCCACCTTGAGAGGGTCTGTGCCCTAATAGGCTCGGAATGGTGTGTGAGTGGCCCAGGTCATTCAGTCATTATTAATTAGGACATAAAAAGATCGAAGGTGAAATAACCAGCCTTCTGAAGGGTCACACCCTGAGAGAGACTTCCTTGGGGGCTGCGACCGACCACTGGCGTTTGGGAAGCACGTGGAAATGCGTGGTGCTTCCTTATGACTGAGGTGCTGGCCGAATGTTGCTGGGACTTCACCTCCTTCTCCCATCCTCTTAAAAAACAAAAGATCTGCCTTGCTGAGAATTAAGGCAGGATATACTCATATATATGGAAAGAGAATTCAGAAGTGAGCTAAAGAAAAGGAAATGATGAGACTCCCACAGGTTCCAAGATGGAAATGTGTGGAGTCAGAAACATTGCTCAGCACTGGATGACCGGTGGGCCCATCGAAGCAGGCTACTGCCACTGAAAGTGAATCCTTGGAAGAGTCAGATAATAACAAAAAAGCACTTACAGAGACTTGGTTAGATCATAAGACAGACTTTTGAGAATTACAACGAAATAGTTTTCAAATTTAGAAATTCAAATCTGAAGAAAATGAAAGCACTAATTTGAAAAGATACATGCACCCCAATGTTCATTGCAGGATTACTTACAATAGCCGAGATGTGGAAGCGACCTATGTGCCCACTGACAGATGAATGGATAAAGAAGCTGAGGTTCTTTATATATATATATAAAGAACCATATATATATATATATAAAATGGAATGTGACTTAGCCATAAAAAAAGAATGAAATCTTGCCATTTTTGACAACACAGATGGACCTAGAAGGTATTATGTTAAGTGAAGTAAGTCAGACAAAGAAAGATAAATATTGAATGATTTCACTTATATGTAGAACCTAAAGAGCAAAACAAATGAACAAACACAACAAAACAGAAACAGAGTCATAGATACAGAGAACAAACAGGTAGTTGCCAGAGGGGACGAGGGGAGGGGGAAGAGAGAAATAGGTGAGGGAGGCTAAGAATTACAAACTTCCGGTTACAAAATAAATGTCACAGGTATGAAATGTACAGTGTGGGGAATACAGTCAAGAAATGTGTAATATCTTCATACGGTGACAGATGGTAACTAGACTTATCATGATGACCATTTTGAAATGTATAGAAATATTGAGTCACTATGTCTTGTACCAGGAACTAACATGGTGTTGCAGGTCAATTAGACTTTGAAAAAAAACCAAACATATAGAAAAAGAGATCAGATTTGTGGCTACCAGAGGTAGGGGGTGTTGGGAGGGGAAACTGGACGAAGACAGGCAAAAGGTACAGACCTCCAGCTATCGTATCAATAAGCACTAGGGATGTAATGTACAACGTGGTAAAGATCACTAATACTGCCGTATGTTATAGACGAACGTTCTCAGAGAGTACGTCGTAACAGTTCTCATCACAAGGAAAACCAATGTTTCCTATTTCTTTAATGTTGTACCTATATGAGATGCCGGATGTTCACTAAGCCTGTTGTAGTCATCATTTTATGATGTATGTAGGTCAAACCATTACGTTGTACACCTTAAACATATACAGTGTTGCATGTCATTATCTCAATAAAACTGGGGGGGGAAATTCAATAGTCAAACCGAGAAAGAGCGTTCACTGTGGCCTGGATCATGGTCTTGGTCTGGTTGATAAGGAAGAAGACAGGATTCTCTAAATGCTGAGCAAAACTAGAGTTGAAAATCATGATGGAAAAAAGGTGCTTGGAGGAGAGATTTAGGAGACTTAACAGGGGAAATATGAAGCCTGGAATGTGAAATATATAAGCGACGAAGAAGAATGATAATAAAATAACAGAAAAAAATGTTTTCAATCAGAGATAAAGCTAAAAATTTTAAAAGTCTCCCCCAAACCAAGCAAGATTGAAGAGAAGAACATCTGAGCATATTCTCATAAAATTTCAATATTCCAAAGAGCAGGAATTCTTCCAAGAGATGGTTTAAACTAAGGAATGCCTGGAGACTTGGGTTTCATGTTCAAATAGTCACACGCCGAACACTCAGGAATGTGCTGCTGCTGCTTGCCCCTGTCATTTGCCCTTGGAGCACATGGGCAGATTTCCAGAAGAATCCAGAGGGACCAAGAAGGTGCTTTGAAAACCTAAGAAAGACCAAAGTGGGCTTCTCGTGCCTGGTGGGCTGACACTCCTTGAGGGGACTGACAGGCAATGGGCACGTCCATGAAGATTCAGGGGGTCTGGGATGCTGTGTGCCCACCTGTGACACTGCTGCCCCTGTAGAGCCATCATCTGCTCCTTGAGGAGCCACCTCTGCAGAAAAGTCTTCACGTCCTTTGCAATTAAAGAAACCTCATATCCCTTAATGGTGTTCGTTGGAATTTTCCAAACATCGATCATTATCATAAAATGACAGACCCACTTAAAGATAAAGCCTTCCAAGCTTCCAACCGGAAAGAACAAGATACTTACAAAGGAAATAGAATCAGACTGGCATCGGATTTTTATCTGTAACTCTGGAATCTAAACAACAGAGGAGAATCTATAAACCACTGAGGAAAAAAATAACCTGACTCCAAGAATCCCACAGGCAGCCAAGACGAACAAAAAAGATACTGTGGATATGTGAGAATTAGTATAATCACAGCATTGGTTAGGGTCTTAGCAGCAGAAAGCAGAATCTGCTCCAGCTAGTTTTAGCAGAAAGGGATAGAGATCATTGAAAGAATCACTGGGAGAGCTGAAGAAACAGATTATAGGATTAGCTCCTGAGAATAACTCTCAGATCCATACCGCAAAATAGGCCTGCTAAGGATGTGGACATTTGGGGAGGCCATTATTCAGCTGATCACAGCAAGCATAGTTATTTTATAGTCTGTGTCCAATAATTTCAAGATCTAAAAGTATTGGAAAGTCTGTTTCTGTGGTCCATTCTTGCAGATGGTTCTCTCACATGTTGCGTGTTTTGTTATACGCTTGCTATGTTTGACTATGTGCTGTGCCTTAGACCCGAAATGTATTATTAAGAAAAAATTCATGACTGTAGTGAACGTGCTCTTCATCTAGAGAGGATCTGTGTTTGCCTTTTTCCAAGCATCTGCAAGCATGACCAGTATGGGACCATTTTAAACCAAGGCTGTGGCTTGGGGGTTTTCTTGATGAACCAGGCAACGCCAGTCCAGCTGCCTAACCTCATTCAGGCTGGTTGACTTTTATCTCAGTCTTACCATGAAGGGGAATCTCAGTGGGGCCCCAGCTCATGCTGGGAAGATCTCTTAGAATCTCCACCTTGTGCAGACCTGGGTCTTGATTTCTATTACTCCATGAAGCCAAGAAAAGAAAGTTCAAGTTTCCCAGTCTGTTTCTGGATTTCCATTTTTCCTTAAATTTTGGCCTGACTATGCTTTAATATATTTTCAGATCTCTGATGGCTTTAAAATAACTTATTTAGAATTTTTAGTTGTTTTTAATTTGGGAGTTTGGGGGCCTGAAAAATAGTCCGCCATAACCAAAACTTTGAAGTCAAGTCTCCCCGCCACAGTAATAAATAACACGTTAATGCACGCTTACAGTATGCCAGTCACTGCCCTAATTGTGCTCTATCCATCGTCTGTTCGGCGGAACAATGGAAGGTCTGGGCCCTGAAGTATGCAAGTTCTCAATCCCAGGGCAACTCAAGTAGAGATAATGAGAGCTGAAAAGTACTTCATGTTTCCGGTGGAAGAGACATTTCAAACTAGAGGTTTTAAAATGACAGTGAGTCGATGAAAATATCCTCGTAATTATTTCTGAAGAAAGAGTGTCATGTCCTTCACACATTACTTTAATCACTTATTATTCAGTTGATACTTTATTGAACACAAATTATCTACCAGTTACTCTGCAGGGGACCAAAAATACAAAGATGAAAACAGATTCTGAAACACAGTACTATTGTACCACGTAGTGAGTGCTGTGATAAAGATACGCCCACAGGAGGGGGTGCCTTCCCCAGGCTAGGGGATTAGTAAAGGCTTCTTGAAGAAAGTGGTCCCTGAACTGAATCTTAAATCATGGTAAGAGTTGTCCAGGTAGAGGTGGGATGAAGGGAAGGGCTACCAGGCAGAGGGAACATCGTAAGCAAAGGCCCAGAGTTGAGTCAGTGTGATGTGTAGGTCAGGAGCCCAGTTAGCTGGCAGCTGCAGCCACGACCACCCCTAGATCTGGCCAAACAGGGCTCCTAGCTCGGTCCCTTAGCCTCTGGCTGCCTCAGATTTTGGAGGGCCTTCCTCCAAGTTTTCTAAGTCCCCGTCCTGTGCCTGGAACTGACTGGGATCTGCAGAGCCATCTGAGAAGGGTGCACTAAGCTGGACCAAGAACTGTGTGGACCCAGTCCCCATTTCTTCCCTTTGAGGTGCTTGCTCTCCAACCCTCTAGCATGCATGTGGGGTTGACCAGGTGTCCTGTGGAGCCCCGAGATTCATGTCAACGGTGTTGTCTCCCAGGGCCCAGGTACTAGGACAATGGCTTGGCCAACACATTGCTCCAGCTGGCCAGCCCAGTATTTCTTTCATGGGATCCTGAGATTGGGCCACCAGAATGGTGTTGACATGCTGATTCACGTTGATTCTCACTCGCATTGTACACAAGACAAGTTCAGGGCTCTGGGCTACTGAGAGTCCGTGGTTGATCCCTGGGCTTGATCCACATCTGTGTCCCCATGGATTGGCTCTTGCCCTTCCAGGTTCCAACCGTGGTGCTGCCTCTGGTCTACAGCATCGAGGATGGCAGGGAGGTGGCGACATCATTTACCTGAGCACCCCCTGCTGCTGGCCACACAGGGTGGCCACCCCACCTTTCTGCAGGACCTGTGCCACATGTAGGGCAGTCCTCTAGGGCTGACAGCACCTCTTTCCTCCAAGGGCTTTGAGACCCTTGCTCCACAATGTCAGCAGCAACACATCCATGTCCTCCTTCGCCCCCAGTCTCAGTGATGTCCTCTCTTGCCTCTGACCATGTGGTGACATTTTGTGTTCACAGGTCAGTCTTGAACCATGCCAGATGAGGGATAGACATTCTTCGGGTCAATGCCCCTTGTCTATCCTCCCCGCTAGTGGTGGTTTGTGGAAGGCAGGAGTGAAGTCAGCATTGAAAAGCTATCACATCCTGGGAATGCAGCACTTATGGACCAAGGAGATGAAGAGAAGACATGGCTAAAGGCATGACTATAGAACAGATGTATTGTTCTCCATTTATACTCTAACATTTCAACTGGTAAATTTAAGACGACCAGAAAACATTCTCCTGCACGCTCTGTCTAAGACTTGCATTCGTGGGCATCATAAGCCACACACAGTAACAGCTTTTGAGGGAGTCACTGGAAGCCCATATTCACCGGGGCCATAAGGGAGGATGCAGCTTCATGAGTAATGATGCAACCAGCACTAAACAAATGGTATCAGGGAACTTCAGGGAAAAGTTTACTTTTAATACCAACAGGACCAGAAAGCCATAGCACTGCAAGCAAGAGCAGTATTGCCGCTTTTTCTTTATGGTGGGAAGTGTGAAACTAGCAGCAAAGGCGCATTTGACAGAAAAGAGCATGAAGACGCAGCTCCTGGGGCTGTGCAGGAAGAGATGGTACCCGGACAGGCACTAACTGGGTCACTGACAAAACCACAAGCACCTCTTTTCTACCAATAATTCTAAATCTTTGTTGATAAACCACTAAAAGTTGTATGGTCTATAAATTTTGTAATACATATTTAATCAAATTGTGTATAGAATGACAGGGCCCTGCCAAAACGTATTTGCCCAGGTCCCCGTAAACCCTGGAGCAGCCCCGGCCGCTGCAGGGTGGGCAGAAGAGGGCGGAAGCTGACCTGAGAACTGACAGCGGGGATGGAGAAGAGGTATCTGAGCTGGACTACGAAGGGTGTCAAACCAGGTGGACTTGGTGGTCATCCTGCTGTGTCTCATAGGCAGGCGATGCTGGAGATGGGGAGGGGAAGGTGGATGGACACGTGAACACAGAAAAAGAACAAGTTTGATATCTAGATGGGTCTGGTGCCATACGAATGAAGCTTAAAGTGTCCATGGGACTTCTGGGAGATGTCCAGCGAAGAAACCTGGCTGTGCCATGTGAAGCCTGAGTATGGGGGAAGCAGTGGGCCGTCCGTGTACCGGGGGGTGGTGGAAACCTAGAGAGAATATGGGAGTCTTCCAGGAGAGAGTGCAGAGCAACGCCAGCAGTGGCTGAGACAAAATGCACTGAGATTTACTGACCGCAGCTCTAACTAGGTTCTCTTCCACCTCCTGACAAGCGCGAGATCCCAGGCTAAAAGTGGGTAATGGTTACGAAACAATAGCCGTTGCATTATGTAATCTAGGTCCCTGGGATTTGTTTGCTAAGGGACTGAATGTACTTCTCATAAGTAAGAGCTAATAATGGTAACAGGACTTTACATATTTCATTAAATAATGTTAAGGGTGAAAACTCAGAACTAAATCAAACTCAGACATGAGAAGACAAGCAAAATTCATCTCAATATTGGGTTATTGTGTTCCAGTGCTTTGTCCCCTAGGATGTCAGGTGGTGTTAAAAAGCTCCTTCCTCTGGAGAGTGATGCTTTTTTTTGGAAGGAGGTATGCACACCCCCTCCCCACTTCTTATTTTTCTTAACAATTGGGTTGTCTAGCAAGGGAATCTCGCTTTAGTTCTATTTTTAGCTATGTTACAGTATAGCCATGCTAAAAGCCTCAAGTACTTGAGGTAAAAATAACAATCCAATGTTAAATAAAACTGACTTCACAACTATAGACAGACTTACAGTCAGAAGCACACAGTTAGTTAGTTATTACTGAGAGAATTAACTATCCATATTAGTAAGTTCCACAGCCTTTAACTCCTGGTAGGATGGAGGCGGAGTACAAATAAATGTAAATTAAAATGTGAACAATTTACCCAGAAGATTTTCTTTTCAACTCACTGACCTTAGATTTTAGCCACAAAGTCTATATAAATGTTAGCTACGTTATCTAATCAGCTAATCATACTGGGTGGAAGAAAGATTTCTTTAGTGACTTTTACTATTATTATAGGACAGTAAGATATACATCAAAGAAAGATGAACAGAAAATCAGAGCTCTCAAGACTGTTCTCTTTTAAAAACAACATAAGTAAATTTTTGAGGGAATACTTATAATCTCACCATCCTAATACAAAAATTATTTTCATTTTTACATGTCTACCGTTCTTTGGCCATATACGAACATTTCCATGCAGTTGCAATCACACCACATACATACTTTTGCAGTCTGCTTTAAAATTTTTATAATGTAAAATATTGTGATGTTTATACATACTCTTTAAAATGATCATTTTTTCAAAGTCTTCAGGTTGATAAACTATAATTTTTCAGATATTCGCTTGTGGTTGGATATTTTAGTTACATATAGTTTTTGATGTACTAGAGAATATGGCAGTAAGCAAACATCAGTATTTTTCCTTCTAATTAGGTTGCAAAACAGTACTAGCTAAAACTTCCAGTTTCATCATATCTTTACCAGCAGAGAGCATTATTACTTTTTAGATGATTTGATAATTTAGTGCAGAAGTTCCCTGGAGTTTACTCTAATTGCATTCCTTTGATTATTAGGGAGAAAACATTTTTGTATGGAGTTACTT
The DNA here is from genome assembly GCF_003031525.2 of Neophocaena asiaeorientalis asiaeorientalis. NCBI lineage: Eukaryota > Metazoa > Chordata > Mammalia > Artiodactyla > Phocoenidae > Neophocaena > Neophocaena asiaeorientalis. Next base: position 4,090,538 of record NW_020172455.1, on the reverse strand, counting down.
ACCATTATTAGAGTGCTAAAAATAAAACAAAAAGGAATGAAATAAATAACTGAGTAACTCTAGTAAACTAACCAGAGTCCACCTACTGACTGAAGAAGTTTTGATTTTGTCCCCCTATGTCAACTTCATCACTAATTGAACAATTAGAAATCTCTATGTCACGATGGGTTTTCTCCCCTTCTCTACTCTTACTCCGCTTCTTCTGTTGCTATGTTCAGTGCAGTCCACAAGGTAGAAGACAAATGGCCTCCATAAAGTCCCACCCCTTTATGGGTTTTGTAGCGCTATCCCATAGAAAAGGAAATTGAGGCTAAGAAGACAAATTACTCAGGATCATACAGATCATGATTTGGCCCAGCCAGGGTTTGAATCCAGGTATGTCCCTCCAAAGTTCATGCTTTCTCCAATGTGCTGACTACCCTAGATGATCACAAAATGAACCTACCCCAGATCATTCTAATGAACAGCTCATTAAGCAACCCTCTTTGCAAACAGAAAGTTGCATACAGATTCTTGGTAGCATTAATGTATTTTCTGATAATGAGTTTAGTAGGATACAAGGCCTTCCTCATGTCTGTCTCAGACAGTGTGATTCCATAAAAAATGAGATTATGTAAGAGAGTCCTGTCTTCACTGCTGCTCAGGAACCATATGTAATTATCTCTTGGTGACTGATTTAATTAAGATTCAAGAACTGATTCACATCCAAAACCACATTCATTGTGATAAAATCTACTGGACAGAAGTCCATTGATGTCCTAGTTAATAAGACATACGATCCTCCTTTTAGTTGCTTCGTCTTTGAGTACTTTTCCAAACATTCCCTTTAACAGCTAATGTGGTTTAAATTTTTTTTTCTTTATTCCACTTAATGAGATCTTGGTTACTACAGGATTCAAGGGAGCTATGCTAAACAATGCTGTTGTATTTAACACAGGTCCAGTCATTTGATAGCTCTCGGTGGCTGTGTAAACCTGGCCAAATGTACACGTTCAGCACGTTCCTTCTATCTTGGGTGTGGGATAGAGCCAACAACTCTGGACAATTTTCTAACTTGGTAACTGGAACACTAGGGGCTTACTTCCATTTTTAGTGAGGGGTAAGTACACTAAGATACATGAGATCCCAAAGTATACTCATAGGAACTTTGACAGGGTGGGTGGGGGAGTGGAATTAAGATGCTTGATCTCTTGCAAAAAATAAAGTTGAACATGCAGACTATCTATGATAACTCCCAGCAAATGCCATTTAAATCCAATAATCCTCTAAAGTCCAGCTAATAAACAGTCATATGATACAGGATATGTGATAAGAAAAGTATCCTGTTTGGACTAATCCCAGTTCTGCTACTAACTAAGTGACCTTAGCACCTAATAATTTTGAATATTTAAGAAGCATCCAGTATGGGCCAGTCACTGAACAAAATGCTTATTTATGAAACACGTCTTATTTAATTCTTATATCCTGTAAGATAGAAACAAAAAGGAGTCCTAGAGAGATTATGTAAGTTACCCAAGATTATAAAGTTATAAAGTGGCAAAGCTAAAATATTTAAACTTTAGATTGAAATGCAACATGTATACAGAAATGTGTGCACATCTTAAGAGTACAGTTTGATGAATTATTAAAAAGTGAATACACTCATGTAACCACCAATCAGGACAAGAAATGGAACCTGAAAAGCACCCCAGAAGCTATTCTTCTGGCCCTTCCCAATGACTAACCTGTTCTTCCTTCCAACACCGTATGTTAGTGTTCCCTACTTTTGAACTTTCAAATAAATGGACCTATAAAATATGTGACCTTTTGTGTCTGCCTTCTTTCACTTACAAAATTGATTTTTATGTCTGGTGTAAGGTAGTGGCCAAATTTCATCACCATTTACTGAAAAGACATTCCCAGCCCTGCTGCTCTGCAGAGGTACTTTTGTCATAAATCAAGTGTTGCTATACGTGTGATCTTCTGAGCTTTTTGCTTTGTTTCAGTCATCTGTTTGTCTTGTGTCGATACCATACTGAAGTATTTCTGAAGTCTTGGAATCCAGTTGAGAAATTCCTCCAATTTTGGTCGTCTTCTTCAAAATTGCTTGGTTATTCTAGTCCTTTCCTATTATCATATAACTTTTAGAATCAGACTATTAACTTTCACAAAATACCTGTTGGGATTTTATAGGGATTGCATTGAACCTATAGATCAAGTTGAGAAGAACTGACATCTTTAGATTGTTGAATTTTCAACCTGTGAACATCTCTCCATTTATTTAGGTCGTCTTTTACATTTTTTTTTAATTATTAATGTTCTATAGTTTTCAGCACAGAAGTCTTAAATGTGTTTTTGTTAGATTTATTTCTGGTTATTAGATTTTAAAATGCTATCTTTTAAATACAACTTACAATTTTATTTTATACAACTGACTTTTATAAATTGACTGTGCTTCCAACAATTTTGCTAAATTGACTTATTAAATCTAATAGCTTACCTGTAGACTCTTTGGGATTTTTAAAATATAAAATTATGTAACATGCAAGTAATCTAGTTTTATGTCTACCTTTTCAATCCCTATGCCTTTTATTTCTTTTTCTTGCCTTCTTGCATTGGCTATGATCTTAAGTAAAATGTTGAATAGCAGGGGGCTGGCTATTCAAGGGAGTATCATCAACTTCTTTCTGTTCTTAGAAGGAAAACATAAAAAATTCACCTTTATATGTTTGCTATGGATGTTTAAGATAGACATATTTTTATCAGATTATGGAAGATCCCTTCTTTCTTCAGTGTGCTAAGAATTTTTTATGAATTCATGTTGAATTTTATCGAATGCTGTTTCTACACTTATTGAGAGAATTATATGATTTTTCTCCTTTATTCTATTAACATGGTAAAAAACACGGACCAATTTTTCAATGATAAACCAGCTTTGCTTTCCTGGAATCAATCCAATTTGCCTGTGATGCATTCTCTTTTTTATATAATGCTGTATTTGTTTTGCTAATATTTTGTTTAGGATTTTTGCATTTATCTCCTCGAATGAAATGGGTCTATAATTTTCTGTTTTGTAATATTCTTACCAAATTTTGGAATAAAGACTTTTCTGTCCCCATAAACGTCTTAAGAAATCTTTTCTCTTTTTCTGTTTTCTGGAAGAGATACGTAAAATTGATAATTTCTTCCCTAAATGTTCGATAGCATTCACTTGAGAAGCCATCTGGGTATGAGGTATATTTTGTGGAAAGTTTTTAAACACAGTGTTCAATTACTTAAATTTTCTCTTTATTCTTATGTCAGTTTTGGTAAATTGTGTATTACTAGGAAATTATGCATTTCATTGAAACTTCCAAATTTACTGGCATACTGTTGTTATAATGTACTCATTTTTCAGTCTATTTGTGCCATATTAGTATAGCTGAATTAGGTTTGTTCTGTTTTATTTTTGTTTTGTTTGCATCGAATTATTTCTTTCAAACTTACTTTTCAGCTTCAATAGCCTTACATTTAAAATTTATCTCCTGTAAGCAGAATATAGTTGGATTTTTTTAAAACCCATTTTATTGATTTTTAAATCTTAATTGTGTATAGTTCATTCACTTTTAATGTAATTATTGTTATATTTCCATTTAAATCCTCCATCTCATCATCACCTCTTCCTATTTGTCCCACATCTTTTATATTCCCTTTCTCCTTTCTTTGCCTTCTTCTGTATTAGTTAACTAACTATTTGTTGTTATATTTTCCATACTCTTTTTTTTTTTTTTTTTTTTTTTTTTTTTTTTTTTTTTTTTTTGTTTTTTTTTTTTTTTTTTTTTGTGGTACGCGGGCCTCTCACTGCTGTGGCCTCTCCCGTTGCGGAGCACAGGCTCCGGACGCGCAGGCTCAGCGGCCATGGCTCACGGGCCCAGCCGCTCCGCGGCATGTGGGATCTTCCCGGACCGGGGCACGAACCCATGTCCCCTGCATTGGCAGGCGGACTCTCCACCACTGCGCCACCAGGGAAGCCCTTTCCATACTCTTTTAGCTTGTTAGTTAGAGGTATATGTAGGTTTTCTGGAGACCTAAAGCTTAATACAATTTCAAGTGCCTTTATTAAGAAAAATAATAGGGACTTCCCTGGTGTCACAGAGGTTAAGTATCCGCCTGCTAGTGCAGGGGACACAGGTTCGATCTCTGTTCTCACATGCCGCAGAGCAACTAAGCCGGTGCACCACAACTACTGAGCCTGCACTCTAGAGCCTGCGAACCACAACTACTGAAGCCCACGCACCTAGAGCCCATGCTCTGCAACAAAGGGAAGCCACCGCAATGAGAAGTCCGCACACCGCAACAAAGAGTAGCCCCCACTTGCCGCAACTAGAGAAAGCCCACGCACAGCAATGAAGACCCAACGCAGCCAAAAATAAATAAATAATTGTTTTTAAAAAAGAAAAGTAATAAAACATTATAGATATAAAATTAAGAATAAGAAGGATATATATATAGAGATAGAGAGAATCACAACAAATTTCAACTTTTAAAAAGCTGACCAATATCACAAACATCACCAAACCCAGAAAAAAAAATAACATAATATTTTTGACTAACATACTTCTATATTTCCTTACTTTTTTGTGCTGCTTTTCTATATGGCAATAATCTTGTAATATCATTTACTATAGAGAGAACAGAAAAACAATTCAGCCTTTCTTCTAAAATGGCTGATCGAAATTTTTAAAATTATTGTTCTTTATTCCTGGTCATTGGAATACATAAAACATATGACCTGACACACAAATGTATTCACAGGAATTCTGATAAGTTCATTAAAAAGAAAAAAAAAGATTTTGATGTGTCTGTAATTGAATATGCTTCATGACCAAGTATGTTCCTTTAGGGACTTCCCGTCAGTCCAGTGGTTAGAACTCGGTGCTTTCACTTTGGGGGGTCTGGGTTCGATCCCTGGTCAGAGAACTAAGATCCCGCAAGGACACAGTGTGGCCAAAAGATAAATTAATTAATTAATTAGTTAATTTTTTTTAATTAAAAAAGATTTTTTAAGTACATTCATTTAACAAAATAAGAGAACTTTTACCTAAAGAAAATAAAATTTTCTGCTCACAAATACACATCCAATCATTGGAAACATGTTCCAAAGACAAGCTGGCCTTGCATATTTCAAACCTTATCTCATCAATGGCTACACATGTACTTCCAATGCTGTTCACAGAGGGACACGTTCTTATTAGAAAACAATCTGGGTCATGACGCCATGTAGGTGGATGACACAATTATTCCTGGAAGTCATTCTTACACTGAAACAGCTAGAATAACCTTAAATATGCACGAACATGACAGCAAGTCCCCAAACACATTTCAACAAAAGGAACTAAATATGATGTCAGCTCGAATTAGCCAGGTCCCATGTGAACATAGCCGGTGTTTTGTTATTTTCGGCATACAGATCCTGCACAGATTTTGTTAGACTTATACCTAAATATTTTCTATTTTAGGGTGCTATTGTAAATGCTACTATTTTTTTTTCAATTCCAGATTGCTCATTACTAAAATATAGAAATATGATTGACTGGCTATTGTATGTTGATATCGTATTCTGGGACCTTGAAAAACTCACTTATTCTAGTAATTTTAGGTAGATTCTTTGGGAATTTCTACAATCTTGTCATCTGCAGATAGGAACAGCACTGTCTCTGCTTTTCCAATCTGCCATTTTTTTCCTATCTGTGCCTGTCCTATCTGTCCTGCCTATCTCTGGCCAGGACCTCCAGGGTGATACTCAACAGAAGTGGTGACAGCAGACATCCATCTTTTTTCTTGATCGTAGGGGGAAAGCACTGAGTCTTTTACCGTTAAGTGCATTGCTAGCTGTGCATTTTTGCACAGGCTGTTTATCAGGTTGAGAAAGTTCCCTTCAGTTTCTCGTTTGCTGCGTTTTTTTGTCATAACTGGATGCTGAATTTTGTCATGTGCTTTTCCCGAACTCACTGAGATGATCATGGAGCTTCTCTTCTTTCGTCTGTGGATGTGGTGAATTACACTGATTGATTTTCAAGGTATAAAACATGCTATTCATGGATTCATTTGACAAATATCTGTGGGCAGTTATTTTGCCCAGGCATTGGGCTGGGTGCTGGAGCCACATTTCTGACCCTGGCTGGGGCAGGCCCTGCCCTCAGGGAACTCAAGTATCCCTGTACCCCTAGTCCTCGCCAGCTTTGGAGGCTGCACCCCACATCACGTCTGCTTTGAGGACCGTGTCGCCAGTGACTCCCTCAGCCAGAATGGCCTGGTTTTCCTGCCCTTCCGGGGAAGTGTGGTAAGGCACAGCCGGCCCAGGGACGAGGGCAATCAGGAGATCTTGGCTGGGGGAATGCAGGGCTGGCCCTGCAGCCACTACTGCTAAGAGTTCATTCCGCACCTGGATCCTGACGCTACCCCCGAGGGACGCAGCACTGGCATTCCTGGCTTTCTCTCCACCTGAGAGAGTGAGGGCAGCTGTCACCCCCTGAAGGATTTTAAAAATTCAAAATAACACCCCCACCATAGGAAGAGTCTCATCGGGTTTGAGAAAGAATACTAAACAGTATCAGGGTGACACCCCTGCGTGGCAGCAGTCAAGGTCACATGTCAGCAGTCCTGGAGCTGTTGCCCACAGTCCCCATTCAGAAGCCTTTTTCCTTGTAAAAGACAAAAAGTTCTGACCGCGCTGGAGCTCCCATCATCTCTCACCTGGCTGCTGCCCTTACCTGCTTGTTGCTGTAACTGGCTTCAGAGCTGGGCTCCCCACCTCGGTCTGTCTTCCCTCTAATCCACTCTCTCCACGCTGAGCCAGAGGGATCTTCCTGACCTAGAAAGCCAGGCGTGAAAATGAGACAGGAGGGAAGGGGGCACAACCTTTCAAAGAACACAGCCCTTGAGGACGCAACGACAACTGGTTAGAACCGATTAGGCCCAAGATGGAGGAAGACTTGACTTCCCTAGACCTTGAGCCTCATTGTAACACATCAGCATATGCTAAGAGACACGCCCACAGGCGCCATGACAGTTCTGAGGCCGACCGTAAAAGGCAAAAAAGTGGACGGTGGCCCGAATCCTGGAAATCCCTGCCCCTTCCCCGAGATAGTCAGAATAATCCACTCATTAGCCTATGAAATTACCCAGCCCATAAAAACTAACCACCCCACATTCTGGGGCCACTCTTGCGTTTTGAGACGGACCACATTCTGCCTATGGAATGTGTATCTCTCTGAATAAATCCACTTCTTACCTATCACTTTGTCTCTCAGTGAATTCTTTCTGTGCTGAAACATAAAGGACCTGAGCTGCGGGCTTCCCTGGTGGCGCAGTGGTTGGGGGTCCTCCTGCCGATGCAGGGGACACGGGTTCGTGCCCCGGTCTGGGAAGATCCCACATGCCGTGGAGCGGCTGGGCCCGTGAGCCATGGCCGCTGAGCCTGCGCATCCGGAGCCTGTGCTCCGCAACGGGAGAGGCCACAACAGTGAGAGGCCCGTGTACCGCAAAAAAAAAAAAAGGACTTGAGCTGCATTAAGTCCCGAGTTTTGGCTGGGTTCGAATCCCACCTGAGGTGCGATTGGGTTTGAGTTCCAATCTGAGTTGGGCAGTTCCAAGACTTCTCCACTTAAAATGTTCCATTGGCTTCTCAGAACCTTCAGGATGAGAATCAAGCTCCAAGCACGACCAACACGAGGTCCCCCCCACCTGGATCCTGCCCACTGTCCCATCTCCTCACCACCACTCCCACCTGGCCTTCTGCCCCCAACCACTTGAGCCAACTTGCCTGTGCCTCGTGCCTCTGCGTCCTCACAAGCTGTGTGGTGGCCGCCATCCCCACCTCTGTCTGATTCTCCAGCAACCACAGCCAGGATGGCAGTTCAAAGAAACCAGCCCTTCCTCACACCTAGCTGCCTAGGAGGATCACTGGACCACTGGATTCAGATTCAGATTTACCAAACATGTATCAAGCCCTCTAACATTACAGGAGAACTGGGTTTGCCTCTTGGTGGTTGTTGAGCCAATAGACACAACCAAGCCAAAGATTGGGAGAAGGAAGGAGTTATTATTACTTGCAGCAAGGAAGGGAACACTGGGGATCTTTACAGCAAAATTGGGGAAGTTTTAAGCTAAGGGTACATGCATATTCATGAAGGGGCTTGGGTGGTACATGCATATTCATGAAGGGGCTTGAGCAGAGGAGAGTTCAGCATAGAATTGGGGCAAAGGTCGACAGAGTCCAGGCTCTAGTGACTGAAGTGAGGATGGTCAATGTCATCATTCCATCCTCCACCTGGGTGGGAGACTTAGCTGCCGCAGAGCTCAGAGATCTATTATTATGTCTATCCCTTGAGGAGGAACTAGGACTCTGCTCTATCACTGCACTATTGTTTGACTGCCTCCTCTCTGGTCCTGCCTTCCTTTGTTCCCTTAAGATCATTAATTACTGAGACCTGTTCAAGAGCAAACATTGTGGCCAGGCTTAGATCACAAAATGCCTAGGGCCAAAATGACTTCTCTCCCGTCAAGAAAACCATTCCCGGTTCTCTTTCTCCCGGGACCCCCTAAAGTATCTGTTTACACTAAGACCCACACTTAGACTCTCCATACACACCATGTTCACTGGCTTTGGGCTGCACCCTGAAGGCCTGCAAGGCCTGTACTTGCGCAGCTTTGGGACCAAAGAAAGAGCCCGGAGTTGGCGACAGAAACATCCGTGGTTTAATGGATAGGGGATTTTACACGTCTGAAGCAAGGTCCTGGAGAGACACCCCACCGTGTGTGGTGGACCGCGGGCAGGACACGACAGCCGTGTTCACTCCCGGGGTCAGGGGGAGGTTAGCAGTTATAGGGGGAATTGCCATCAGGTTACTTCATCGGTTACCAGGGAAACTAGCAGAAGGGCACGCCCCTCACCGCCCTTTTGATAAGCTATCATGGTGGAGATGCTCTGATCTAAAGTTAGAGTAGGGACTTCCCTGATGGTCCAGCGGGTAAGAATCCATCTAGCAATGCAGGGGATGCCAGTTGGATCCCTGGTCGGGAAGTTAAGATCCCTCACGCTGTGGGGCGGCTAAGCCCGCGCACCACCGTGAAGAGCCTGTGCTCCGCAACTAAGACCCGACGCAGCCAAAAAGTAAATAAATATTTAAAATAAAGTTAGAGTGATGATTAGCTGGGGTGGGACAAGTACGTAGGAAGGTCAGTCATGAGAGTAGGTGTAGGTGAAGCAGGCACTGGCCTGGAGGGGGGATGCCCAGAGAGCCAAAGAACAGCCATCTTGGTCGGCCTGACCATACACGTCCTAAACTGCCGAGTGGCAGAGCGGAGTTCTCAGAAACAGAGCGGCCAGGCAGCCCGAACTTGCCTGAGTTCTAGTACGTGAGAAGCTCCGGTCTTCTGGTGTGGAGACCAGCACGTGATTACCCAGCTGGCCTGGGCTCCAGTACCCCCGGCCCTTTTGTTAATTATTTTGAGATTCTAAAGTGGAGGAACCTTTAAAGGGCTTCTAGCCAAGACCCTTAAACCATCTCCTTAAAAATCTCTCGTTCCCGCTCTGGTGCATCTAGAGCGAGTATTTGCTGAAAGCAGACCCCTTCGGGGAGAATTTACCTACAACTCTTGCTGAGCTCTGAACCTTCAACCTTCAATGTGAAAACGAAAGGGAAAGTGTCAGCAGCAGGATGTGGGGGGGGAGGGGGAACTTGAGTCCGTATGTGCGGAACACCTGCGGTGAGTGGGTGGCTTAATAACACCCAGCGAAGCGGGTGGAATGAGGTGATTACCGAGCTTTCTAGAGGAAATAACATGTTCTTTCCTGGCTTCTCAAACAGGTCTTTGTGGGGCAGACCAGAGGCTGCTGCGGTGCGTCTTCCTGCTGTGTTAAATTCACTCAAAGATTTTGGGTGAAATCAGTAAATTAAGTGGTCAGTCAGTGATTGAAAATATTCCTTGTATATAAAAGCAAGCAGAGATATCTTAAGGACTAGGATAAAACTAAGATGGGAAACTTCATGGAAATATGATCACTTTGGGGGCTTGGGTGATTTTCTGTAATCAACACTCACTCTCCTCTGAAGTTAGGGAAGCTCAGGAGAAAGGGTTCAAGTGTCGCTGCTCACAGCGTCCTTCCTGGGAGACGCACGGGCATGTAGGTATGACTGCGCACTTCCCCGGAACGAATATTCTGTCACGGTTATTCTTGTCGTTCATGCCATTTTGAGCTCTAGAGGCTGAAACCGTGCAAGTGGACGGAACCCAAATCCATTCCTCTGGCCCGAAGTCTACCCTGAGATGGTGTGGGTTTGGGAAGAGCCGATGCACCCGGCCCCCAGCAGAGATGGCAGCTGAGGGGACAGGAAGAGCAGGCCGCAGCCCCCCAAGCCTACTTGATATTCCGGCGATGAAAGCAGCAGTGGGCAGAATCCTTAGCTGAACCTGCCTAGCTGTCCGGAGGTGGGAGGGTGCTTGGCAGGAAGGCCAGGAAGTGAAATAACAAACAGTCTCCAAAAAGCCCACCCTGCGAGGAGGCCGGGAAATGCAGTGGCCCCTCGCTGCATCCACCCTGTGGAGAAGTCCCTGGGCTCGGGGCTCGGCCTGCAGCTGGGCCGGTGTGGACTGCTGTGAAGGATTCAGCAAGCCCCGCTCCTGCCCGACAGCGGCCTCCAACCTGTCTCTCACTCTTTGGCTTAAGCCTTGTCTCCTGTCGGGTGCAAATGACTCTGTGCCATGATGGCAGTTGGGGTGGCCCCGTCGCCTCCAGACCCCTGGAGCATCACCTCGGGGAGCCCTGAGATGAGGGGAGGGCACAAGGGGAGCCAGGCAGAGAGGCCGGGGCCCGTGTGCCAGACACACCGCTGCCTTCGCGTGCATCCCGGGAGTCTAACTTCTAGGCGCACTCTAAATCGTGTGAAACAAAAAGCAAAGAGGGATCCGAGTGATGCAGAGTCCATCGCCTCCCAACACCGAGAAATAAACTGGGGTCCAGTGAGATGCAAGCATCTCCCTACTGGCAGCGGAGGGCCCACACGCAGCCCCTGGTGTCTCCTCCGCCACGGGTCTCCTCCGCCACGGGTCTCCTCCTGGCCTCCTGGGCTTACCCCTCACGGGCTCCAGTGCAGCGACCTTCCCGGGAGGGGCTAGCACACCCGGCAGGGCCTCACAGAGGACAGTTAGGGCCTGTCCCCAGCGGCCGGCTCGTCTCTGTTTCTGCTGGTCCGCAGGAGTGCTCGCAGACGTTACTGGACGGGCCGGGAAACTCCACAGGCCCTGCAGCTGAGCTGGAGACTTGCAAAAGCCCGTGACTCAGCCCTGGGAGGGGAGATGGCTCTGGCCTGCACAGAAGGTACCAGAATGGGTAAACAGCAGGGGCGGGGGCCGGGAGGGGCCCCCTTGCTGCCTCCTGAGGGAGTGAGCCCTCCCCTCCAGGTGGGGGAAGGAGGATGTGGGCAGAACCAAAGAGCTGGGCATCGGAAGGCGGGGAAGCCAGAAGAGAGGACAGTAAACCAGGGGCCAGAGCGGGCCCCGGGGCCAGTGAGGGGAGAGGTGTGGGGAGCAGGCTGGGCATGGGAGGTTCAGAGTCTAGGTGCCGGGGTGAGTGCCACACGCACCTCTTCACCTCGGGCAGGACGGACGGTGAGAGTAGATTGGATTGACGTGCATCTCATTCTCCATTATCCCAAACAAGAGCGGGTCCTTTCTGAAATTCTACCTGTGCAGCTGAGACGCAGACACGGAAAGTGACCCTGTGGGGGTCGGGTTGTGCCGGGCAGCAGGAGGGGAAAGTGGGCCAGGGTATGGGTGCTGGGGTCTTGGGGGTGTGGGGTCGGCGGGGGGCCTGGAAGCCCCCAGGGAGGCTCTGGGAGCTGTAGAGACCCCTCTCCAGCTCTCAGGCTCTTCCTGCAACAAGACTTCAGCTGGCCGGTGCCCCAGGGACAGTTCTGGGACGGCGGTCACCATGGCTGGACACTGAAATGTCAGTAATGTCAAAGTCGATGCTTCCTGCTCCACAGGCATCTCCCCAGGGCTGGGGGCGAGCGGGGAGGGCGGGGGTCTATAAAGGACGTGCCGTGACTGTCACTATTTATAGTTCATTGTCCTGCACTCAGGCCTGGGACCCTTTCCATCCCCCCCAGTTATCATGTGTGTGCATGTGTGCGTGACTGTCCACCCCCAAGACCTTCGAATAAGGGTTAGAGTGACCAGTGCCAGGATCTGGGCTCCATCCGGCTCTGCCCAGACATGCCACGTGGCCTCTCTCTGGGCCTTTCCTCTCTCAAGTTGAAAAAGGGGTCTAGTCCTTCAGAGGTTGTCCAAGAATCGAGGAATGTAACAGACGTGAAAGGAAACTGCCTACATTTACTTTTTAGAATGGCTCTATGTGCATAGTCACTTACTTGCTTTTGTTCATTCGTTCGTTCAGCAAACACGCCTCATGCTAGGTGCGGAGAAAGTTGGCAGGAGGAAACAGAACCAGCGCGGCCCTCGTTCTCAGGAAGGTGACAGTTTAGTTGGAAAGACAAACTTGAGTAATAAAAGCGATGCGCAGGGCGTGCCCGATGTCACAAAGGGCAAGGACAGCGAGCTCGGAGCTCTGAGCCCAGCACAGACCCTGGGCTAGGAGTGGGCCTGAAACTCGAGCCTAGGATGGACCCAGAGGCGGGTCCAGGAGGCTCTGAAGCCCAGAACTCTGTCCACAGGGCACAGGACACGAGGCTTATCAGCCAAGACAAGACCAAAAGCCTGGGAATTTGCCCAAACAGGGATGGGGCAGATGGCAGCAGACAGGGTCCCAGGCGTGCAGACCAGCATCAGGACCGGAGGCTTAGCGACAGGATGTATAGCCCTTTGGGGGAGCAGGACCTTCAGAAGCCAGTTCCTGGCGGAGTAGGGTGCCCAGGTCCAGGAGGACCCCCAGTGGGAGTGGGGGCCTCGACCCTCAGCATCCGAGCCAGCCTGGGATGTTGTCAGGGGCTCTGCTCGCCATGGTCGCGCACCTCTCCTCCCATCCCATGACCGGCTCTACATCCTTCGGCTTTGTCCCTCATCTCCGGCCCCAGGTGAGACCCGAGGACTCTGAGGTTGGTTCTGGCTTCTCTACTTTTCTCCTCCATGCTGTTCAAGACCAGAATTCATATATAGTCGCCTTGTAACTGCCCAGGGCAGTGCTGGCCTCCTGGACCAACGCATCAGCCAAACGTTGTCTGACCCACCTAGAAGGCTTTGAGCATCAAGCCACTGCCAACCTGGGGCCTCCTGACGCACCGCTTGGCAGGAACTGGGTGGGTTTCAGAGCCTAAAACAGGGACCTTCTTCTTCTCCTTCTCCTCCTTCTTCTTCTTCCTCTTCTTTCTTCTCCTTCTCATTCTTCTTCTTTTTTTGTGTTTTTTTTGGCCATGCTGCACAGCTCACAGGATCTCATTTCCCTGACCAGGGATTGAAGCCAGACCACGGCAGTGAAAGCCCAAAATCCCAACCACTAGGCCACCAGGGAACTCCCAGGGACCGTTTTCTTGAGGGAGGCTCAGTGGTCCCAGGCCAGTCTGCAGATGTGTGCTGAGTGAGTGAATGAATGAATGAGAAAAAAGCTGGAGGGTTAAAAATGTTTGGAACCGGGCTTCCCTGGTGGCACAGTGGTTGAGAATCCGCCTGCCAATGCAGGGGACACGGGTTCGGGCCCTGGTCTGGGAAGGTCCCACATGCCACGGAGCGGCTGGGCCCGTGAGCCACAACTACTGAACCTGCGCATCTGGAGCCTGTGCTCCGCAACAAGAGAGGCTGTGACAGTGAGAGGCCTGCACACCACGATGAAGAGTGGCCCCCGCTTGCCACAACTAGAGAAAGCCCTCGCACAGAAACGAAGACCCAACACAGCCATAAATAAATAAATAAATTTATTTTTTTTAAAAATGTTTGGAACCACGATAATCTTTTTTTTTAACGGGAGCACAGGCTCCGGACGCACAGGCTCAGCGGCCATGGCTCACGGGCCCAGCCGCTCCACGGCATTGTGGGATCCTCCCGGACCGGGGCACGAACCCGTGTCCCCTGCATCGGCAGGCGGACTCTCAACCACTGCACCACCAGGGAAGCCCAAGATACTCTTTTGTATATAAATGAGACAGTTGAAGAAGACCAGAATTTCCAGTGCAGATGGAAATGGCTACACCCCTCCCCAAATATCTTTTTCTAGAGGGATTTCTAAAAGATTCACACACACACACACACACACACACACCCCTAAACAGGTTTTACTTTTGAGCCCTACAATAACAGAAAACAAATATGGTGTAGCTCTCAATATTCATATTATATCCTTAAATAGTTCTAGACACAAAGTGCTTTCCTCACACAATCCTTTATGGAATAACACCACGAGGTACATGTTATTTGTGTCCATTGTGAAGGAGAGGACACTGAGCCCCAAGAAGGCAGGCGCACAGCCAGCGACCAGCAGAGCACAGAGAACTGCACCGCAGCAAGCTGTGCTCGTGACCTTGGAGTCCGGCTTAGATAGTTTGGTGTTGGTTCATTCTGTTTACGCAACCGGAGCTATTAAACGATTTGGCTCCCTCTTGGTGTTTGTTTTCAGACTTTACAGGATTCACTAAAGGCTGATCCAGACCTCTGGTTGCTCCCACATTCTTCTGCCATGTGCTCGGCCCCCCTGACAGTGACATCAACAAAATCATGTGTTAAAGAAGGGACGGGCGGTGGGAGAAGGTCTGCAGCTGGAAACCTTCCCAGGCGTTGTCGTGGGCAACCAGCAGGCGTCCTTCATCATCAGACCTCCATCAGGGGGGTGAGCTCAGCACCAATTCCTGGCGGAGGAAAAGAAAGGATGCTTCTGAAAAGGAAACCAATTTTCCAAGTTGCCTCCATGAATCATGAAAGGCTAGGGAGGTAATATTCACTATCCCGCTGCCCATAGCACTAGCCTTCAGCAAATATTACAAATAAATACCCAAATGATGTCATTGCCAAGGTACTTAGATGACCATCATACTTAATGGAAACACCTCTTTTTAAACTCTGAAAATCCTTGTGTAGCAGTTCAAGCATCTGCTGGAAATGAATTAAACCATGTTCTGCTCTGAGAGCACTTTGGGGGCCCTGCAGAGACCCTCTTTGTATATCACATGATTTGAAGTTATAGCTAAGAAAACCTAGTGAAGTGGGTATGACTCTCAGAAATCAAATATTCAAAAACCATAACTTTATTTTTCTATTTTACTAGCCCTCCCTTTTCTGGGATAGTAACAACGAACTTCAGTCATGCTGGAGTTCCCTTACCTTCTTCTCTCTGGGGTTCCCGCAAGTTCTGGGGGCAGAGTGATGGTGGTGGGACTTCCATAACACTGAGGGCTTGAGAAGGGGGACGTCATCTCACGCTGTCATCAGCTGACACTGTCCCACCTGCCCCTTGGTTGAAGGTCCACACCATGTGTCCACAGGCCACATCTCCTGGTCTTTGCCCCTCAGGTCCTCCTCATGTTATTCACAGACTTATGGACACGATTCAGCAGTTCTTGTGCTGCATTAGTCACAGAAAACTCTGGGAAGTGGACAAAGGCCCTGTCCACCGGACACACGGTGCCATTTCCTCTCCCAGAAGCCTTTCTTCTAAGTTTGGGAACTTATACGCTTATTGGGGATTTCAGTGCCAGCCTCAGGCTCACAGCCTGGGAAATGGGTCTCTCAGCCTCTTGCTTCCGACACCTGTCAATCTAAGCGCTTACTTGCCTTCTGACCTTCTAACCCAGAGTCTGGGGAGGAGGGAAGGAAACCTTGCCCTCACCGTATTTTCTTTTCCCATATTTTCTGTCAAATATGTTGTCTACGCCCAAGTCCATTCTTTTCCTCCAAGGACCTAAGTTTGTTTTGCTTCAATGTGAGTTTTTCAGTGTCATTTATATATTGATACAATAAAATGCACAGATTTTAAGTATTCAGTTTGAACAAAAAATACATTTCCATCATCCCAGAAGATTCCCTCATGAAAGGGCCTAAACTTTTGAAAATCAAGCCCAAAAAATTTCCCTTTCTTCTCCTCTCTTCTATTTTGCTGTTTCCCTTTGCCAAGGTAATGAGCCTCACCACCTACCTGCTGCTGCCTGAAAGGGCCAAGGTATATAAAGAAATCCCGGGGGCGTGGAGGGCAGAGGGACCCCAGAGGTAAAATTTTAGAATATTAAACTCCATATGAATCACCCAATAACAAAGGATTCTCCTCATTACATTTCCGCAATGCATTATAATTTACCACGTGCTTTCACAATATTTATCTCATTTACCCTTACAATGACCCGTTTTATATATGTGCAGATCATCACGCCCATTTTGCAGATGGGAAAACTGAGGGACTGAGCGTGGAGAAATGATTTTCTAATGCCACAGCTGGTGGGTGTCAGAGATGAGACAGGACCCAGGTTCACAGCACTACATTCTGTGACCAGCCCTCAGAACAGAGAATAGACCAGGCAGTCATTGCTGTAGAAGAATCTGAAGGTCTCCCAGCCCCTTCCCCTTGCCTAGACCCCCCTCAAGTCCCCAAGGACAGGTTTCCCTCCTTTTACTCTCCATCAGTTCTTCCCGAAGCTTAAGGCATTAAAGTCGTTGTAAGATTGTCCCTGTGGAGTATGTCGTGAAGATGGGGCGGGGCAAACTGACTCCAGCGAGGAAGTGAGTACGACAAGTGATGCCGTGTAAGACGCTGGTCCATCACGGCTGGAGCTGAATTCCCGGGGCCAAATCTGGTCTTTCTCACTTACAAGCTGTGATTCTGGACAACTTACAGAAAACTTAAAAATTAAAAAACAACAACAACAAAACCTCTATGCCTCAGTTTCCCCGTATGTAAAGGGAAGGTAATAGTAAGAATCTCATGCAAAAGGGTTATGAGAATCAAACGAGATAATGTAGGTAAAACATGTGACTCATGCCTGATGCATCAGGTGCTCGCTGGTGTCATTGAAAGCAGGCTGTAAAAACACGCCTATGCTAATATTCCACCGTGTCGTTCACGCCGCAGAAAGACCAACTGACCGTTTTAAGTCCCCTTTGATGCAGTGTTCATCTGGGGAGGCTCCTGGGAATAACCCAACGTGGCTGGTTCCAAACGGGTGCAGGATTCAGCGGGTACAGGTAGAAGCCACCCTCCACTTTCCAGGGAGAGCAGACCAAAGACAAACACTCGTAAAGGAGAGTGAGGTCATCCCTGAGAAGCAGGCCGGAGTAGAGCAGAAAACTGAGAAAACCAGGCAGGTTTGGGCATGTTCGTCCTGGGACTACGTGTGCCAGGCAGGGAGAGGCCAGGCGACGTGTGGCGGAATGAGGGCTCGGCTGTGCGGGGAGTTCACCCAGGGCAGCTCCAAGTGGCCTCTGGGCCAGATGTCGACAGGGATTGTGACACAGAAGGGCGTGAAGGTCAAAGCCAGTGCAGTGCTGAGCATGGGGGTGGGGAGCTGCCCTTTGGAGCAGGGCAGAGAGCAAGCCTTGAGGAGAGTCGGGGAGAGTCAGGGTGAGTCATGCAGAAACCGAGGGGACCACGTTTATGTGGGTGTCACGAGGGCTCAGGGCACAGGGCTCCACGTCTGCACTGGAACCGGGTTCTGGAAGGAGACGGGCCTCCCCCGTGGCTCTTTGGGGGAGTGAGGAAAACTGTGTTTTCAGGTTTTAGGAATTGTTTTGCCCTTTTTCTCCCTAAGAAATTGGAATCTGAACAAGCCTCTTAGCTTATTGTTGAAAATCATCAGGACTGCAAAGATTAGAAGCTGAGACTGAGATTTCAGCTAATTTAAACTCACTGGAGCGAGGTGGAAGGAATTACTGTAGGCAGATCAGCTCCTTTAGGAAACAGGGAAAGTGAAGACAAGCCTCGTTGGAGAGATCCTTTCCCTGTGGTCACGCCCATCCGGGAACCCCTGACCTCTTCACCCCCAAAAGGCTGAGCAGAGAGGACCGTGGACCCTTGGAATGCTGAACCTGTTAGAGGAATGAACCCACGACCCGTCAGGAAAGCTTAAATACATGAATGTCACAAGAACCTCCCCCGGGAACCTAGGCCTTTAGCAGCACAAGAATAGCAATTTTCTAATATGTTTTCATTTCAACACCAGAGTTTCATGTTTTTTCTTCTTTCTTTCACTTTACTGTTTTCTGGTGTCTTAAGGCATCATGCAATTCCGTGGAGAGGCAGCACAAAAAAACTGAGAAGCAATTCCGCCAGTAAGCAGGAGAGTGATAGAACTGAGATCCGTGTGACACTTTACAGTTTACAAAACACTGTGGTGGCCATTTCAGGGCTTTCAGCTTTGAAGGAGCTGAGGGACACGATGTGGAAAAGAAGGTCGTTGTCTCGGAGACACAGAAATGGCCTTGAGAAATGCAGCTAGAAGTGAAACCCCAGTGCTACGTATGCATCTGTCTTTGACAAACCCTCCGTCTGAGGTTTCCCAGGTCAGCAGATGACTCAAATTCTCCACCACCGGCTGCAGAAGGGAAAAAAACAAACGGAAAAGAGTAGGGAGAAATTCAGCCCTACGTGCTTGTCTCCAGAGGAGGTGGGCTGGGACTAGGGTCTCTCTGGAGTGTGGAAGGCTCAGACCTGTGTGGCTGTAGCCACGCGCCACTCAAAGCCTTGGCGATGTGGTCCAGACGCTGGTCCGCTCTCGGCAGGTGACTCTGGGGGAGGGGGGCCAGGAAGCCATCACCTGAGCACCTGGGCCTTCAGCTGATGCATTTGGAAAACACTCTCTCTTCACAGGGTGGGGAGGATTCATTCATATTTGCAAAGACCCTTCTGATCCTTGTTGGGAGGGGCTGGGCCAGCTCTGATTATTCAGGGCATCAGCCGACACTCACTCTTCTCTGGCACAACTCTGCCCTGGAGGTGTCAAAGGAGACTGGTGTTTTGTTACTGTCAGGATGGGCCATGGCGCTTCCAGCTTGTCTGCGTCGCCAATTTACTGCCCAGATTCCCAACCTCAGCAGGGAGATGGAATCTCATTTGGGGAGATTGTGACACTAGACCTGTGCCCCACCCGGCCCCCTCCCACCCCAGGAGGAGGCAGCGGTGCCCGGGGTATAATTTGACAAACTCCTAAAAGGATACATGCAGCCAAAAACAAACCCCATGACTTTCACAAGGACTGGAAATCCCTTCATTAAAAATTCACTCCTGGGACTTCCCTGGCGCTCCAGCGGTTAAGACTCCGAGCTTCCACTGCAGGGGGTGCAGGTTCGATCCCTGGTTGGGGAGCTAAGATCCTGCATGCCGCATGGTGCGGCCAAAAAATAAATGAAATGAAATATAAAATTAAATTAAGTTAAATTAAATTCACTCCTTTGGGTCTCAGATGCTTTTCCTGAGTCCGGGATGTTATAGTAGAAGAGGACACAGAACACCTGGCCCTCGGTTCCCGCCCCTTGGTCTGGTGCTGGCTCTGCTTTTTCTAGCCTGATGACCTGGGATAAACCCACTCTCTTCTTCCTTTCTTTTTTTTTTTTTCATCTGAAATGGCACCACTAATGCCCATCTCTCAGGGCTGCTGTGAGGATCAGGTGAGATAATGGATGTGAAAGCCGAGTGTTGCAGAAACGTAAGAAGGACAATTACTACTAAAATGCTCATTGGCCGGGCTGGCTAATCCCTAGTGGGGATTAGTGGATGGCTCCCCAGGCCCAGGCAGGCACCCAGGGTGGGCAGAGCAACAGAGCCAGGGGGCAACAATGGGGAGGAAGACTCTGGAAGAGGAAGGGGGCAGGGACCCTCTCCTGCTGCCATGACTGTGCAAGTTTTGGGGTGAGGAGGGGCTCAAGACCTTTCGCTGCTTCCCCAGAGGACTGACTGGGAGCATGGTGGGCGTTCCGGTGCTGCCTGCCCACCCCCGTCCCCAGCCTCCGAGCCCTGCTCTCCTGTTGCCAAGGACGTGAAGACTCAGGGAGACTCACTTGGAACCATTAGGGAAAACAACCAGCTGTGCCTAGGTCTATATAGACCCATCACGCAGGTAATTCGGGCGAAAGGCTTGGTTTTGGCACGAGAAGCCCACATGTGTCAGAACAGAGTAATTGCTTTCTTTGTCAGAATTTCCTGGATAATCTCCTCCCCATTGTCTGGCTGAAAGAACCATCCTCGCATCTGGGAGCCTGCTTGCCAAACATGATTGGGCCCTTAGAGATGAAAGGCACAGTGTAAGCGATTTTCCATAAACACGCTGGCACACATATTAATTATTACAAGGGGGAAATGTGCCCGTGTGTTCCATCTGAGGGGATGATGCCGGGATGAGATGTGTGGGGAGGAGATGGCTGGAGAGAGAACCACAAGAGCGCCTCCTTCTCAGCAGCCTGCTGGCACCCAGGCTCTGTCCCGGGTATTTTGCATTAAAAATCTCATTGAATCCTCACAACAGCCCTGGGAGGCAGCCACCAAGAACGGAAAGAACTTGCATTTAGAAGCCAAACGTTAGTGGATTTGATTCCCGACTCTGCCATTTGCTGTGGGAACGAAGCGGGAGCCCCAGTTTCCTCATCTGCTAATGGGAGAGACGTCGGTGGCCTCAGAGGGTATTGGGAGAACTGAGTGCAGTTATGGGTGTGAAGCACCTACCAGGCACACAGCAGCATGTGACAGATGTTCCCCTTCACAGGTGAGCAGATGCAGAGCCATCTCCCTCGAGCGGGCAGGCGTTGGGCTTGGAGGTGATTTGATTCATACCCTTCATGGCATCTACTGCAAGCCTGGATGTCTCACCTCCAGGGTTTGCAAGCAGGTCGAGGGCACCGTTGTGCATCTCTCTCTGTATCCTCAGCGATTCTCACACAGCACCTCACACGCACCCGCTAATTCCTCTGAAATGCGTGTTAAGTGAATGGAAGAATGAAGAAGAGCCCGGACGGACCCCGCTGAGTCCAGGTGATCCTGTGACAGGGATCCCCGTGTACCTGACCAGTCGGGGCTGGGATGTGAGCTCCCCTCTGACTGCAGGGAAGGCAGCTTGAAGGCTTTCTGACGTCCACCTTCCTTATAGGCAGAGGGACGGCCCCGCGCGGAGAAGTGTCGGAGGTGGCAGAAACAGCCTCAAAAGGAAATGGCACGAGCTGGGAACCCATAAGGGAACTTGCGATGAGCGAGCATCGGGAAGGTCAAATGGGATAATGGCTAGAACACACTCTGAAAGCGCTGCAGCCTAGGAAAGCGAGAGGGATGGCCGTTTCTATGAAGAGCTGCACCCTGCGACAAGAGTTAGTGGGGCGTCTTCTTTGGGCTTCCCTGGGTTGTAGCGAGAAGACAGGAAAAACAAAGGCCCGGACAGAATCCCAGTCATGATATACACATAAGATTGTGGGTTTAGAGGAAGAAAACTGGGCACAGTGCCCTCTCTGCCCCCGGCTGTTGTGCCGAGGCCACAGGGAAGTGGCTCCCTTGGCCCCCCGAGGAAGGAAGAGGCACTTGACATAAGTGAGCTCCAGAGGGGCAGGTGTGATGGGGATTCTGGCCTCCAGGCCGAGGCCGAGCTCACTGCTAGCCGCTGGCTTTCTTCTGAAAGACAAAGCCCTCAGCAGGCAGGCGGCCCTCGCAGCCTTGCCCAGCCCTCACCCGCAGCCCTCCACCGCCCAGCCTGTGGTGCCCGGTACAGGGGGTGGCACAGACCACGGGCTCCCCTCCGGAAAGAAGGTGAAGTCAGCGCCTCCGGGCAAAACGTCACCTCCTGCCTCGTGCTGTGACGCGCCCAGTCCTCAGGGCCTCGGCCCAGCCGCTGGGAGGAGTCGCACGGCCCCCGCTGCTGCCACCGGGCCTGGGACAGTGGCTAATTAAGGTCTCCCTTGGCCGCCTGCAGCCTCTGCTAGCGGGAGCTCAGACGGCTTCCTAGCCCCTGTCCCTCCCGACACCGCCACCTCCCTCGTAAATGGCATCGGACTTTCTTGATCTGCATAAGCAACAATTCTGCTTTATTCAAACAGCAATAACGATTGGAGGATGTGACCTCTGCAGTGATGGGGGAATTAGAGAGACACATATGTCCCCTGCTGTCAAGGAGTCAAGAACCCGGAGGGGAGGTGGCAGGAGACACGGGACAGTTAAGTGGCAGCCAGAACCGCTATCCGGACACACATGCTGGCAGAGGAGGGCTCCTGGGTGGAGTCATTCACGCGCTGGGCCTGGAAGGGGAGGTGAACAGGAAGTGCCACAGGATCCAGTGAGGTGTATTTTACCTCCACGTCAACTTGACAGAGCTGAGGGATGCCCCAG
The DNA here is from genome assembly GCF_003031525.2 of Neophocaena asiaeorientalis asiaeorientalis. Lineage (NCBI taxonomy): Eukaryota > Metazoa > Chordata > Mammalia > Artiodactyla > Phocoenidae > Neophocaena > Neophocaena asiaeorientalis. The sequence continues at coordinate 4,068,286 of NW_020172455.1, read as the reverse complement.
TAACTGGTAAAACATTATTTCTGGGTGAGTCTGTGAGTCTGTTTCTGGAAAAGATTAGCATTTGAATCAGTAGACTGAGTAAAGAAGATTGCCCTTCCCGAAGGTGGCGGCAGCATCCCGTCTGCTGAGGGCCTAAATAGAACAAAAAGTTGGAGGTCTTTTGTGTTTCCATACAAATTGTGAAATTTTTTGTTCTAGTTCTGTGAAAAATGCCAGTGGTAATTTGATAGGGATTGCATTGAATCTGTAGATTGCTTTGGGTAGTAGAGTCATTTTCAGAACTACCATATGACCCAGCAATCCCACTACTGGGCATATACCCTGAGAAAACCATAATTCAAAAAGAGTCACATACCAAAATGTTCATTGCAGCTCTATTTACAATAGCCCGGAGATGGAAACAACCTAAGTGTCCATCATCGGATGAATGGATAAAGAAGATGTGGCACATATATATAATGGAATATTACTCAGCCATAAAAAGAAATGAAATTGAGCTATTTGTAATGAGGTGGATAGACCTAGAGTCTGTCGTACAGAGTGAAGTAAGTCAGAAAGAGAAAGACAAATACCGTATGCTAACACATATATATGGAATTTAAGAAAAAAATAAAATGTCATGAAGAACCTAGGGGTAAGACAGGAAAAAAGACACAGACATACTAGAGAATGGACTTGAGGATATGGGGAGGGGGAAGGGTAAGCTGTGACAAAGGGAGAGAGTGGCATGGACATACATACGCTACCAAAGGTAAGGCAGATAGCTAGTGGGAAGCAGCCACATAGCACAGGGAGATCAGCTCGGGGCTTTGTGACCACCTAGAGGGGTGGGATAGGGTGGGTGGGAGGGAGGGAGACGCAAGAGGGAAGAGATATGGGAACATATGTATATGTATAGCTGATTCACTTTGTTATAAAGCAGAAACTAACACACCATTGTAAAGCAATTATACTCCAATAAAGATTTAAAAAAAAAATAGTTGGAGGAAGGGCGAATTCGCTCTCTCTGCTTGGGCTAGGACATCCACCTCTCCCGCCCTCAGATGTTGGAGTCGGGACTCCTACCACCAAAAGGCCCAGGTTCTTGGGCCTTTGGGCTGAGACTTATGTCTTCAGCTCTCGTGGTTCTCAGGACTTCAGACTTGGACTGAATTACACCACTGGTTTCCTGGTTCTTCATCTTACAGAGAGCAGATGTCAGGACATAGCTCTCAGCCTCCATACTCACGTGAGCCACTTCCTATAAAAAATGTCCTCTTATATCTATCTATCTGTACATCCTGTGGGTTCTGTTTCTTTGGAGACCCCTAATACACTCCTATTCAGGCACAAATTAATAAGTATGGCATTGCCAAGTGCTGGAGAAGATGTGGATACACAGACCCTTGGAAAACAGTTGAGCAATCCCCAGTGGAACAGTTACATACACTGTGACCCAGCAATTCCACAGCCGGGTTTATTTCCAAGAAAATGCATAAACAAAAATGTTCATAGTAGGACTGTTCAAACGCTCATCAAAGAAGACTGGATAAGCAGACTGAGATATACTCACACCATCCACTGAATATCAGACAGCAGTCAAAAGAAATAGACCACAGTGACACATAACAATGGATGACGCTTATCGACTTAATATTAAGTGACAAAAATAAGTCCTAAAATATTACATACAGCATGACATTCTTAAAGAAGGTAAAGACAATTAAAATTTTAAAGACACATTTTAGAAATATGTATGGAAGAGATAAATACCTATTGATGACATGAGAGGGTATAAGAAGGAAAATAAGAAAAGAAGGCACCTAGAATTCAGGATGGTGGTTACTTAGGAGAAGGGAAGGAAAGAGGGGTGTGATGGGATGAACCACACAGCTGGGTGTTCACCATCGTTAGGGCTCTGGGTTTCAGGTTGGGCAGTGGTTTCACAGGTGTTTATTACTTTTAAATGTGATATATAACATAGGTAGGCAGAGAGGTAGGTAAGTAGCAGGGCCATGCATGGACCAATAATATAAATATTATCATGCACCAAGGATTACAGTTTAGGCAATTTTGTGTGCCTGAGATCCATGAGAATTTTTTTAAGTGGCAGAGAATCCAAGGAAGGGGAAATGCCATGAGCAGAGGGAAGGAGTCTGGTGTACACTGTGGACAATATAGGAACCCAACTTGCTGATGCACAGGGTGACCTAAGGGTGATCTGAACGCAGGGGGTGTCCAGCTCTCTCCAGGCTTCAGGTGGGCAGTCAGGTGTCAGGCCTCGCCCAGAGCCTCGAGGCCCCGACCTTGCCCTTGGGTTCCAGAACCAGAGCACTGGACAGCTTTGGCCCCCAGAGGAGAGGGAAGGCTGGTGTGAGCAGGAGAGGCTGGTGGCTTCGTCCAGCACTCGTCACCGGGGCGTGAAAATGGGGATTCACATTTTGTCGCAGCAATTTGCTCCTTTCTACTTGGGACCTCTGCCTTGACGGACCTTTCACTAGAACAGCGTGCATATTCTAGGACTGGAGCAGACCACCAGGTCTTAGGCTCCACCCAGGCTCTAGAACGCTGGTCTGGTGGAAGAAGGTGAGGCCGGAGTCCTCCAGGGCCCGCCCTGCCCTCCCAGCTTAGGCCACACTCCCGGGCCGGGAGGTGGCACTG
>NW_020172455.1:4061445-4065614 GCF_003031525.2 Neophocaena asiaeorientalis asiaeorientalis | reverse complement strand
CTGGGGCCTGAGGGGCCTTCCGCAGACGACTCTGCCTTGCAGCGAGCGGCAAGATCCCCTGACGCTCTGCACCCCTCTGCCCCAAACAGCCCCACCTCCTGCCTGCACCGCGGTCAGGGTGGGGTCCAGCTCAGCTCCAAGGCCAGCCCTCCTCTGCCCTTGACCACGCCCTCTCCCTGGTCCCCCTGCACCGGCCTGGCCTGTCCCTCCACCTTCTACCCTGGACCTTCCTTCTCTCTGACGGACTCCTTCCCCTCCTCAGCCTTCACCCGTACTCAGGGCTCGACCAACCTGAGACAGAGAACGTCCCTTAACCGTCAGTCACCATCCAATCTCTCCTCCCCTTTTCCTCTTAAAAGAAAGGCCTGCACTCCCGCTCTCCACCACGGGTCCCTCCCTCATTACCCCAGGACTTGCAATCTGGAGTTCACTCCACCACCCCCTCCCAACTCCCTGAAACAGACCTACGTTCTCCAGGGACTTTAATTGCCAGACAGAACAGAACATCATTTTCAGTCCTTATCCTACCGGCCATCTCTCTTTTAACTCTCTTCTTGAAACGCACTGGTCCACTGTTTTCCACGGTCTGTCTTGGCTTCCTCCCTCTTACCTCTTGGACTGTTTTTCTTGGACTCCTTCTTTGATTTGCCCCTAAATGTCGCAGAGTCTGTCTTTGGCCCACTCTTCTTCTCCTCTACTCACTCTCCTTGGATAATTCAACGGTGAGTTGATTCGGGCACCAAGCATTTGTTCAGGCCTCTCCGATCTACGTCTACAGGTGAGATGCACCTTGTAACATCAACTTCCGGTTAGCTGTCACCACCTGAGCTACTTGCAGTCACCTCGAGCTCACACTTGTCTTCTCCCCACAAAAGTTGGGCCTCCTATTTCCTCACTCAGTGGGCACCACCATCATCCCATCCAAACTGGGATTCGCTCTTGATTCCTGCCTCCCCCTAACTCCCCCCACGACTGAATCAGTCACTGAATCCTGCTAATTTTCCTTCCCACCTATGTCTTCTCTCCAGTCCTACCATCCCCATCTCTAGCTCTTCTGTGGAATTGACTTCCTCATCTCTGTATCCTCCCAAATTCATCCTCCTCTGTAGCCAGAGTGTTGTTTCCACGGCCCAGGCTCTGGCCACACCACTCTCATGCCCGCTCGCCTCAAGGAGAAACTTCGAGCTTCTGCACGACACATAGAGGTCCCCAGGGGCCTTCCCACTCTCGCGGCTCCCTTCTCCCTGCCCTACCTTCCTCCAAAGCGGAGCTCCTCGCCCTAACTGCCTACTCCCTCTCCTTGCCGGTTCTGGGCTGTGCCTCTCCTGGGTCTCTTCCCTACACACCTACTCATCCTCCAGTTCCCAGTTCAGGCTCTGCTGCCTCCGGGGCACACTTCCTGGCTCTCCCGGTGCAGTGCTCACCAGCCCTAAACCCTGGATGAATGTCCATCACCATACTTTTCACATTACATCTTATTTGCTTGTCTATATGTCTATTTCCCACAGTAGACTTGGTCAAGGTGGCATAACTCATCTTTCTCTGCTGAAGCCCCAGCACCAGACCTAGTTCAGTGCACATTTTTGGATGGAAGAATGAGTCACCTTGTGAGGCCTCTTCCAGCTCTGAGGTTCTGTTGTTTCCCTGTTAACTTTAGAAATTGCTAGACTTTGAACTTCAAAGGAAGCAGGAGAGAATTCAAGAAAGTGGAAGAAAGAAGCGTAAACCGAATACATGCTCTGCAGTTTCTTGGCACTTCTCCCAAAGAGCCTCCAGTCTAAGAAGCATGTGCGGTATGACGTGCCCCTTCCTTCAGAGATGAAACAGTGCATGAAAACCGAGCTCAGCTACTGGCTGTCCCATACAAGGTGAGGGAATAAATCTTAATTCTTTTGGCTTCCATTTCCCATGTATACAATGGAATTTCCATTTTGGATTTATTTATTGAGCAGGCATTTCTCATACTCGTATCTCTTGCCACATACAGCAGTACACTCCCAGTACATCAGAAGGTTAAATACAAAAAGCATAAAAAGAAGAAAACAGAACTACACATTTATTCCAGCAGTGGAGCAAAGATAAATTTCCAGCTCTTGAAAAATTGAGTCTGTCATCAGACAAGATATATGGGTTTGAATAAATAAATCTTTGTACAACAAAATTCTACAAAATATATATGAAAAGGAAAACAACAGAATGGGAAAATTATGTCACCAATATTACTGTGACATTTCAGGGAGTTTCTCAGTTTTCCTGGATATCTCCCATGTCTACAGGAGCTGTGTGGCTGACAGGGTCTTGGTGGTCTGGCCAGGTGTCAGGCCTGTGACTCTGAGGTGGGAGAGCCGAGTTCAGGACATTGGTCCACCAGACACCTCCTGGCTCCACGTAATATCAAACGGCAAAAGCTCTCCCAGAGGGCTTCCCTGGTGGTGCAGTGGCTGAGAGTCCGCCTGCCAATGCAGGGGACACGGGTTCGTGCTCCAGTCCAGGAAGATCCCACATGCTGCGGAGTGGCTGGGCCCGTGAGCCATGGCTGCTGAGCCTGTGTGTCCAGAGCCTGTGCTCCGCAACGGGGGAGGCTGCAGCAGTGAGAGGCCCACGTACCACAAAACAAAAACAAAAGCTCTCCCAGAGATCTCCATCTCAGTGCTAAGACCCAGCTCCACTCAACGACCAGCAAGCTCCAGTACTGGACACCCATGGCAGACAACTAGCAAGACAGGAACCCAACCCCACCCATTAGCAGAGAGGCTGCCTAAAATCATAATAAGGTCACAGACACCCCAAAACACACCACCAGACGTGGTCCTGCCCACCAGAAAGACAAGATCCAGCCTCATCCACCAGAACACAAGCACTAGTCCCCTCCACCAGGAATCCTACAAAACCCACTGAACCAACCTTAGCCACTGGGGTCAGACACCAAAAACAACGGGAACTACGAACCTGCAGTTCCCTGTGAAAAGGAGACCCCAAACACAATAAGTTAAGCAAAATGAGAAGACAGAGAAACACACAGCAGATGAAGGAGCAAGGTAAAAACCCACCAGACCAAAACAATGAAGAGGAAATAGGCAGTCTACCTGAAAAAGAATTCAGAGTAATGATAGTAAAGATGATCCAAAATCTTGGAAATAGAATGGAGAAAATACAAGAAACATTTAACAAGTACCTAGAAGAACTAAAGAGTAAACGAACAATGATAAACAACACAATAAGTGAAACTAAAAATTCTCTAGAAAGAATCAGTAGCAGAATAACTGAGGCAGAAGAACGGATAAGTGACCTGGAATATAAAACGGTGGAAATAACTACTGCAGAGCAAAATAAAGAAAAAAGAATAAAAAGAATTGATGACAGTCTGAGAGACCTCTGGGTCAACATTAAACTCACCAACATTCGAATTATAGGGGTTCAAGAATAAGAAGAGAAAAAGAAAGGGACTGAGAAACTATTTGAAGAGATTATAGTTGAAAACTTCCCTAATATGGGAAAGGAAATAGTCAATCAAGTCCAGGAAGTGCAGAGAGTCCCATACAGGATAAATCCAAGGAGAAACACACCAAGACACATAGTAATCACACTACCAAAAATTAAAGGGCTTCTCTGGTAGTGCAATGGTTGAGAATCCGCCTGCCGATGCAGGGGACGTGCGTTCGTGCCCCGGTCCGGGAAGATCCCACATGCCATTGAACATTTTCCAGGATAGATCATATCTTGGGTCACAAATCAAGCCTTGGTAAATTTAAGAAAATTGAAATTTTATCAAGTATCTTTTCTTACCACAACGCTATGAGACTAGATATCAGTTATCGAAAAAAATCTGTAAAAAAATACAAAAACGTAAAGGCTAAACAATACACTACTTAATAACCAAGAGATCACTGTTAGAAAATATGAACAGACCAATCACAAACACTGAAATTGAGAATGTCATTACAAATCTTCCAACGAACAAAAGCCCAGGACCAGATGGCTTCACAGGCAAATTCTATCAAACATCTAGAGAAAAGGCAGCACCTATTCTTTTCAAACTCTTCCAAAATATAGCAGAGGGAGGAACACTCACAAACTCATTCTATGAGGCTACCATCACCCTGATAACAAAACCAGACAAAGATGTCACAAAGAAAGAAAACTACAGGCCAATATCACTGATGAACATA
>NW_020172455.1:4060840-4061273 GCF_003031525.2 Neophocaena asiaeorientalis asiaeorientalis | reverse complement strand
CAAGAGGGAGGAGATATGGGGATATATGTATACGTATAGCTGATTCACTTTGTTATAAAGCAGAAACTAACACACCACTGTAAAACAATTATACTCCAGCAAAGATGTTAAAAAATAAATAAATAAATTAGTTACAGAAAATAAATAAATAAAAATAAAAATCTGGTCCTGTAAAAAAAAAATTACTGTGAAGAGCTTATTTTTATTTATTTATTTATTTATTTATTTATCTTCGGCTGTGTTGGGTCTACGTTGCTGTGTGCAGACTTCTCATGGCGGTGGCTTCTCTTGTTGCGGATCATGGGCTCTAGGCACGCAAGCTTCAGTAGTTGTGGCACCCGGGCTCAGTAGTTGTGGCTCACAGACTCTAGAGCGCAGGCTCAGTAGTTGTGACGCACGGGCTTAGTTGCTCCGTAGCCTGTGGGATCTTCCC
>NW_020172455.1:4059001-4060472 GCF_003031525.2 Neophocaena asiaeorientalis asiaeorientalis | reverse complement strand
CGGGCCCAGCCGCTCCGCGTCACGTGGGATCTTCCCGGACCAGGGCACGAACCCACGTCCCCTGCATCGGCAGGCGGACTCTCAACCACTGCGCCACCAGGGAAGCCCGGCAGGCGGATTCTTAAGCACTGAGCCACCAGGGAAGTCCCTGTGAAGAGATTATTAACAAAATTATAAAAATTGGTAGAACTGCATAATGAACAGGTCTAGCTGCTCCTCCCAGAAGTGAGCAAAGACGTGTCCAGCTGGTACTCAGGACCGCCAGGAGCCGTGGTCTGGCCTGGAGAGAGTCTCGGACCCGTAATGAGTCAGAGTCCACACATTCCAATTACCTAGTGAGCCCACATCTGTCCCTTCCCATGTAAAATGGATATAATTATACCTACTTTGCAGGATACTTATAGGGATAAATTAGAGGGTCTGTCGCTATTGTGAGCATTCAAGAAATGGGATGATTATTATCAGCAGAGGGTAAAAATGCACACCGTTACTGGCAATTAAACAAATGGAAATGATGACAATTTAAAGGTAACATGACATATCTATTGAAGTAGCAAAAAGATATCCAAATTCACAAAAGGACTTGAACAAGAATATTCATAGCAGCTTTGTCCATAATTTCGAAATCCTGGAAAGGGCCCAGGTGTCTCTCAGTAGATAAACAAATTGTGATATATTCATGCAATGGAATACTTCCCAGCAATAAAAAGAATGATACATGCAAGAATACGGATGAAGAGCAAAATCATCATGCAGAGTGAAAGAAACCCTACACAAATGACTTCCTACTGGATGATTCCATTTTTATGGAATTCTGGAACTCTAGAAAAAACTGATCTGTGTTAGAAAAAATCAAAATAGCGGCTGCTTTTGGAGGAGGCAGTCAGGGATTGACTAGGAGGGGGCATGAGGAAATTTTCGGGACTATGGGAATGTTCTATATCATGATATGGATTTACATGTGCATTTGTCAAAACTCAGCAAAGGTACCTTAAGGTCTGTGCATTTCATTATATATATATATATCATTTATTTACCTCAAAAGGGAAAACTATAAACAAATATTGAATTCTAGTTAGTGATGAGCACGCTGAGGTATGTGAGAGGAAGTGTATTGATGTCTGCACTTTACTTTGAAATATACAAAAAGTGAGATATATTATTGGATGGCGAGATTGGTGGATATGTGATAAAGCAACTACAGTGAAACATCAAGGGTAGAATTTGGGTGATAAGTACTCACTGTAAAATTATTTTGGCTTCTCTGCATGTTGGAAACTTTTCATGATAAAATATTAGGACGAAAAGAAGAACTAGGACATTGATAGAAGCTGAACTCATTCAACATGGTGGCCCTGAAAATATTGCATTGATCTTTCCGTGGAATGTTCCTGCCATGTGCACGTATTTTGACCAGATAACTCCACATAGGGTAATATATCCCCAAGAAATAACTATAAAGTGGGGGAAA
>NW_020172455.1:4054494-4058949 GCF_003031525.2 Neophocaena asiaeorientalis asiaeorientalis | reverse complement strand
GAGGGAGGGGGAGGGGAGGCAGAGGGGAGGGGAAGGAGAAGAAAGTTCACTTTCGAACTATGTACAATAGCGAAAAACTGGGAATACCACAAATGCTCAATAGGAGAGGAATGGAAAGACATATGATGGCACATTTATCTGGAACATAATAAATTATTAAAATGACAATTATCAGTCAAATGCACTATTTCCACATCTGAACTGTATATGTGAAAAATTGACAAGAAAAACCAGTAGAATTCAAATTAATATGTTCACACTGATTAATACTGAACATGGGTACTCATTCATTTTCAACAAACATTTATTAAGCTCTTTTCTGCACCAAACCCTGGGGAACCAGCAATGGAAAAGATTCAGGGCCAGCCCCTGATCCCACTGTCTTGTGAATGCGACATGGACCTGTAAGCCAACAATGACAAAACAGTGAGAACGTTATTATAATAGAGGCATGAAGAGGGCATTGACCATATTCTTGGTGAAATTTTTGGAAAACACTTGAATGGTATGAATTGGTTTCAACTTTCTTTTCCTTTTCTGTGTTGCTCAAGTGCATAGCTTTGCTCTGTTTTAAGAGGGGGTTCACTTTTACCTCCCTCCTCGAAAGATTGGTGAGGCTTAACAAAGAAGAACATGCTTCTGAATCCCTGCTGGGTGACCAGGACACTTAACACTGGCATCCCATAGCAGCCATGGCCATATTACTCCTGCCTGGAAAAGGGCAAAAAAATTCCATAATTCTTAGAGACACCTGGGTGGCATTCTTTTCCGGGTTATCGCAGCTTGGCATTTACCCAGAACCCACAGCGCACACCTTATCACACCATGCCTCTGAAAGGTGTCCACTTTCAAACACCTGTGCGATACTAACTCCTCATATTTTTCACGTATTTGCCCTGATCAAAGTGCTTTCACATGCGTTTTCTCATTCCATCCCTGCAGTGACGGATGAAGCAGATTAACTAAATTGATTTTATATTTGAAAAAGATAAGGATCATGTTAAAGGACAGCAAGAGCCTGAAATCTAGGAATTCCAGTTCCAAATTCAGACTGTCCCTGGTACATAAGAGTATGTGTACACATACTATATACACTTTCCATACGTCCCTCTTAAAACCTGTCTGTAGAACACACCCCATCCTTTTTGGTTATAACTTTGCACCTCTGTTTTGTGTGACTACATCAAAACCTCAATTTCTTTTTTTTTAACATCTTTATTGAAGTATAATTGCTTTACAATGGTGTGTTAGTTTCAAAAACCTTAATTTCTTCTTCCACCTTCAACAGGCCTTTTTGGACCCTCATATATCACCTTACCCTAAAGAAGGGAGGGAATGTTTCTTGAGATTTTACCAAATCCCAGCCACTGGATCAGGTGCTCAGCGTGTGTCATCACATTTTACCTTCAAAATAGCCCTGTGAGGGCAGCATTATTCTTCTCATTTTACAAACGTGGAAACAGAGCCTCAGATTCCTAAGGTAACTTGACCAGTGTGACACAGGTAATAAGAGATGGTTTTTTCTTGGAGAATAAACAGCATTCTTTTAGGCTTTATCTTTTAGAATAAAACCACTGGGATCAATCCTATTTCAAATTAAAACTTTTCATTGCAGTAAAAATGGCAAACTCATTTCATAACAGAAGAATCAGTCACCCATTTTTACTAGGATCTGGGGAAGCAAAATTCTTGCAGTGTGGAAAAAGGGTTAATTTTAATTCATTGATTTTCCCCCCTGTTTTAATCCCACAGTTTATAAATAACATTAGCAGTGGCTTGGATTTATTTTTGCAGCCTCCAGGAGACCTTGGGCTCAGGGTGACCTCCCAGGGGCCAAACTTGTTCGTCAGTGTGGCTGAGTGATGAGACCAGGCTGCTAAGGATGAGTGGGCATCCTGGGATGCTCTGCTTGGCACCTCTGAGCTGGCACAGGTGCAAGTCTGCAGCCAACCTTCCTCAGCCTGTCCTCTTTGCCCCAGGCAGCTGCTGTCCTGCCCTGGAAGAAGATACACCAGGGGAAGAAAAGGGAGCAAGAGGGTCAGAGAGTGGGCGGGGTGTCACAGGGGCACCCCAGATAGGGCACCTCCGCTGTGAACCCAGTTTCATGTTCAGGGTTTGTAAATACAGCTCCAAACTAATGGCTCAGCGACCTGAGCTCTGCCATCTCATCTCCAGGGTGTGTCACCTGCACGGCCATGGGAGGACATGGACTGTCACTCGGGGGTTAGGACCTACTGTCCTCTGTTGGCCAGAAGGCGGTCCAATTACCCTGATCTAACTGCAAAAAAGGCCGAGGAACGTGGCCTTCGTGTCTGTGCAAAGGAAGGAAAAGGGAGCTGTAGGCATCCGGCCGGTTTCCTGTTTCCTGTTTTACATGGCAACCCATCCCAAGCCCACACACCTAATCCCCTTTACCTCATTTTCACTGTTTTTCTTTCCCACAGCTCTTCTTTTTAACACATTGCATATATTTATGTATATATTTATTTCTTAGGTTCCTGTCAGTCCTCCCCCACAAATCACATAGGCTCCGCTAGGTTAGAGATTTTTGTCTGTTTTGTTCACGGGCCCAGAAGAGTAGCTGGTATGTGTGTTGGTTAAAGAAAGGTTGCCGGGTGCTTCCTAAGTGCCGCATGTTCCCCACACCCTCTCTTTCTGGCTCCATTGTTTCTCCGTCACCTGCCTGCCAGCAGCCTGTTCATCCTTAAAAATTCAGCCATGAGGGCTTCCCTGGTGGCGCAGTGGTTGGGAGTCCGCCTGCCGATGCAGGGAACACGGGTTCGTGCCCTGGTCTGGGAAGATCTGACATGCCACGGAACGGCTGGGCCCGTGAGCCATGGCTGCTAAGCCTGCGCGTCCGGAGCCCGTGCTCCGCAACGGGAGAGGCCACAACAGTGAGAGGCCCGCGTACCGCAAAAAAAAAAGAATCCAACGCAGAGGACACGGGTTCAAGCCCTCGTCCGGGAAGATCCCACATGCCACAGAGCAACTAAGCCCGTGTGCCACAACTACTGAGCCTGTGCTCTAGAGCTCACGAGCCACAACTACTGAGCCCATGAGCCACAACTACTGAAGCCCGTGCACCTAGAGCCAGCGCTCCTGTTCGCAATGAGAAGCCCACGCACCGCAACTAGAGAAAAAACTCACTCGCAGCAACGAAGGCCCAACGCAGCCAAAAAAAAAAAACTGTGTTTCCCGAACGGGAGGAGATATTTGCAAATGACATATCCGATAAGGGGTTAATATCCAAAATATATAAAGAACTCTTACAACTCAACAACAAAAAAAGGCTGATTTAAAAATGGGTAGAGGAGCTGAATAGACATTTTTCCAAAGACGTACAGATGGCCAGCAGGCACATAGAAAGATGTGTAACGTCACTAATTATTAAGGAAATGCAAATCAAAACCACAGTGAGATATCACCTCATGCCTGTTAGAATGGCTGTTACCAAAAAGACAAGAAATTACAAGTATTAGTGAAGATGTGGAGAAGAGGGAACCCTTGTGCCCTGTTGGTGAAAATGTAAATTGGTGCAGCCACTATGGAGAACAGCATGGAGGTTCCTCAAAAAATTAAGAACAGAACTATCATCTGATCCAGCCATCCCACTTCTGGGTATTTACCCAAAGAAAACAGAAACACTAATTCGAAAAGATACATGCACCCCTATGTTCATAGCAGCATTATTTACAGCAGCCAAGCTATGGAAACAACTTAAGTGCCCTTTGATGGACGACTGAATAAAGACTATGTGATACACACACGCGTGCGCACACACATACACACACTCGCGTATACACAATGGAATATTACTCAGCCATAAAAAAGGTGAGGTCTTGAGGGTGTTATGCAAAATAAAATTAGGGAAAGACAAATACCGTTTGATTTCACTCATACGTGGAATATGAAAAACAAAGAAACACACACACAAATAAATAAATGAACAAAGCAAACAGAAAGAAACATATTGATACAGAGAGCAGAGTGGTGGTCACCAGAGGGGAAGCGGGAGGGGGGACATGGGTGGAGAGAATCGACGGTGTGGTGACGGATGGCAACTACATTTTCAGTGGTGAAAATTACATCTATGGGGTAAGTAGAAGTGGAAATACATTGTTGCATACACGGAACTTATATAACGCTATAAACCAATGTTACCTCAGTAAAAAAATTACGTTGGAGAAGGAGGATAAATGAAACAAGGTGGTACGGGCTTCCCTGGTGGCGCAGTGGTTGAGAGTCCGCCTGCCAATGCAGGGGACACGGGTTCGTGCCCCGGTCCGGGAGGATCCCACATGCCGTGGAGCGGCTGGGCCCGTGAGCCATGGCCGCTGAGCCTGCGTGTCCGGAGCCTGTGCTCCGCGGTGGGAGGGGCCACAACAGTGAGAGGCCCACATACCGCAAAAAACAAAAAAAAAAAAAAAAAAAAAAAAAAAAAAAACAGGGGGGGGG
>NW_020172455.1:4045373-4054300 GCF_003031525.2 Neophocaena asiaeorientalis asiaeorientalis | reverse complement strand
AAAAAAAAAAAAAAAAAAAAAAAAAAAAACACAATGAAACGAGGTGGGAAAATATTACTATACTACCTGGTGAGCTGGGGTGACAAGAGGTGCGCTACACTGTTCTCCCTACCTTTGCGTATATTGGAAATTTCCATAATAAAAACTAAAAGCAAACGAGGTGATGAAGCCACCTGTGCCCTGCCCAGTCCCTGTGATGCTGCCCCACCCTCAGCCCAGGTCCAGCTGTAACACGTCTCACGTTTCTGGTTCCAACAGAAAGTCATCCACACTAGGAAAGTGTAGATGTGTGGTGATTAAGACTGAAACCAGGAAGACCAGACTGCACTACTGTCCCATTTCCCAGGCCACGTCCCCACCCACTAAGGAATGAGGGCACATGGGAGGATTCTTCTAGAGAGTCAGGCCTGGCGAGGGGTCCTAAAAACCGCTTAATTCAACTCCCTTGTGAAAGGAACCCACCAAAGGTTGAATGACTTTCCTAAGGTCACACAGTGAGGTAGCAGCAATACCAGAAGTAAAACCCACGTCTGGGGTCCCCTGAGCCAGCTTCCCTCCTCCCGCGAGTCTCTGATCTATCTGTGAAGAGTATCCATGTCTTATACATCTTTCAAATACTTTCCCTAATCTACACTCATCAGAGAGGTAAGCCTAGAAGATGGACTGGTACGCACTTGTTAGGTGGATAAGTATTTGTAAAATACTGAATGTAACTCAGACATGGAGTAAAACTCGCCAAAATTCACCAAGGAAAAATTCAGAGTCCCTTGGAAATCCGTGAGTTTATGGAGATGTAGTAGAAGGGTCATCTGTGGGGAAAAATGCATCTCACCGAGAAGCAGATGAAAGCTCCCTGGCTTCTGCCCCCAGGCTACGTGAGACCTACCGTGTCAGGTGTGTTTTTGTTTTGTTTTCTTTATTTTATTTTTTTTAACATTTTATTTTATATTGGAGTATAGTTGATTAACAATGTTGTGTTAGTTTCAGGTGTACAGCAAAGGGATTCAGTTATATGTATACGTATCTATTCTTTTTCAAATTCTTTTCCCATTTAGGCTGTTACATAATAGCGAGCAGAGTTCCCTGTGCTCTACAGTCCTCGTTGGTTATCCATCTTACATAGAGCAGAGTGTTTTAGCAGAGCAGCCAGCGTTGTTCTACCACAAGCGGTTGACGTCGACTGTTTACTGTCTCCGGGCACTTAGTGTTCACCGTCTGATGCTCTCAGCGACCCTGCAGAGTAAGAATCGTCCTCTTCTTCAGATAAAGAGAATGAGGCCCAGAGAGGGTGAGAGACCTGCCGAAGGCTGTGCACCTGGTGAGTGACCAGCCCAGAGCGGGGGTCAAGTTTGTCCGATCACAGCTTACCCTCTTTTCACTCTGCCAAGCTGTGTGTGAAGAACCTGAATGGTTTGGGCCAGATTAGGGTGACATCTAGAGGAGCCAGAGCCGTCTGTCATCCTGAAACAAGACGGTGGGCAGAGAAAGATGAAGCAGTGCATCCTCTCAGCCCCCTGGCAAGAGCTCTGATAGAAGCTCTGCATTTTATAGACTCAGGGGCCGTGCCAGGATCCTGAGGGAAAGGGGCAGTGGGTGACAGGAAGGTACCCCTTGCGGATGACTCACTGAAGGCCTGATTCCGCATTCTCTCTCCAAGTCAAACTGTGCCTATCCGACATCGGAGCTCAAAGTGTCTTAAACCCTTCTCGCCTGTATCTTCTTCCAGTCAGCAGAGGGGGCACTGAGAGGAGGAGAGAGGATGGGGTCGTTGAGCGATCCCTCTCTCCTCCACCAAGAATGTCTTCCTGTTCTGAGTGTCTCACCAGCCACCCTCTGGCCTGTTTCCTGATTAGCACCCCTCGCTCCAGCCCACACAGAGAAAGACATATACATGTGCGCTCACACACACACACACACGCGTGCGTGCTTACACACACACAGATCTGCTGCTCTTCCCAGATCTGTTTTATAGACGAGAAACCTGGGCCCAAGCAGACACAGTTTACTCAGTGTCATCCACGAGGGGTCTCCAGAGCATTTGGCTCCTAGAAAAGAATCACATGAAAATAAAGGATAGACGAAAACACGTGGCCACACAAAAATCTATGCAAGAGTGCTCAGATAGCATTATCCATAATAGTCAAACAGTGGAAATGACCCAACATCCATCGGAGGATGAATGGATAAACAAAATGTGGTCTCTCCATACAATGGAATGTTTTTCTGCCTTAAAGAGGAATGAAGTACTGACATGTGCTACAAACATGGTGCTCAGAGGTGCTCAGAGAACGAAGCCAGACATAAAGGCTACATATTGTAGGATTCCATTTATATGAAATGTCCAGAATTGGCAAATCCGTAGGGACAGAATGTAGATTAGTGGTTGCCTAGTGAGGGGACGGGAGGGGGGAGGGTTAATACAAAAGTGTGTGGGGTTTCTTTTGGGGGTGATGAAAATGTTCTAAAATTAACTGTGGCAGTGGTTGTGCAAATTATTTCAATACAGTGAAAAATATCGTATTGTACACTTTAAATGGGTTGATTGTAGAGTATGTGGGTTATATCACAATAAAGCTGTTACCCAAATTAAAAATAAATGCTAGTTTCCTAAACTTCTAAGGAGACTGCACAGTTCACTTTCAGAAGCCTCAAGAAACATGAGAAGCTAAAATACATGAAACTGGCTATCTTTAGACAATCTCGCAGAGTGACCATACTAAAAACCCCAGAGGACCCAGCTCAGGGAATACACTGAACACGGGCGTGCAGCACGGCTGACAGGACCCAAGACAGGGGTACCAGAGAGACTTGGGCCCCAGGCTGACTCTGTCCCCTCCAAGTCGCAAAACACCACGGGCAGGTCCCTTAAGTTAGAGTGCCATCTGTAAAATGGAGAGAGATGGAATTGGGGTTGGTGTGAATTAAATTAACCCCACGCACACAGTGTGCATTCAGAGAGGTGGCTGCTGCTGAGATAATTACTGCACCCTCCCAAGGGCAGACCTGGATGGTCAAAACTTGGCTAAGAGGAGGAAGGCATCGTGTATTCATTTCAGTGTTCCAAGCATCCTCCTACACCACGGGCAGGTCCCTTAAGTTAGAGTGCCATCTGTAAAATGGAGAGAGATGGAATTGGGGTTGGTGTGAATTAAATTAACCCCACGCACACAGTGTGCATTCAGAGAGGTGGCTGCTGCTGAGATAATTACTGCACCCTCCCAAGGGCAGACCTGGATGGTCAAAACTTGGCTAAGAGGAAGGCATCATGTATTCATTTCAGTGTTCCAAGCATCCTCGGGGTAGATTTTCAAGGGTCTGTCCCCAAACTGAGCAGCATCTGTCGTCCTCTTGAATGGAACCGAGAGCAGCAGAGTCCAATGGGCACATTTGCACAAGACACCAGACAGCCTGTTATGACAACACATCACACCCGACCCATCATTCACGTGGCTTTGCCTAAGACCTTTCCCTGCATTATCTCCTGCTTTTATCAAGTATGTACTGAATCTGTACTAAATGCAAGGTGCTGGGCTGGATTTGCACAGGTGCAAAAAGGAGAAGTTGAGTTCCTACACTCAAGGAGCTCATAGCAATTCCAGGGGATAGGCAGGGCTGTTATTTGCATACTGACTTTACAGATGAAGAAACTGAGGCCAAGAGAGGCTAGATGACCTGCCCGAGGTCTCATAGTGATTTCAGGTGCTAGCCGTGGTGAGGTAAAGTGCTAAGCGCCGGCCTCAGGTTTGCTTCCACTGGCTCTGGGTTCTCTCTTTCAGACACCTGAGCGTGGGTTTAAGGCTGTCAGTGACACCACTTGCCTCACAAATCACCAGGGACCAAGGACACTCATCGGGACCGCTATGTAATTCGCAGGGACCAATGTAACAGGAAAATGCAGGACCTCTTGTTCAAAAATCATTAAGGATTTCAAATGGCCAGACTAGAGTGTAAACTGAGCCCAGGCTCTTGTAAGTGCGGGTCACACACCCCTGAAGCCACCGTGCCCCTGTCCCTGTCTCACAAATGCCCAGATACGTCGAGCAGATGGATCTCTAGGCAGCTCCACTCTCCGGCTCCAACAAGAAGGGAATTCTCCCGGGCTGGGCTGTGAGCGCACTCTGACCCCAGCATCCAGCCACCTGCCCTGTGGACGTGTATCTCTCGGGCCAGCTGACACAGCATCCTTCAGCATTTCCAACTAGGCAGTTTTGCAATCTCTTGGCTGACACCACAGCCACCTTCTTTGAGTGAGAAATCTAGTCTCCCAGCCAAGGTTCAACGGCAGCGGTACACGGATTCATTAACAACCCTCCAACCCCAGGCACGGGGAAGAGGAAATATCTACTCAAAGCTCAAGAGCTCTTTGGCAGGGGTGTCATAGCTTCATTTGTCTCATACAACTGTTTTCTCCCCCAGTTTGCAGTGCCTGTAGGTGTCTTGCAGAAAACAAGACAGTGCACCAAAAACTAGCTAATCTTTCTTTCTACCACACAAGTCTTCTTTTTCCTGAATAACAGGCACATAGGAATTGCAGACAAGCCAGAAGCTACTAGCATTTCAAGAATTTGAAAGATAATTTGCTATTAACTGGGCATCAGAGGCAGAACGAAGTGAATTAATCAATGAATTAGCTGTGAGATTTAATCAGGTAATAGCCCGTCTGTTATGGGTGAATTGTGTTCCCTAAAAACGGTGCATTGAAATCCCAACCCCCAGTACCATAGTATGTGATCTTATTCAGAAATAGAGTTGTTGCTGCCATAATAAGATGAGGTCATGTAGAAGCAGGGTGGACCTTAGTCCAATATGACTACGTGGATTTTTATTTTATTTTTTTATATGTCCCTATGAAAAGAGGAGAGGAGACACAGACACACACACAGGGAGAACGCCCTTGAAGACATCAAAGGCAGAGATTGGAGTGATGTGTCTACAAACCAAGGAGTGCCAAGGATCGCGAGAAAACCAGCGGAAGCTGGGAGAGAGCCTAGAACAGATGTTCCCTCACAGCCTCAGGAGGAACCAACCCTGGCGACACCTTGTTTTCAGACTTCCAGCCCCCAGAGCTGTGAGAGGATAAACTTCTGATGTTTTCAGCCACCCAGTTTGTGGTACTTTGTTACAGAAGCCACGCAAACCAACACACCTTCTTTATCTGAACCATAACATGGGTCTTATCCTTGGTGGTCTCTGCGGTCCCTTCCATCTCGACATTCTTGTTACACCAGACCTGATGACATCCCTGCCATAATCCCAGAAATAAAATTTCTCACTCTAGTCAAACCCAGCTGTTTCTTCATTCAGGGAGGTTTCTAGACCCTGGAATTCTGGGCCAACATTCTCTGAAAGTTCTCTTTTTTTAATCACTAACCCTCTTAATATCTCTTCAGTTACTCAGCAATGCTTGAGGGCATGGGGGTTGAGGGTGACAGCTTGTGAGCTGTGAAGGGGAGGAAGGAGGGAGACTGGGATGGGAGGGGAAGAAGTGACACAAGACGTGGTGGATTGAGGTGCCGGGAGGTGTGAGAGGTGTGCGTGCCTGTGTGTGTGTGTGTGTGTGTGTGTGTGTGTGTGTTCCAAGGCTCGGATCAGTGGGGTGTAGCTGTCTGCAATCACCTAGTGTCCCTCAACACAAAATCATGCAGAAGCAAACATGAAATTTGAAATCCGTGTCATGTTCACCTTGTTCCCTGATCTATTAGTCATGTTGGGACAAATTCACATTTCGCAACGGACAGTACAGCAGAACTGAATTCTGCACATCCCTGAGGACTCCCAGACATATTTGGGGAAGGGGAACTTTCTAGGAGGCGGTGTCAGCCAGCAGGACTTGGAGCATCAGTGGCTGGTGGTGAGTGTCTCCTCGGAACCGGGTGGGGCCGCTGTGGGCCGAGTGGCAGCAGCTCCAGCCAGCAGGTCCAGCACAGGCAGCTAGCGCTCTCCCCGGCTGTGTGCTTAGCTCCCTGGGCAGCGTGGCTCACACCAGGTGCTCCGTCTGCTGTTTGCCAAGCCCTTCCATACACCTGGCACCTCCCAACAGCCTCACTGGAGCAAAAGGCAGGCATTCCTCATTCCCACTCGACAGGGACGGAAAAGGAGGCTTAGGGAAACTGACACAGAGCCCGCGAATGGAGGGGCTGCTTCCTTGTCACGAAGCCCTGGGGGAAATGCTAGGATGCTGAGCGCAGGCCCAGTGTCCAGGGCAAAGACTGTAGTGGGCCCCCGGCCACAGGAGGACAGGTACAGGACACCCAGGAGCTGGGAAAGGCACCTGCACCAGCTGAGCTCACCTCCAGTTCTGATACCTGCTTATTCTTTCACCAGAAACGGCAAGCATCCGTCCACACTGCATCTTTAAACATTGCACCAAACAAAGCTGAGGAATGTTCTAGCACGCCCAGGACATTAGCTTTTTTTTTCTTTTTTTGCCTCACCGCGTGGCATGAGGGATCTTAGTTCCCCAACCAGGGATCAAACCCACACCCCCTGCAGTGGAAGCGCAGAGTCTTAACCACTGGACCGCGGGGGAGGTCCCAACTTTACATTCTTTTTCGCAGGATTTCAGGATTTCCTTTTAATCACAAGTCAGAAGCCCCATAAAAAAGACAGCAAGCAGTTTGCAACATGTTTTAGTAACTTGACATCGGTTCTGTGGCCGGTAGTCGTTTATACTATTGAAATATGCAGTTCCCCATACCCTCCTGCCCTCAACTCTCACACCATAAACTGGTTCCAGGCTGGGTGCGGCAGGGCCTCGGTGTGAACGGAGAGGAAGCAACACACTCACAGTGTGGAGTCATGGTGACACTGAACTGACGTGCGAGCTGCTCACCTTTGCCCGATAGCTGCCCCGGCCTGACAAACGAGGCCAGCCTGAGGAAAGCTGGCCCGAGTCCTTCGGTGCCATAAAGGCTACATGGGGCCAATCGGTCACCAGACCACCCCCACCACCCTTCAGGGGGCAAGCCTGCTCTTCTAGAATATGCTTCAGAGACCTGAGCGTTTAACCCTCACCTGGGCCAGTGGACATTAACCCTTTGCAGTTTATACCTGCCCCCAACTCTCTCTCTCTCTCTCTCTCTCTGTCTCTCTCTCTCTGTCTCTCTCTCACACACATACACACACACACACACACACACACACACACACTTTAGCAAGGAGCCTGGAAGCAAAGCCTGTTCTGTCAGAGAAAGAGGCATGGACATATTTATAACCAGATTCCAGCTTCACCTACTTGGGGTATAAAATGCGGTCACGTGACTCTTGCTTTTCAGATGAGCTCATCTCTCTCAAAGGTACCTTGGGGTCCTCCTCCACGAATACCCCCAAGACTCCCCAACCCCAGTGAATGCTTTCTCAGACAGTATCCAGGGGCCTGTTGTTGTGGTCACTGCCACAGGGTGTCACTATTGAGCAAAGGTGGCCCTGCCAGCCTGGCCTGTCCTAAGTTCAGAACTGCCCCCAACCTCCCAGCCGTCACCCGCATCCCCAGTTTCCTGTGCAGGGACAGATGATGCTTCAGGGAAAATCCACTGCTATCTTATAGTAATTTTTGAGGACATAAAAATGACAGCTGTGTGGTTGAAGGCATATTTTAGGGTCAATCTTTGTAATCGCCATGAGAATCTTGCACCCCCCAGCTAGACTTTCGTCTGGTACCTGTTAAGGGGTGTGCTAACTTCTTGTCCATATGCAATCAAAAAACATCTGAGAGGAGAGAGATCTGGACACAGGCTGCTTGATTTGCGGAGAAGCTGCTGCCTTTCCAGAGCCTCGGAGGTCAGGAGCCAGAGCCACAAACTGGCGGTGCCTACTCGCTGGTACCTCCACAGGCATCGTGTACACACACGTGCATACCAGTGTGCGTGCATACGTGTATACACGTACATACATATCCATGGGTGCATACACACACACCTGCTAGTGTATATTTACACACACACAGGCATACCTACCAGTATACCCACACACACATGTGTTTGTACTGGTATATATGTGTGTCTATATATACATTTTATATGCTTGTATATATGTATGTATATACTATATATATATACACATGCTGGTATATGTGTGTATGTGTGTGTATACTGGTATGCATGTGTGTGTGTATATATACCTATTGGTGTATATATTGATATGCATTTATGTGTATATATTTACTAGTATGATGTGCGTGTATTAGCTGGTATGTATTTATGTACGTGTTTACTGGTGTACACACACACACACACACACACACACACACACACACACACACAATGCTCTTAGGTGGACTATACCTCCTCTAGTCCCCAGTCCCCAGCCCTCCCTTTTGCCCTACACGTTGTCCTTTCTCTGAACTTAATTTGCACGGAAGGGTGCAGACCTCTGGCCCAGCAGCGCCACCTCCTGGTCACCTTGGTATTTCTGGCAGAACCTGATCGGCCGCAGGCACTCCAGGGGAGGAGGAATCTGAGGGGAAACCCCAGGGGGACAGGAGCTCTGAGGGAAGCCCCCAGAATCACAGAGTTCTCAGATGACCCCAAAAGCCCATTTGTAACTGCAGACATGGATTCAAAAGGGCTGGAACCTTCAAGAAGTCAGGGAGTCCAGGCTAGTGGGGAAGGCTGAACCCCAAAAGCGTGTGACCCCGGGAAAGGTGGGAGGATCTACACCCAAGAAGGCAGGACGAGGGCTTGCTGGGCGCCGGCCCTGCACTTCTGTCCCGATCTCAGGCTCAGCCCACGCCGGACCCCGTGGCCCAGGTTAGGGAGAGTTTCGCTTACAGAGTGGAGGGGTGGTGGGAGTGTAATCCAGGGGAAGGGGAGGTTCCAGAGCGTCCAGGGAGTGGGTGCTCAGGGCTTAGGGAATGAGCTGGCCCCTGGGGGAAACTGGAGGGAAGAAAATTTTAGAAAAATCAAGCCAGGGAAGCAGCCCATTAGAAT
>NW_020172455.1:3995386-4045287 GCF_003031525.2 Neophocaena asiaeorientalis asiaeorientalis | reverse complement strand
GGGGGGGCGGGCAGGGCTGCAGGGGAGCCAGAGCGCCCCAGTTCCACCACCCTCCCGGCTGGAGCCCTTGGCAGCACCCATGGGGGGCCAATCAGCGAGATCGCCACCTCCCGGAGTCCTCATCTCCATCGTGGCCAGCTCTGACTGTCCCAAAGCCCTTCCTTACCTCAAGAGGCACCTGCTTCCTTACAGTGCTTTCATTCTGCCTTTGGGACGACCCCAGGTTAGCCCACTCCTCCCCCGGAAGACGAGCCCCTGTCTAATGGATCACAGCCTGCAGCTCCTTGAAGGCGAGGTCAGCCTGGCATTCCTCCCGCTTCTTCCCAGTCCCCCATCTATTTTATTTTTATCTAAAATAAAGAGGTTAGACTAGATCGTTTCGAAAAGCTTTAACGTTCCATTGTTCTCCGAAAGCTCAAAAGCCATCTAGCTAAGAGACTGGGAACATAAAGAGGCTGATAAGTAAACATGTGATCTAAATAGATAAATGTATAGATAGGTACAGAAAATAGATGTAAATGTGTATGTACACACACACATATATTCCACTGAGAGGGTCTGGGAGCCGTGACCCCCCGCCCCCCGCCAGTAGCAACAAGCACACCTGGCACCCGGATACTGACTGTAAATTCTATTCCCCACTAGGTGGACTGGGGCTCCTTGGAGAACTGGCTGTGGCTCCAGGGCTGCGGCAGAGAGAGAACATAATGAGCTCGGATTATCTTATTGCAGCAGAAAACAGGGAGTGCTCAGGACGAGGGCACACGTCAAAAGGATGCAGAAGGGCTGTGGCGCAGTGGTTGAGAGTCCGCCTGCCGATGCAGGGGATGCGGGTTCGTGCCCCGGTCCGGGAAGATCCCACATGCCGCGGAGCAGCTGGGCCCGTGAGCCATGGCCGTTGAGCCTGCACGTCCGGAGCCTGTGCTCCGCAACGGGAGAGGCCACATCCCAAAAAAAAAAAAAAAAAAAAAAGGACACAGAAGCCAGTTTCAAGAACTCCTCATTAGCCAAATCTGAGACAATTTGCTCATCAGATAAATAACGATATAATGGATTATAACCCACTGAGTAAACAAGATAGAGATGAATAAATGGAAAGTCTGGTGAGGAACAAGATATTCACAGAGTTTCAACATATTACCCCACAGAATATTTATTAATTGCAAAGGTAACTTGACAGGGAGAAGCCTGGTGGTCACCACGGTAACCAGATGATACCATGAGTGTCATCATTAATGGGACTAATTGAAATCAGGTGCCACTTAAGTAGCACTTCTAGGATTTCCCTGTCAAAGATTTTTAACCTGAATCCAATCACAAGGGAACAGCAGACACACCCAAACGGAGGGACAGTCTACAGACAAACTGGCCCTTAACCGTACAAGTGTCAAAGTCGTGAAAATCAGGTAAAAACCGAGGAAGTGCTCCAGACTGTAGGAGACCAAGGAGGCCCACAGTCAGATGCCAACGCAGACCAGAACTGGATCCGTTTATGACAAAGGAATCATGGGTAGGTTGGTGAGACTTGAACAGCAGTGACGCATCGTGTTTACTACCCTGTTGGGAGCGATGGGTGTATTACGACCCAATAGGAGAAAATCCTTATTGCAGGAAATACACTGAAGTATTCAGGAGCAATGGAACAGCATGTCAACGTACCCTCAAATGGCTCCAGAAGAAAACATATAATTTGTGCTGAAGGTTTTCTGTAAGTTTGAGACTGTTTTGCATTTTTAAAAAAAAATTCCGTGCGCACCCACAAAACCACCTCTGGCAGAATTCCTGAGAAGGAAAAGCAGTGCTCTCTTCCTTCCAATAAGGAATTTCAACCAGAAAAACCTAAATGCGTGCACCCAGCATAAGAATCTGGCCCACAGAGTGGGTTTCCCTGGCCCTGAACCTGTCTTCCCTCAAATCCTGACAGCAGACATCAGGAAAACAGGACACCAGCACCTCTGGTAGCCCAGGCCTTAAGAGCATCGGGGCTAGGGTAGTGTCTGCTTTTATCGAGCACTCGCTGCGTGTATAGGATTTGAAGTCAAAATAACCAGGGATTGAATCTCAGCTCACGTTAACTGTGTGGTCTTGGGCAAGTCATTTAACCTCTCTGAGCCTCGGCTCTCTGCTGTGTATAATGTTTACTTTGCCAGGTTACGGATTAGAGAGAATTATGCAGAATGCTTGGTAGGGTGATGGTATTCAGACATTGGACCTTTTAGCAGGCTGTCTCAGAATCCCCTGGGCATCTTTTATGAAACAGATTTTCACAACCCACTCCTAGAGATTCTGATGGAGCTCACCTGCCCAGCTTCAGTTCTACCTGCTCCACCTCGCTGCCCCCTACTTTTGCTTAGGCGAGACCAAGCTGTATGCCATTTCCCAAATATACCGTGGAACTTCTTACCACTGTGCCTTTGTACACACCGTTCACCCATCCAGAATGCCCTTCCCCTTTGTCGGATTGGAAAACGCCTACTCATCTTTCAAAAGCCAGCTGAAATGTATCCTCACTTGGGAAGCCTTTCCTGACCGCCCCTCCCCAGCACTCCCTTCTTTGTCTGATGAGCTGTTATTACATCACCAAGAATATAATTACCACCCTTTTAGTGAATCTCTATTATGTTCTTTACATTTCAAGTTGTGTCTTTTTAAAGCAACCACACCAGGGACTAATTATTAGCCTCGTTTTCCTGTTTAAATACCGAAAAAGCTGAGCCTCAAGGAACTTAAGTAGCTTGCTCCAGGTCCCACGGCTGGTAGGGGCAGAGCCAGAACTGCACCCCCAGACGCTCCAGCACTTCCCATCATTGTCTTGGCTCTGGGATGTCGGGGCCCATGTCCCGTTCATCCCTGGTCCTCATCAGCCAGTGTAACTCCTGACACACAACCAGTAGGGATCCATAAACGGTGGTCCCTGTCTCCCAGGTCCACACCTCCTTCCGTCACACCAGGCTTTCCCAGAGCTGGGAGCAGCTGAGGCTGAGTGAACCGGGTTCCTGTGGAAGGTGATGGAGAGCAAGCATTAGCCGTCCTCAGACTGCAGCTCTCAAATCCACCAGAAGATGGCGCTGCTGCACCACTCAGGCCCCGCCGCAGCCCGGGAGGCGCCATCGCGGGGTTTCCATTGGGCGTGTGTCTGAAGCTGTGATGGGCAGAATCTGCAAAACTGAGGCTTCGTGGATGAAAGAATTAACGAGCAGATGACAGAATAAAACTATAGAGAGAATGAAATTGATACTAAGTCACCTCCATCCTCTTCGGGGAAAAATGTCCTCCTTACTTAAGTAGGAGTTGACTTGCTAAAGGCTTTCAGGAGATGCAGCCTGGTTGTGCTCTCCTAGGAAAAACGGTGCCAAACGGTAGCGATGAACCACAAACAGCTGAGCTGCACACGAGTGTGCCCTGTACGGCAGCTCTGTGCTGAGGTATGAGATCCCGGTGTCCAGCCTCAGGGTCCCCTCAGCCTTAGTTATAGTATTAAGTGTTGCTGACATATTATTCAAATACATTTACATTTTCCCAAGCCCAGATCTGGTACACATGGCCCAACAAAGCACTCCAGATACAGACTGCTTTCTGTGGAGCACAGCGGAGGGACCACTATGATGGCATTTGGGGCGGATGATTTGGGGACCTATGAGTAGGTCTGGAAAACCTGGGGCCAAGGGCTGGGACAGCGGTGGGGAGGGGGGCGGCGCTGCAGGCAACACGGTGCCCTGGAGGGGAGCCCAGACCTCTTCCTTTCACAGAACCTTCTCTTTCAGAAAGGCTCTCGCAGGAGCCAGGGCAGAGCCCTTCTCCTCCGTCTGGTATTCCACCCCTGGCATCCTCCTTTGCTCCCTCTGAAAATCTCATCCAGATCTACGGCCTTAAGTGTCTATCACAGATGCCCCCAAGACACTATTACTGAACAGAGACATTCAAAAATAAATAAACACACGAACAATCGATGTCGCAGTGGTTACCCAAATCTACACACGTCATCAAATTGTGCAGAACTGTACAGACACACACACGGCATGTTAAACCGCTGGGATCTGAAAAAGCTCCGTGGCTCACGCCAATGTCAGCTTCCTGGCTTTGATACTATACTCATGCAAGATATTACCATTGAGCGGAACTGGATGAAGGCCTAATGGTATTTTTTTTTTTGTACTACTTCCTGTGAATCTGTAATTATTTGAAATTTTAAAAGTTTTTTTAAAAAGTGTACAGCCCAGGGCTTCCCTAGTGGCACAGCGGTTGAGAATCTGCCTGCCAATGCAGGGGACATGGGTTCAAGCCCTGGTCGGGGAAGCTCCCACATGCCGCGGAGCAACTCAGCCCGTGCGCCACAACTGCTGAAGCCCGTGTGCCTAGAGCCTGTGCTCCGCAACAACAGAGGCCACTGCAATGAGAGGCTCACGCAGCACAGCGAAGAGTAGCCCCCGCTCGCCGCAACTAAAGAGGGCCCACACGCAGTAACGAAGACCCAACGCAGCCAAAAATTAATTAATTATTTATTTTTTAAAAAAGTGTCCAGCCCACACCTCTGTCCCGGGCTCCAGGCTTAAGCGTTCAACCACCCTCCCCCAATGCAAATTCCTGCAGCTTCCTCAAACTAGCTTGGCCAAGGGACCCCATCACACACACTTGCTCCCCTGGGCTCTAGTCTCCCCAGAAACCCCAGGCCAAAGTCCAGACTCCCTGCCCCAGGCCTGTCTTCAGCCCCAGTGAGTTTTTTTAAACACAAAAGCTATCCTATCATTTTGGCTTCCGAGTGCAGTACCTGCTCAGGTGTTGCTTGAAAGTCTGATAATACGGTAGACGGAGAATTCATTTAGATAGAGACCAGTCTCTCTCCTTGACCTCACTCAATCAGGCTCCCCTAACCGTCTAGGCCTCGACATTGGTTGTCCTTGTTGGGCCTACACGGTCCAGTTGTAGTCAGTTGAGAAAGAACCCCCAGCCTTTAATCGCCCTCAATATCTGATCAAATTCCACACCCCACCACCCTCCAGGGAAGTCTGATCCCCCAGGCCTGCCTCTAGAAAGAATCCTGCTAGGTCAGTTCAACCAGAATCCCCCCTTACTCCTGATGTTTCCTCTTAGTAATTTTCTACCCATTCACCCCCGCCTCGTTCCTGGGCTCTAAGTGTCCACGCTGCTTTCAGAATTGAGCCCAGTTCTGTCCTGGGGTCCGTTTTCCCCCATTGCAATAGCTTCTGATTAAATCTCTTTTTACTGCTTTAGCTACTGTCCAGCTCTGGTTCTCTTGGACAGTAGCTGAAGTAAAATCCACTTATTTCATTGAAACTTTATATCAACAAGGCTTCAGGAGCAAAGGACAGACACAAAGGGCTACTAAGAGTCCAGACGTTTGATTTGAGGCTGACAAGCAGGCTGGGCTAGGAAGGGTCTAGTCAGTCACACCAAGTAGCAAAACCTGAACGTCTGGTTTCCAGAACCCGATGGAGCTTCAGAAAGAACTTCACCTCCCCTGCTGCACCACCTGCTGGACATGGGGCCTTGAACAAGTTACTCATGCCTCTGAGCTTGTTTTCTCTTCCGTGAAATGGGGACAATAGCACCTGGATATCATGCTTCATGGGTTAAACGAGACAACGTCCACTTCATTTAACGCTCAGTGTTTTCTCCATCCACGGCTAGTCTGGGTCCTGGACCATCACCCCCTGTGTCGGGAGCTTCCAGCCTCCTCTTCTTGCTGGCTGTCCCCAGCAGCAGTTCTCCCCCACTTGGCTCTGTTTTCTGCAATCTGGAATTTTATTAGCTTGTCTCTTAAGTTGCTCAGAGATCAGATGGTGGGACAGGGGTGTTTGGACTTTGGAGACAGATGGTTTGAATCCCAGCTGCACCACCCCTGGGATCCATGTGCTGCCACCTGAGAAATCATTTAAGCTCCCCCAAGCCTCCATGTCTTCCTATGTAAAGTGGGGCTAACCACACCTGCTCACGAAATTTTTGGTGAGAAAGTGAGGACTGCCACCTGG
This sequence comes from Neophocaena asiaeorientalis asiaeorientalis, assembly GCF_003031525.2. Classification (NCBI taxonomy): domain Eukaryota; kingdom Metazoa; phylum Chordata; class Mammalia; order Artiodactyla; family Phocoenidae; genus Neophocaena; species Neophocaena asiaeorientalis. The sequence continues at coordinate 4,039,297 of NW_020172455.1, read as the reverse complement.
CTGGAGCAGATTTAAGGTGTGTACTACAAGAGTCCTGGGCGTGGGCTTCCCTGGTGGCACAGTGGTTGAGAGTCCGCCTGCCAATGCAGGAGACACGGGTTCGTGCCCCGGTCCAGGAAGATACCACATGCCGCGGAGCGGCTGGGCCCATGAGCCATGGCCGCTGAGCCTGCGCGTCCGGAGCCTGTGCTCCGCAACGGGAGAGGCCACAGCAGTGAGAGGCCCGCGTACCGCAAAAAAAAAAAAAAAAAGAGTCCTGGGCGTGAACCCTGGCTCTGCCACTGTGTGACCTTGGGCAGGTTATATAGCCTCTTGTGCCTCGGGTTTCTAACCTGTAAAGTGGGTGCAATTATAGCACTTAACTCTGCTACGTAACAACTGTGGATCGAGTTCATCTTTGCAAGGCACTTAGCCAGTGCCTAGCATGTAGTGAGCACTAAATATAAAAGTTTTGATAATAACACAAGCAGTCATCATGGTCGTTTCAGGAAGGGTCTGGTAAGCTTCATTCTCACCCCACACCACGACCACGCCTCTCACCTATGCGCTATGACCACGCAAACCAGCTTGAACAGTAAGGAAGCTTTGCCTCACAGCCAGGGGCAGGATGGACTCGAGGATGCGCTTACCCAAGGGTTCTGGCTCCTTTCTCCAGGGGTCCCTCCACGCTCCCCTCTTTCCTGGGTTGTCTTCATGTGTGGGCTGGTTCTAGAAGTGAACCCTTGCCCCCAAAACCCACTCCTCCTCCTGGAGTGTCTGTCTTGGTTGCTGGCACCACCAACCATCTAGTTCCCCAAACCTGGGAATCATCCCCACTATCTCCCAGGTCTGGTCAGTTCTATCCTCCCAACAGCATCCATATCTGGCCCTGTCTCCCCTATCCCAGTTGTCACGGGCCTGACCCAAATCACAGTATGCTGCGCTTAGACCCACAAACCACAGCCTGTGGACCAAATAGCTACTACCTGCCCCTTTACAGAGGAAGTTTGCCAAGCCCTGCCCTAGATCGTGGCCACGTTGTGCTAACTGGTCTCTCCTATCCGGTCCATCCTCCCCATCTCTGTAGCACATTCATCTAATCACATCATTCAGCCACTCAAGATACTCCAGCGGCCCCTCAAGACCTACATTCCTGTGATTATCACCCACAGCCTTCACGATCGGACCCCGCCCGCTTCACCCCTACTCCTTTCCCACACACACTCTGAGCTCTGACACTCAACTCCACCGGGGGTTCCCCAAGCACACCCAGCTTTTATATTTTCTCTTTACACTTCGGGTACAAGAGGTTGAGTTAATCATATTCTTCAATATCATCATTATTCCATGCAAGACCCTTCTTTTTCTTTTTTTTTTTAAGACCCTTCTTTTTTTTTTTTTTGTGGTACGCGGGCCTCTCACTGCTGTGGCCTCTCCCGTGGCGGAGCACAGGCTCTGGACGCACAGGCTCAGCGGCCATGGCTCATGGGCCCAGCCGCTCCACGGCATGTGGGATCTTCCCGGACCGGGGCACGAACCCGTGTCCCCTGCATCGGCAGGCGGACTCTCAACCACTGCGCCACCAGGGAAGCCCTAAGACCCTTCTTTTTAATTATCTATTGATGCTCTGTCATTTCCATAGACCACTCCCATTTCCTTCTCCCCAGAGGCAATAATTTTAATATGCGTAATATGTATCTTTCGTTTATATGTGTCTTGCAAAATATATACTGCTGCTATGGGTGTGTGTTTTAATGCCTATAAATAGTCCTGTTATATTCTATTTCCTACCATTTTCTTTGCCTTATGTACTTCGCATCTAATTTAATCGCTGCGTAGTTCCCCGTGGTATGGATAAAAACCAGATTACCTACCCATTCTCCCTGGTTGCTTTCAAATTGTCACCAGCACAATTAAAGCTGCAGGGAATATCTTTGCATTTGCCCCTTGTGGGTCCAGGTGGGAATTTTTTGAGATTTATTCCCGGGAGCAGAACAACAGGCTCACAGGATATATGCATTCCTGATTTGGCAGCCGCCCTCCGGAAAGGCCATGTATATCCTGGGGTTCCTTTTCCTCCATCCTCCACAACATTTGGCTGTAGGCAGGTTTCTATTTCTTTTCAATCTAACAGTTTTTCAATGATCTCTCATTATTGTTTTAATGTGTATTTCCTTAATCACTAATGAATTTGGTCATCTCTTTATAGTCCTGTTGGATCTGGGGGAGTCATCTTCTGTCGACTGCCTGTCCATATCCTTTGCCCGTTCTTCCCGTCATGGCTGCAGATTTGCAGGAGCTCCTTTGCACCTCTTCCCTGGCTCTGCCTCTTTGCATGCGCTGTCCGGCCTCACCCTCAGTGCGTTAAATGTGGCTGCTTGCCCTCAGCCGTGCTGGGGAGCACTTGCTTCAGGTAGTGATGTGGGGCCGCGGCTGTGCTCCTTTCCCACCTTCGCTCTTCCATCCCTGGCGCTCCTGTTCTGGCTTCACACTCCTGTGCAGTTACTCCCCCGTGACCCCCTGACAAACACCCCCCTCGATTTTGTATCCTTCACTGTTTTGAATGAGAAGTCTTCCTTTCCCAGCTTCCAGCCCGAAGGAGACGCGTCAGCTCTACCCTGTTCAGCTCTACCCTGCTCCCTGTGCCCTTCTCTCCCCTTGCCAAAGCCAGGGGTAAGCCTGGGGACAAAGCTCTTCCTCTGGTGGGGCGTTACAATCTCCAGGTCCCTCCGGACCTGGTCCACCAGGTGGGCAATTTCATGTTCACCCACTGAGTCTTGGGTCCACTGTCACCTTGGCCGAGGGCCTTCTGACCTTTCCAAGCAGCTGCTTGCTCTCTCCTCTGAGGTCTCTTACTTTGCTAAAATGAGTGGGCTCCACGTCAGTCTCCACGATCACTCAGGAAACACACGGAAGGCAGGGATCGTATCTCTCTCCTTTCTGTTTCCCCAGCACACAGAGGCAGTCAGCAAGTATCCAATAATAAGACAACTTTGTGAAGCACCTAACTGCACACCAGGCGTGCTGAGCACCACACAAGCACGATTGCAGCCTCACAGCCCTACACGGTTAGTACTTTAATATCTTCCTTTTGCAGGTGAAGAAACTTGAGATTTAAAGAAATCAGGTGAGGTGTCCAAGACCACACAGCTAGTGAGCAGCGTCCAGTGAATAGACCAAAGCATGAACGAACGACTCCAACGGTGATGTTTATGACAAATAGAGCTACCGCCCAGAGCACTCTTCCCTGGCACAAAATGAGTGTGAAATTACTAACTATTCTCCATGGCTACTAAGCCTACAATGAATGGGAGCTTCAGGAGGCTGGGGTTGAGGTGATATCAAGGGCATCCCCGAATTTCTGCCGTGGACTCCCCAGACCGGACCGGCTCTTAAGGATCTAAATGTGCAGAGACACTGCGCCCACTGGGAATGGCAGCCCCACTCTGCCCTTACAACCAAGGAGCTGCCAGGGCTCGGGGCTGACCGGGCTTCAGCACCAGCCGGGAGGGGATCCTGGGGACCCCTGGTCCACCTTGTTGGCCGCTCCTGCAGCTCTACTGGTGGCTCACCTCGGAGATGAGAGGGGTTCCTCAGTCACCTGTGCTGTGACTATCTGAGGACCCATCAAGCTAAGCTCCTCCTTGGGACGAGCAGGCTGAGATGGGTTCTGCCTGTAAAGAACAGGTGTTGTCACTGAGGCACAGCTCTGGGGACAACTTGCCCATCTCTGGGGCAGTGCCCCCCCGGACACTGAGGTCCAGCTCAGCAGCTCTGGGTTCTATGAGGGCCTGGACAGGGCCAACCAGCTCTCCCAGTAGTACAACCCCACCGGTGGGCAGCCCAGGACAGGCAGGAGGGGGAAGGATTTGACTTGGATTGACTAGTGATTTGGGGGTGGTGAACTTGACCTCTCTCAAGTCAAGTAGATAAAAATCCCAAGGGCCAGTGATAATTCTAATCCTGGTTTCCAACTTACAGGTGGTGGGATTTAGGGCAACGTAATTAAACTCCCTGTGCCTCACTTTTCTCACCTGTGTAATGGGAACAGTAGCATCTACTTTACAGCAGTTGGCTGTGGGATTAAACAGATAATATTCGTTAAGAGCCTGGACCAACAGGTGGGAGATACGCAGTGAATATGAACCGTGATTATTCTGACAGCAGTTCGGGTGGGAAAGGGCCAAGTTAGCCAAAGGAAGGGAACTAATATTCGTCTCTTTAGCAGATACTTATCAAGCACCCAGAGGTCAGGCCATGTTCAAAGTAGTGCCAAAAACGGAGCTTGTACTCCAGAGAGGGAGTCAGGTATGGGCTCTGGGGGCGATACGTGCTCTGAAGGAGAGGGACGCAGCCCTAGGATAGGACCTGACTCGGGCTCCGTGAAGAGCAGGTTGGGCCGGGCTCACCTCTCATTTCCCAGACACCACGCCAAGCACGTCCACATTCATTACTTGCGGGAATCATCTCGGCAATCCTCTGAGGTGAGTCTCCTTGAAACCTATTTTACAGCTAAAGAAATGGTAGCTCAGAGAGGTCGAGTGACTTGCTCAGGATCACACAGCCAGCTGGGGACAGCGTTCGGAGGGTCAGTCCCAAGACCGTCTGAATGCAGCTTAGTTTACGCCTTCCCATTGCTCCTCTCTGTGCTGACCTTGAGAATGTGGGCCCTGCGAAGGCCACCGTCAGTCTCTTCCTCCAGAGGGGACAGACTCCAGTGGCCACTGGGGCAAACTGCTTTTCTGTGCCCCAGCAGCTGACCCTGGGTGTGGCCCTGGCAGCCCTGGGAGGGGCCATGAGGAGGGCCATGTGGCTCAGGCCCAGAGGAGAGCCAGCGATGGGCTGTGTCATTCAGCCTAGGTCCTCGGGCTGAGAGGAGAGCTGCTACAGGGCCTCGAGAAGGAAGACAAGTCAGCGTTCGCAGTGGACCTCTTCTGCCCCAGTGCTGTCTGAAAAAAGCTGTCAAAACTAAGAGAGGACAGAGGTAAAAATTACGCTTCACAGCAGGCTTGAGGGCATGATGTTTGGAACTAATTGTTCCTTTTTTTGGTCCTAAATCATGAGAGAAAATTCTACCATAAATGGCTAGTTTTGGAGCGTGTTTCATCCATTATTCATGCCTTGAGTCTCAGAGTGCAGGGACCAGGTACAGCCCTGTTCAAGGAGGCCCTAGAGGACATCTTTATGGGGTCCCCCCATGCTGAGGCCAGTGCCCCAAGGCTGGGGAGGGGAAGATAGAAGAAGGAAAGTCTCTTCTCAAATCACCTCATTGTCCTGGAGGCCTGACCAGAACAGCGAGGGTTCTAACGACAAATAGCTCAACGGCTTTCACTCACTTTAGCAAACGAGAACAACCTTTAGCCAAGTTTTACTGACCAGGATAGGGTGTCTTTTCCTGGCATGACTAAACCCCCAAAAAGTCAGTGTGATTCTGGCTTCTCCTTTACAAGGGAGGGTGAGTTAGTGACAGGCTCTCTGGAGGGCCTCTCACAAATGGCCTGGCCCTGACTTTTCTCAAGCCCCAAATGCCGCGATTAAACGCAGAGCTTTAATGAATCCTGCAGCATTTATATACATGATGCAACTGAACCCCGTGAGGTGGATGCCTATGTCTGCTTATAGAAAAGGAGCCTCAGAGATGGTGGACACACTCATCTACGTCACCTGGGGGTCAGAGCGAGGGTCCCTCCGACCCTGAAGCCCAGGCTCTTTCCCCTGCACAAGGTCTTCAGCAAGGTGGCCCAGGCCCTGTTCCGCCAGGCAATGTAAGAGCCGCCCAGGGACAGCGACTCCACCCCCTCCTGCTGGGGCTTTTGCAATTTCATGACTCCATCAGTGGTAAAAGTGTGTTTTAATGAATGGGCTTTCAACAGCAATTCATCAGTTAGTTAAATTGCATTTGATCGATTTTCCCATGAGGTTTGGCTCCAACCACCTCTTGGAATGAGCGGCCAGAGAGCCAGCTGTGTTCTCCGAGCCTCGTCCGTCTCTATCTCACTGGCTTTTGTCATGTCTACGGCTGGAGTGGAATAAATCTATTTAAGGTTAGGAAGAAGAGGTAACTTTTACTTCCTTAAGTCATGCTCTTTTGTAGGTCATTTTTTAAATCAACAAATCAAATGCTTTAAAATTTTAAAATAAAACAAGCCTCCAACTGTGTAATACCTTGGTTTTTTTCGTTTGTTTGTTTTTTTGCAGTATACGGGCCTCTCACTGTTGTGGCCTCTCCTGTTGCGGAGCACAGGCTCCGGACACGCAGGCTCAGCGACCATGGCTCACGGGCCCAGCCGCTCCACAGCAGGTGGGATCTTCCCAGACCAGGGCACGAACCCACGTCTTCTGGCATCGGTGGGCAGATGCTCAACCACTGCACCACCAGGGAAGCCCTGCAATACCTTCTTATAAAGAGTAAGGAGTTCTACACATTATGAGTCACACGTGGGGCAAGAATGGCAGGATAGAAATAAGTCAGCAGCACATGTAGTGTCAGCTGGAACCCAGGGGCTGGTGAAGAGCCAGGAACTTCTCCCAGATGCTAGACTAAGTAAAGTGGTCCCGGGGCACACAGGTTTCTGCTGGGAAGTTAACTAAGTTCTGGGCATTGAGTCCTTTCCTCCTCCTGGACTACTGTTGACAATTGTCTTCTCTTCTGGGCTAGTATCTTATGACAGGGCTTGAGAAAGGCCCACCCAAGAACCATTCTTCCTTATTTAATTAAACCCACATTCAATTCAAGGAAGCAACATGTCTTGCTAAAAAGCTAAATTTCCTAGTCATTCTGAAATGATGTGTGGTCCTGTGACACAGTTCTGTCAAAGGAGAGTCAGTGAAAGGTGTTGGACAAGGCTTCTATGCCCCTCCTGCCTTTTAACCTTCCCCTCTGTCTTTCTGGAATAGAGATATGATGGCTGGAGCTCCAGCAGCCATCCTGGGACCACAGGGCCACAAACCCCTGCCAAGGATTGCTGTAAGGAAGGACAGAGGGAACCCTGGTCTCTGAGGAACTGCCATATCAGTTTTGGACTGCCCTCCACTGGACTTCTTTTGCATAAGAAACACATACATTCCCTGTCTTCTGTAACCTACTGTTATTTGTATTATCTGTTAATTGCAGCCAAATTCAGTCTCAAGAAGTGAGAAGGGGGCTTCCCTGGTGGCGCAGTGGTTGAGAGTCCACCTGCCGATGCAGAGAACACAGGTTCGTGCCCCGGTCTGGGAAGATCCCACATGCTGCGGAGCAGCTCGGCCCATGAGCCATGGCCGCTGAGCCTGCGTGTCCGGAGCCTGTGCTCCACAACGGGAGAGGCCACAGCAGTGAGAGGCCCGTGTACCACAAAAAAAAAAAAAGGAAAAAAAGAAGTGACAAGGGAGTAGTCATAGTACTTTAAGGAGACATTAAGGTAATCATAGCATGTAAAATGGTTGTTAAGAAATAACCCATACAGTACCCAGTGTGGAATAAAATCTATGGAACTATTCGTTCCTTGAGGCCCACTGAGGCTGGGCTCCTATTCCATCCTCATCGCTGTGAGGATGGAGTGGTGAGGGGGTGACAGCTCCTCCTTCTTGGGGAGAATTCCCTGTAGCAGGAATGAAGCTTTATCTTGGAGTTTACAGAACCATCACAAAGGGGACCACCCCAAACCCCGATGCCGTACCTGCCGACTGGACCACCCTCCATGATGGGCTGTTGTTCCTTTGACAGTGGAACAGGGGACTTGGAAGGTTAACAAAATTATAAATTCTTAGGAATTGTAGCTACTGCTGAAAAATAACCATGAAATCCACATGTGAGTAAGGCACACCAGTTAACAGCATTTTTAGGGCACTGTTAGCAAATCAGTTTTAATCAGGGAGTTAATATAGTCTTATAATAAATATGATTTATTTAGGGCTAGATTATAGAGATTATCTTAAAAATCTGGTATGTCAAGAATTGTTTTTTACATGCTCAAGTAACCCCACATAATATTATGTTGCTATGGCCCGTTCAACCAGGGAACAGTTAGCCAACAACATGAGACAGTCTATGATTGAAGGTTGAATGAATGGCATTGCTCCCAACATTATATGGACTGGACAGGGACAGAAAACAGTGCATATCAGGAACCCAAAATGAGCAGCTACCATCTGCCAAGCTAAGGAACTGCTAAGGAGCTGCCCCATGTAATGTCATTAATCCTCAAAAAACCCACAAGAGAGGTATTATAACTGTACGTATTTCACAATGGAAGAAACCGAGGCTCAGGGAGATTGAATAACATGCCCGTGGTGATGTAACTAGTAGGTAGGAGTTGTATATTTAAACTCAGGTTTGTGCGACTACAGCACCCAAGTTGTTCCCTGGTGTATCCTGCCTCACTTGGGAAAGATTGACAGATGAAGTCTATTATTCAAGAGATGGAAAGTTAAAGCCCACTGGACAAAAAGTGAAATTTGTGTCCGTATGGTGGGACTTGAGAGGAAGATTATTAGTTAGCGTTCGATCAAATAAAAACTCTGTTTCCTCTGTGTGGTCAGTGTGAGTGGAGGCTGGTGCCCCTGCTGGACCCTGGATGCTCTGGCCTTGCCCCAGATCAGGCGGCAGAGAGCTGAGCACTTGTCTGAGCGGCCCTCGGGTACTGCAGGCTTGACCCTCTTCCTTGTCTCGCAGACACAGCTCAGCCCCAGGCAGGGCAAAATGCTCCTGGGAATTCACAAGAGGGAACAATGTGGCAGACGTGGTGGGTCTGTACGAAAGGTACTGTTCTGTGGGCAGTGAGGGGCCTGGCCTGGCCAAGGTGCAGAGCTTGATCTGACAACAGGGGAGAATGAGGCTAGACCGGTGCAGGGCGGGGAGGGAGGCATATGGACCGGACGGAAAAACAAGAATACGAACTCAGCTAATGAAAAACTCCAATGATCTGAAAACTTTCAGGGAATGTGAGATCAGAAGAATAAAGATAAGCAACGACTTCTCACCAGTGAAACACAACCCACCTCTGGGCTTTGGTGCTGACTCTGTCACTTGGAAGCCAGCTGGCATTACCCCAGGTGGAGGTATGGGCATTTAATCCCAGGGAGTCCTCACTGGCATTTGAAATCTCTACCTTGTCGTTGTTTTTTCTTTCTTTCTTTCTTTCTCTCTCTCTCTCTCTTTTTTTCTTTAATATACTGAGTAACTTAGTAATTTCATTGCAAGTAGAAAACAGTTTACTTACTTTTCAGTAAAACAAAAATAAGTCACACTTGTAAAAATTAAAGTAAAAGTGTTAAAAATTAAGAATTCCCCTTCAATCCTATATCTCAGAAGAAACCACTAACTCTGATTTTCACCCTTTCAAACAGTTAGCTATACTCATGTCAACATATGCTACAGTTAATAGAATTTCTAATTTAAAAATTTACTGAGATATGAGTAGATTTACAAGTAGCTGTAAGAAATGATACAGAGAGATCACTTTTACACTTTACCCAGTTTCCCTCAATGGTAACATTTTGCAAAACTATAGTAGAATTTCACAAAGCTACTGCCATTGATACAATCCACTGATCTTATTCAGATGTTTCCCAGTTTTACTTGTATTCTTTTGTGTGTATGTGTGTGTTGTGTGTATTGTGTGTGTGTGTATTAAACACTATACAATCTTACCACCTGTGTAGGTCTGTGGCTCGACCACCACAGTCAAGATACTGGACAGTTCCAACACCACAGGGATCCCCCTGTTGTCCTTTTATAACCACACCCAGCTCTCTCCCCAGCCCCTCCCCCATCCTTTCTGGGACTGGCCTTTTTCCTTAGGGACTCATTCATGGTGTTGGGTGTGTTCCTTTTGATTACTGAGTGTTCAGTTTATCCACATTTAAAGTAAGTGTACTTTCTTATGAGGTAGAATTTACATCTGCCTTCTTGCTGTTTGTTATCTATATATCTTATACATTTTGTGTTCCTCTATTTCTCCATCACTGCTTCTCTTCTGTTATATAGACATTTTCTAAAGTACCATTTTAATGTCCTTGTTGTTTCTTTAATTATGTTTTTGTTGTTTTATTAGTATTTGTCCTGGGGATTACAATACCGGGGCATGAACCCGTGTCCCCTGCATCGGCAGGCAGACTCTCAACCACTGCGCCACCAGGGAAGCCCTACAATTAACATCTTAACTTAAACCATTGTAGCTCAGATTAGTAGCAATTTAATTTCAATAGTACTCAAAAAGTTTGCATAATGTAGCTTTATTTTTCCCTCTTTTGAGCTTATTGTCATACAAATCATATCTTTTTACATTATAAGCTCATCAAACACAGTTTTATAATTATTTCTTTATGCAATTATCTTTTAAATGGATTGCAGGAGAAAGATTACAAATAAAAAGTCTTTTATACATACCTATGGAGTTATCTTTACTGGCGTTCATTCTTTCTTCCTGTGGAATTGAGTTCCTATCTTATGTCTTTTCACTTACGACTCCCTCTTGTATTTTTTGCAGAGGAGTTTTTCTGGGACAAATCCACTCAGTTTTTGTTTATTTGGGAAAATCTTAATCTTTCCTCTGTTTTTTGAAGGATAGTTTTGCTGGATATAGAATTCTTGGTTGACAGTCTTTTTTTCATGCATAATAGGAGTCACAGAAGTAAAGGAAAGAGAAAAGGAGCAAAAGAATATTTGAAGAAATAAGGGCTGAAAACATCCCAAATTTAATGAAAAACATCAATCTGCACATCCAAGAACCTCAATGAACTCCCAGTAGCAGGAACTAAAGAAATAGATACCTAGACACATCATAGTTAAACTGTCGAAAGACAAAGACAAGGAATCTTATAACTATCAAGAGAAAAGAGACACATCAAAGAGAGCCTCAATAAAATGAGAAGCTGACTTTTCATTAGAAACCATGGGACTTCCCTGGTGTTGCAGTGGTTAAGAATCCGCCTGCCAATGCAGGGGACACGGGTTTGAGCCCTGGTCCAGGAAGATCCCACATGCTGCAGAGCAACTAAGCCCTTGCACCACAACTACTGAGCCTGCACTCTAGAGCCCGTGAGCCACAACAACTGAGCCTGTGAGCCTAGAGCCCGTTCTCCGCAACAAGAGAAGCCACTGCAATAAGAAGCCTGTGCACCACAACGAAGAGTAGCCCCCGCTCAACCGCAGCTAGAGAAAGCCCACGCGCAGCAACAAAGACCCAATGCAGCCAAAAATAAATAAATTTAAAAAAAAGATTCCGCCTGCCAATGTAGGGGACACAGGTTCGATCCCTGGTCCAGGAAGATCCCACATGTCACGGAGCAACTAAGCCCGTGAGCCACAACTACTGAGCCTGCGCTGTAGAGCCTGCGAGCCACAACTACTGAGCTCACGTGCTGCAACTACTGAAGCCCGCACACCTAGAGCCTGTGCTCTGCAACAACAGAAGCCACCGCGATGAGAAGCCCGCGCACTGCAACGAAGAGTAGCCCCCACTTGCTGCAGCTAGAGGAAGCCCATGCACAGCAACAAGGACCCAATGCAGCTAAAATAAATAAATAAAATTTTACAAAAGAGAAAAGAAAGAAACCATGGAGGCCAGAAGGCAGAGGCAGGATATAATCAAAGTGCTAGAAAGAATTCCAGGCTTTCCAGTAGGAGCCTATGCAAAGCAGAATGCTTACCTCCTAATGAAAATGGAACCACAGTATAATCAGTGATATATTTGTTTGTGGTGACCAAAGAAAGTTTCCTATAAGTTTGTAGCTTCAAAGGAAATGTCGAAAATGTAAATATTTAAGCTGTGGACTCAGGTACACAAAATTTATCTTTCTTTAGTTAATTAGGACCTAGACTCTGTTTCTATCAGTAGTCCCCATTCCTCTTAGTAGCAGAAAAGAATATCTTGCCAATTCAACAGTTTCTCAGTTGACTCATGAGAAAATTACACAATTTATGTTTCTCTGCTCTCCACTTTCTCCTTAGAGTTGCAGCTAAACTCCCTGGGGAATCCTTAGCATTAGAGGATGACGGTAGGCATATGGTCCTTGGTCAGAAAATACCTCTGAGCTGGCATACACACAGATGTCCACATGCCCGTTTATGCATTTATGTCAGAACTCCCTACAGTGCTAACTGGTTGTCTGCTGGACACAGCTATTGGTGCTCACAGATACCAACAAACATAATCCTCAAAGCAACCCTATCAGGTGGGTCACAGTTCCATTTTACAGAGGACGAGACTGAGGCACAGAGAGGTTATGTAACTTGCCCAAGGTCACGTACTTAAAAGTGGTGGATTTGGGATTCAAGCTCATGCATTTTGGCTCCAGAGTCTGTGCTTTTCAATGCCAAGACCTGCTGCCCCTCCACGTGGCCTTCAGTCCTGAGGTCTATGACACCATCCTTCTTCCAGGCCATAAGGATCCTCCAGGGCTGCTGATTTTAGCATCCTCACACCAGGAAAAATCTTCAGCTTCTCTCCATGCTCCAGTGGCATGGAGAGGACCGTAAGCCTGCTGTCAGTGCCTCTTTCCAGAGGCTTATCTGTGGCTCCAGTCCCCTCTGCCCTTGCGTCACAAACATATCTGGAACATTCCCCTAACCTGGGGCCCTGCCTGAGGCGGGCAGTGTGCAGGCCCACACCGGTGCCCCTCCTGCCCCCTCCTCCCTGACTCTCCCCTCTACCAGCTCAGACCTCTCTCTCGTCTCCCAAGGGGATGGGAAGTACCACCTCTGCTGAATCACTTACTTTTCTTAACGCTTCTGCCTGTCTTACACCTTGATCATAGCTTTTCAAACTTTAAAGCAGTGATTCTCAGCCCTGATGCGTGTTAGAATCACCTGGGGAGACTTTGAAAACTACTGGTGTCCAGTCCCCGCCACCAGAGAATGAGTCAATTGGTTTGCTGTGGGCCAGAGGTGTGGCCTTTCATAGCCTCACTGGACACAGCCGGCACTCAGGTGCTAATCAATGGTCAGAGCTGAGCCCTGGACCGTGAGTCAGAAGGCCCAGTTCTCACCACGGTTCTGCGGCTCCCTGGACTCTGGACTCGGTGACCTTTAAGGTCCCTTCCGGCTCCAGGATTAATGAAATCTGTCAGCCACTCGCTGTTCTGCCTGTGTCATTTGATCAACAATGTCTGTGTGCATAACAGGATCCTTTCATCTCAGGATTGTGCATTTGGCTTCATCCACTTGACCCTTCTGTCAATACTCAGTGCAGTGATAAGGCAGAGCCTTCCAGTCTGGGTCTCCAAACACATGATTAACTGGGAGGACAAGGGAAGCACTGCGCTCTCCAGGCTGTGCTGTCAACTTCGACTTCAAACATACAAGGACGTGTGACACTTAAGAATACTCCCCTGTGAGTTGACCAACATTTGAAAAATCTAAAGAGATTGTTCTGCTGACCCTTGCAACACTGGGTGAAGTATGCTTTTCATATTTAATCTAAGGCTATTGACTTTCCCATGAGATAGGCAGGTAAATAGACATCTGAACGTTCTCTTTATCACAATATGACATTTTTTTTGAGCTGCTTTTGTCTGGGAATGCCAAGGTACTTTATATCCCAAGACCATCACCTAAACGTCTAGATAGAACTCATGGGTTTGGTATTAATTTTACCCCAAAGTTTGCTCTTTAGCTCCATATCCCCATTACAAAGCCAAGAGTCAGCACATAGATCATGAAAAATAAGTGATCTGTCAGTGCACACAGAGTATTTTGAAACTAGAATAACTGCGTATGTGCTTTTATCATCATCTTGGTCAACAGTAGCAAAATGTTAGTCATTCAAACAGCCAAGTTCAACTGCATCGTGAAGCTTCTATCCAGTCCAAGGCAGAAATCCCCACTCAGCAAACAAGTCATTTGCATCTAGGCCCCAAGGTAGTTGTTGAAATATTTTTTGTCATCTTCTCCTTCCCGACGATGTAAGCTACTGGTGGTGGGCATTACACAACTAAAAGCGAAAATGTGAAGCGTGCATTTTCCTGGTCTCTAATAGGGTTTGGCCCTGCCTCTTTAGAACAGAAGGAACAGGACACACCATGGAAATGGGTTTGTGTTGCTTCCAGGGGGAAATCCTCTTCCTGCTGCTATCAGAAGTTCCTTTCCAGGCTTCCCTGGTGGCGCAGTGGTTGAGAGTCCGCCTGCCGACGCAGGGGACGCGGGTTCATGCCCCAGTCCAGGAAGATCCCACATGCCGCGGAGTGGCTGGGCCCGTGAGCCATGGCCGCTGAGCCTGCGCGTCCAGAGCCTGTGCTCCGCAACGGGAGAGGCCACAACAGTGAGAGGCCCGTGTACCGCAAAAAAAAAAAAAGTTCCTTTCCTACAACTCAACAGGGTTTCCTAGGGGCTAGATAAATAGATGGGACTACAGAGTTAGTGGCTGAGAAAACCTACGATGACAACCGTGATGATGCAGCCCAGATGCCCAAGGCAGCAGCTGGGGAGGGGGCCGGCAAGGAGCCAGAGGAACAGGAGAGCAGGTGTAGAGTGACCCAAGGACAGGTGCAGGACTGAGGAGCTGTGGGGACGCCACGAGTGTGAGCCACAGACAGGCAGCAGACCCAAGTCACAGGAGCTGGGCATGGGTTCCTGGGACAGCTCTTGATAATCCTTCTAGACCAGAAAGGTGGGTGCACACACCCTGGGCAGCCCCTCTCAACTGGGGTTCCAATGAATTAAACCCTAACCCTTATGTATCCATTGTACATAAACACTGTATGCACACATAAATTGCATGTACTATGTACACACGGCATCCATTGTTAGTAATTGCATGTACTATGTACACACGGCATCCATTGTAAGTAATTGCATGTACTATGTACACACGGCATCCATTGTAAATAATTGCATGTACTATGTACACACGGGATCCATTGTAAATAATTGTATGTACTATGTACACACGGCATCCATTGTAAATAACACATTCCGAGGTGCATAGAGAGATTCTCGTGGAGTGGGATTACTGCAGAATACCCTGAGGATCGACACCTTATAAGGGAGTGAAGGAAGCAGGGATGGGCAGAGGGAAGAGTACAGCTGAGATGTAGGATGGAGTCACAACAAAGGTTTCAGCCAATCCCATGACCCCACGGGGATCCCTAGCACTGGGATGACCCTCCAGAATTGTCTGGCCTTGAGAAAAGAAGACCAAGCGTGTGTATCCCATTCATTAAGCGATTGCTGGATATGAGCTACCCCTGGGGAGGGCAAACCCTTGGGTGAGAGGGTTTTCTTTGCCCTATGGCTAAGGGAAACGTCTGAAGGATTCAGCTGAGAGTGGTCAGCACCAATGCTCCTAGCAGTAAGGGAATGAACGTCTCAGCCCTGAAGGGGTGTCTTGGGCAACTGGAGCTTCTTGAGATCCAGAGAGATTGGTCCACAGCCTGAGGACATTCAAAGCCTCTCCAAGACTTTAGTGAAGTCCTGGGGGGGGTCTTATGTTCTTTTGGCCTCCTTTGCCTCCTATGACCCTGCTTTTTGGAGCCAGAAATAAAATTCAGCCTTATTTTTTAAATGACACAAAACTCCCATTCATACAATCATTTTGGGTTCAGTAGACTTTACCGAAGATCTCAGGGAGAACTTTCAGAGGATCTACATCTCATCAAGTTACAGCCTCTCCCCTTTCTGGATTCCTCCCGTGTTAATTCCCTTGTTGCTCTTTCTTCTCAACTTTCTCCCACCTTTCAGAAGCTAAGCAATATGTGTAGAGACTTCCACTCCCAATCAAGATTACCCTTCAAACTGAAACAACTTTTTTTAAAAAGTGGAATAATGAAACAATGACTCTCAATACATTGGACATCAGACAATGAAGGACAGTGATCCCTGAGAGATTGGAAACAACTGAGGTGAGCCCTACAGCTGCTCCAGTTTACTCAGTAGAGAAATTTTCCTGACTGTGGCAATAGGAGGGGAACCCAGGCAGAGCCCAGCCATCTCTGTGACTTGAGGACATAGAGGTGGAAGTTCACGGAGGCCAAGGCAACCAGAGTTGCAGGCAGGGTACCAGAGAGAACGGAGCTGGAGAGAGAGGCGGACAGGCAGAGAGCTCTGGAGATCTGCAGAGGGTGCCCTCCCCGCCCTGACCCAAGTATTCAGCAAGTGCTGATCAACACATGTGTATGAGAAAAATACCCAAGGTTAAGCAAAGGATCAATCAAAAGGATAGAAGGGGACAGTGCTGGATACATAGATCCAGGAATCGTGTCATCCCAACAGCCAGAGTGGAAAACCCCATAATTCAGGAGTCCTCAGAAGCTTGCATTAGTACTGGGAAAATTAACCCTAGATTAAATGCAGCTCTGGTCCCACCTAACAAATCTCAAAAGCAAAACCTGAAAGGATTAAACTATTTCTAAATGTCTTGACCATGTTCCAGACCAATGCTCAAGAATATTGGTAAGAATACAAAAATAACCAATGTCATACAAGGTGTAATTATAACATTCAGCTTTCTACCAAAAATTACTAGTCAAGCAAAGAAGCATGAAAATATAACCCACAATGAGGAGAAAAATCATTCAATTGAAACCAATGCAGAAATGACACACTTGATAGAATTATAATAGACAAGAACAGTTAAAAAGTTATTATGACCATATTCTATATATATGTTCAAGAAGCTATAGGAATATTGAACACAAACATGGGAGATAGTAAAAAAATATTCAAATTGAAATTCTACAGATGAAGGTCTCAAGTCAATGACTTCAGCTTTCACCATAAGAAAACAGAAAAGGAAGAGCACATTAAACTGAAGGAAGAAGAAAGGAAATCATTAAGAACTATGTAGAACTCAAATCAATGAAAGGGGGTGAGAAAGAGAGGGGTAAAGGAGAGAGAGAGAGAGAGAGAGAGAGAAAGGTGATCAATGAAACCAAAAGCTAGTTCTTTGAGAACATCAATAAAATTGATAAACTTCTAACCAGACTGATGTCAACTTAAAAAAAAAAAAAGCACAACGTAACAGCTGTGAGTCGAGTTTAGTGTCTTACTGAAACACTAACCCAGGAGACAGCCTCTCAGGTAGCTCTGAGAAACTGTTCCAAAGAGGTAGGCAGGGAGGTCAGTATATATGAGATTTTGTTGAAGGGGGTACATGCAATCCAGCACGCATCTCGGTGGAAAGTTACTGCTAGTCACAAGATGTCTCCGTTAATAGGTATGAGAAGATGCAAGAAATTGGGTTCATAAAACTTGCCCCTGAAAATATCTAACTATCTGAAGGCCTGTTCTGCCAGCTTTTCCCAGGGCACACAGTGCTAAAAAAAAAAAAAAAAAAAAAAAAAAAAAGAAAGAAAGAAAATCAAAGATACAAATTACCAATATCAGGAATGAGAGATCACCACAGATCCTACAGATATTAAAAGGACAATATGGAATTTCAATAAATAACTTTATACCAATAAATTGGACAATTTAGAGAATTCAAGAAGAATAGCCCTATACTTATTTTAAAAATTAAATTTGTAGTTAAAACCCTACCCACAGAGAAACTTCCAGATGCATATACCCTCACTGGGAAATTCTACCAAACATTTAAGTTAGAAATAATAGCAATTCTATACAAACTCCTCCAAAAAGTTGAAGTGGAGAAAATACTGCTCATCTCATTTTATGAGACCAGTATTACTCTGATACCAAAGCCGGAAAAAATCATTACAAGGAAACTACAGACCAATATCCTCCATAAACAAAGACATAAAATTTTACAAAATTTTAACAAATCGAATCCAACAACATATAAAAAGGATAATACATCATGATCAACTGAAGTTTATCTCAGGAATGCAAGGTTGGTTTCCCATTTAAAAATCTATGAATGTAATTCACCTCATCAACAAACTAAAATAAAAATTATCTAATCACGCCAATAGATTCAAAAAGACATACGAAAAATCCGTTTTGAGAGAGAAAGGACAGCTATCAACAAACTAGAAATGTGGGGAGGGATAACTTAGGAGGTTGGGATTAACAGAAACACACTGCTATATATAAAATAGATAATCAACAAGGACCTGCTGGGAATTCCCTGGCAGTCTAATAGTTAGGACTCCACGCTTTCACTGCCGAGGGCCTGGGTTCAATCTCTGGTTGGGGAACTAAGATCCCACAAGCTGCGCAGCATGGCCAGAAAAACACAAAAAACAAAACAAAACAAAACAAAACATGGACTTACTATATAACACAGGGAACTCTACTCAATCCTCTGTAATAACCTATATGGGAAAAGAATCTGAAAAAGAATAGATACATGTATATGTATAAATGATTTACTTTGCTTTACACCTGAAATTAATGCAACATTGTAAATCAACTATACTCCAATAAAGAATAAAAACAAAACTAGAAACAGAAGGGAACTTCTTCACCATGATCAGGGGAATCTACAAAAACAAACCAAAAAATCCCCCAAACCTACAGATAGTATCACGTTTAGTGTTTAAGGCCTGCTTTCCCTCTAAGACAAGAACAAGGCAAGAATGTTGACCGTACCACTTCGTTTCTGCATTGTACTGGAGATGCTCACTAATGCAATAGACAAGAAACAAAAACAAGGTAAAGATGACTGTACCACTTCGTTTCTGCATTGTACTGGAGATGCTCACTAATGCAATAGACAAGAAACAGAAACAAGGTAAAGAAGTAAAGTTGTCTCTATTCACAGACGACATGATCATCTCCATAAGAAAATCTTTTGGAATCTACAAAAATGCTACTAGAACTAATAAGCTGAGGAGCAAAGATTCAGGATATATTAATATAAAAAATCGATTGTATTGCTATGTACTATTGATGAGAAATCAGAAACTGAAAAAAAAATTTTAACTTCATTAATAATAATGCCCCCAAATATGAAATATTAAGGATTAATGTGACAAAAGGTTTGCAAGACCTGCACTTTTACAACTACAAAACACTGCTGCTGCAACTAAGACCCGACACAGCCAAAAATAAATTAAATAAATAAATAAATAAATAATATATCTTAAAAAAAAAAAAAAGATATCAGTTTAAGGGACTTCCCTCCGTGGTCCAGTGGTTAAGAATTTGCCTTCTAATGCAGGGGACGTGGTTCAATCCCTGGTCAGGGAACTAAGATCCCACATGCCACGGGGCAACTAAGCCAGTGCCACACCGCAACTACTGAGCCCGCAGGCCACAACTAGAGAGAAGCCCACGCATCGCAACAAGGAGCCCACGTGCTGGAACAAAGATCCCAGTGAAGATCCCGCATGCCGCAGCTAAGAACTGATGCAGCCAAAAATAAAATAAATAAATATTTTTTTTAAAAGATATCAGTTTAAGCCTTATTATCAAATAATGAACATCAACTGAACATCCACTGAGTAGACTTTTGCAGGATCACTTTTTCCTGTAGCCAAAGCTGGAGACATTAAGAACAAGGAGAAGATGCATAGCCCAAGGTTCTCACTGGGACGTCTACACAAAACGGAAGATGCCACATTATGTAAGCTCGATCAGTTCAAATGGTCCAGATCAGGGTATCTCTACCTTAGTGTTACTGACATTATTTGTCGTGGGGGTCTGTCCTGCACATTGCAGCATCCTCGGCCTCTCCCCCACTAGATGCCAGCAGCACCCCTCCTAGTGTGACACCCCAAAATATCCCCAGACATTGCCAGACTGCCCCAGCTGTGAACCACTGATTCAGACCCCACAGGGCAATCCCACTTATTGATGATGTTCTAACTCAACCAAGACTTTCCTCTGACAATTCTATCTTCCTGTAACAAGAAGCTGCATTGAAGAATCGCGTCACAGTAATGACCAAAGCTGCTATGGCTACTTTTCAAAAATGGAAACCAGTTAAACACCTGCCATGGACAAATACCACCAGGAGTCATCTCAGAGCTCTTAAATGAGAGCTGAAGTGGGCAGACTTCAGAACCTTAAATTTACAGAATTCCTAAGAGACATGTGACTGAGAACAGTGGTTAAGTGCTGCCTTAGCATACACCCAACGGCAGGAAAACGTTTTTACCCTGTCAGACATTTCAGCTTATCTGCACTTGAATCTCAGCTCTGCCACTTACTAGCTGTGTGATCTTTCCTCTCTCAGCCTGTTTCCTCACTGTAACATGGGGATAAAAACAGATGAGAAAGACGGCTAATTGCCTTCTGTTATCTATTTTCACCTTTCTCTTTATTAACAGAACCCTGAATTTTGGTGGCCATATTGCCACCAGGAAGAAAAGACTACAGTTCCCAGCTTTATAAAGATAGAGGAATGGCCTTCCCTACTACCACCCCTTTCCTTTCTTCTTCCTGTTGCTTGAAACAAAGATATGATAACTGGAGCTAAGGATGTGATAACTGGAGTTCTGGCAGCCATCCTGGACCCAAGAGGAAACCTTGAGAACAGGAGCCATGTGTTGAGGAAGGAAAATAGTAAAAAGATAGGGGTCTGGCTCCTCTATGACGTCTCGTGGAGAGTTCCCGGCCTCTAGAACTCCTCTACGTGAAAAAGAAATAAACTGTCTTGGTTAAATTCATTTTATTTTAAGTTTTTTGGTCATACACAGTTCAACTTAAATCTTAGCTTGGGTGAGGATGATGAGATATACACATAAAGCCTCTAATAAAGTACCTGCAATTCTGATGGGACCAGGACCAGGGGTTGGTCAGTCTACCAAAAGGATGGGATAAACTAGAGAGTCATAAAAAATGTTTACATATTCTTAAACATCTTGTTTTAACTAAAAAGTACACTTATTCACTCATATTTTGAGTAGTTATACATGATTAGACTTCCACGTGTAGTAACGCACCCTTATTAAGTCTTTTCTCTAAAAGAAAGTTGCTGTTTCTAGATGACTCTATTTACACCCGCATAGTTTATCGGTTGCATTACATATAATTAAACGATGTAATTAAAATAGCAGGCATCACTGGTAGAAACAGGTTTGGGAACAAGGAGCTGCCTCTTGGTAAGCGTGTAGCCCTGCTGTCAGGATAAATGACAGTGGTGTGAGAAGTCTCGGGGGTAGCCTGCTGACCAAGAACTTTCAGCCTGCAGTGGATGGGGTCCATATGGTTTTTAGAGTGAGAGAGTGTCAATTAATCTGTCAAGTAAACGAGTTCTACTTACCATAAGAGAAAGAGGAAACGAATATTATTTGATGCCTATTACATGCCAAGCACTGTACATAGGTTTTCTGCTCTAAAATTCACGGCTGCTAGGTTAGATACAACTTATTACCTCTGTTTAACAGAAAAGGAACTGAGGGTCAAGGATCTTAAGTACGTTGCCCCAGTGGCAGAGATTTCAACGCTCATTTGTCTGGTTCCAAAACTTCAGCTCTCTTGACCCTGTTTAAGTTCCATCCCACAGAGTTGATTCAGCGTCGGGTCAATGATAAAAGATTCTTGGTGCTTTCTCTTATAATAGCTGGCAACCAAAGTTAACAGAGTATGTGAGAAGATACAGAAAATTCCATACTGAAAGCACAAGATCTTCCTAAAACTGCCAATTCATAGGCACCCACAACTGGGCACCTGGCATCATTCTTCATCAAAAACAGCCTTTGTCAGGCGTGGTCGTGCAGGGCAACCCGATTGACCAGTGCCTGGGTCTCACCAGCAGTTAAATATTTTGCATATCACTGCTGGCCACCCCTAACACCAACCCCCAACAAACCACACTCCCCAAGTGGGCTCCAGAGAGATTAATAAAAGTCCGAGAAGCTGAGTCCAAGGCTGAACTCAACTGCCCTTGCAGAGTGTTTTTGGGAGACCCATATCAAGCAAGCATGAGTCACCCAGGCCATTCGCTTCTTCAGCCAGTACTCACCCAGCACAGAATAAGCCTCTCACTGGCTGCCCTGGGGCCGTCCGCTGAGGCAGACCCTGCCGCCAAGGACTTCACCGTCTGGGGAGACAGACAGGTGGGCAGCGAAAATAGAGGGCAGGAAACAGTCAGGCAGAGGAGAGCCCAAGGTGCTGGCAGGGCACCAAGTCAGGACAGCATCCCACTGTCTGGGTGAAGGGACGAGGGTGCCCAGCTGAGAGCCTGGAGGGACCAGAAGGGGTCAGCTGGAAGGCAAGGATGAAGGGAATGGGGCTCTGACAGAGAGGGCAGACTGGAGCTGGGTCAGAGGAGCTGGATGAGAGACAGTGCCTCGGGACGTGGGACAGACAGAGTGTGGAGGGGACGAGGGAGGGTGGGAGAGGGGGTCAGGTCTGCACACCTGCCCGGTGCTCTCGAGCAGGTCCTAGAGGGCAACGCTGCTGGCAGTGCTCTGTGCCCTCCCTCTCCTCCCAGCCCATTAATTGCGGCGCATCCTCAGGTTTCAGCTCAGAGGTCACTTCCTCGAGGTCTTTCCTCCTGGCTCCCCTGCTCCACAGGGGCAGAAACTGGGCTGTGTGCTCACTACCCTGCTGCCTGGGGCTGGCATGGAGGCTGGGAGATACTAAGCTTAGGGTGTGTGTGTGTTGAGTGAGTGAGTGAGGACAGATCATCAAGGGTGTTGTGAGCCACGTGGGGAGCTGGCGTGTGTACCCCGAAGCCATGGGAAACCACGAATGGTCTCGAGAGTGAGAGACTTAGGGAGCTGACTCTTAATAGCCGCGTGGAGGATGGGTCGGAATGGCGTGGGGATGGGAACGAGGATATTCCTTGGAGGTTATATGTGATAACCCAGAAGAGCCGTGGGGACTTGTGGGCTGACTGAACCACAGGGCGACACGGGCGAGCACGTAGCATGATCCAGGCTCTGGGCGGGCGCTTTACGTGCATATCATCTAACCCTTGCTACAACCCGAGGATGTGAAATTACTGTCACCGTCCCCTGCAAAAACGGCTGATGAAACAGGAACAGAGATGCTAAATAACTTGCCAGGTCACTTGATAAGGAGAGGCAAGTGCCTAAATCAGAGACGGCCACGCTCTACCTGCCCACGTGTGCCTGGGTGTGCACAGGTGGGTCCAGGTACGCAGGGGGCTGAGGGGGCATCTGCCTCCGGACAGGCCGGGTCTGGGTGCCATGGGATGAAGGTTCCAGGCACCAGATGTTTGAATCTCAGGCTGGGGGTTTTGAGGGACATCACTCCCCCCCTCCTCTCACTCCCTTTGCCTTCTGGTGTCTTTGCTGCACGTTGAAGACTGGGGATGGGGCTCGAATGTTGGAGAGTTGCCCCTAAGAAGAGAAATGGTGCTGGCCTGACGCTCAAGCTCCTTATGCAACATGGCAATGAAACCTAGGAGCACACTCTGGGCTCTACCAGGCAGAGCCAGCAGGAAGTGTGTTAGAGCTGCTTCCCAGCACGCCTGTCACAGAGCCATCTACCTCTGCATGCAAGTGATTCTACGCGTTCCTGCAAATATTATTTACATTTGGAATCCAGCTGTCGAGTGAGAACAGCTGCGAGCAGGTGCTTTAGGGCACCTCTAAAACATGTTTTCAGATTTCAAAAATCCATGTGAGCCACCCTGTTTAAACTGTTTCCCCGTGGAAGTTCCAGACTGAAGCTTCTTTGTTCCTGCTGAATGACTCATGATTGCCCTTTAAAAGAGGATGAAACGGACGTGTTTTGGTGGGGAAAATACATAAAGAATGCAGTGCATTTTTCCAAACAGCCGTCAGAGCATCTAATTTAGGCCAATGAGGGCAAACTCACTGAAGCTCTCAGGCTGACCTTCCCCGTAAGGGCCTCGTCCTGGCCTGGGCCCACAGATGAAGGACAGACTGGCCTGGGTGGGAAAGGGAAGGCAGGCTTCCCCAGGGATATGAGTGTTCCCGGGCTTCCATTTGAAAGGAGGCTCCCTGTTTTCTAGAATGTTGTTTTTCTGGGTGCAAATCATGTTCGGTAGCAAGGTGATGTAATCACCGTAAGAAACTCAGAGCTCATTTATATGGCACTTCCTGTGGGATGAGCATGGTCTGCATGCAGTCATTCCTTTAATTCTCATAGCCTTCCAGATGAAGAACTAAGGCTCAGAGATAGTAAGTCACTTGCCCAAGGTCACAGAGCTCGTAAGTGGCACAGCTGGGGCACAAACAGGTAGTCTGACCCCTCCCAACATCTCTGCTGCTTCAGCCTCAGCGCTTACCTTCCAGCTCTTGTCTCAGGCACCCTGGGCTGCAACAGCCCCTCTGAACCCACTGGCTTAATCGAGCCCATTCTTGATCTTTAGACTTTCTCGTTGTACAGGCTGATGAATTCTCTTTTTTAGGCTTAAGTTCTTTAGAATTGGATTTTTAATCTCTCAAACAGAAAGAGCCCTAATACAAATATGTCCTATAAGGTGTGTAGAATGTCAGACTAAGCAGTTTGAACATTGCCTTGTTGGGAGGGAGCTTCCGAAGATTTGCGAGTCTACAAGGGCATCCTCTGGTTTACACTAACACTCAAGAAACACTTGAGTGCTACCAGGTACCCTGTGCTGGCCCCTCCACTGGTAAATACACGTAATCCCCGCCCCGAGGAACACACTCTTAATTTCATCCAGGAAATGATGTTTGACCGGGAATGGTAAGTGCTCGTTGACCTAACACACTTGGTTCACAATGGTGGCAAACTGGTGCTGATGGAAGGATGAATGGTTGGTACCAGTTGGCAGATGTCTGTCTGGACTGGACTGGGTGGGGATGCCATCGGGGGCTGCTTCGAGTGCCCAGCTGTGAGGTGGGGGTGGGGGTCCTGAGCAGGGACGAGAGGACGGGAAAGCAGGGACAGACTTGAAACCATCTGACCGGGAAGGAACATTGAGGACGAGCTGAGTAACTGGACGTGGAAGCAGAGAAAAGGAAAAGGAGAAGACGGGCTTGAGGAGCACTGAGCGGGATGCCACAACCAGCAGGGTGTTGGGAACAGAAGCTGGCTTCAGGGGGTGGCGAGAAGATGTGAGTTCAGTTAGACGGGTGGAGTTTGATTTGTTCAACAGCAGTGGGAAAGGCCACTGTGTGTCCACAAGTTGCAGGCTGAGGAGTAGCGAAGTTTGGGGCAGCACCTCAAACCTGGAAGACCTGGATTCGAGTCCCAGCTCTGCTCTCTCTTTGCTCTATGGCATGACACTGAGCCCCTCACTTAAACTTTCTGAATTTCAGAGGGGATAATGGTACCCTCCCTACTTTGCCTGCCACACAAGGAGATCAAGTGACATGATGTCAACCGTATCACACCATATACAGCTTGGTTATTAGTGTTATTATAAAAATTGATAAGGGAATTCCCTGGTGGTCCAGTGGTTGGGACTCTGCGTTTCCACTGCCGTGGGCCCAAGTTCAATCCCTGCTCAGGGAACCAAGATCCTGGAAGTCTTGTGGCGTGGGAAAAAAAGAGTGAAAATGGATAAAGTGTGAAAAAGCATTTAAAAAACTGTGTACAAATGTAAGTAACATTAACTCTTTGGATTAGAATGTTGGGATCATCAGATATTCCCAGATAACTGTAAAGACAGAGACAGTAGGGATTTGGGGCCTAAATGGTGGAAATAATGACTTCGGGTCTCCGTCTGACCCCCGCACTGGAATGAAAGCTTGAATACAGACCTTTCCCTCACCCACTGAACTGCCCTCCAAGGCAGAGCCTGTCACTAATGAAAGAGACAGGCATGGACTCAGGCATTTCAAAACTTCATCTGTCACAACGAACAGAAGTCAATTATATAGCACCAGATATTGCCTCCTGGGATGATAGATGGAGCTATTAGCAGGTCCTTGGCAGGCTCTGATGCTGCCTCTGTCTGAGACCAGCCTGCCCCTCGGCATGGAGTTTCCCAAGGTCTCACGTGCCCAGGATGGCTCTGCCACAAGCGTATGAGCCACCTCTGGCCCTGCAGGAGGCTACGTTCTCTAGTCTGTGACTTGCTAAGTAATCTGGGCTCAGCACAGAAGAGTTAAAATGAAAACTTTCACAGCAGGGGACGCAAAACGGGGTCCAATATCTGTCCCTGACACCAGCTAAGAGCAGCTTCTCTGCTGGTCCCGTCTCTGCCCAGCCCCTGGGAACAGGTGTGGCATCTAAGGGCCGGAACAGGCATGCAGGCCCACCGTAGGTCATGCAGCTTTTCAGACAGTTCAGAAAAGCAGACATTTGATATTTATTTATTTATTGAAATATTTATTTATTGTGGCTGCACCGGGTCTTAGTTGCGGCACATGGGCTTCTTAGTTGCAACATGAGTGCGGGGTCTAATTCCCCGACCAGGGATTGAACCCAAGCACCCTGCATTGGGAGCGCGGAGTCTCACCCACTGGACCACCAGGGAGGTCCCAGGCATTCAGACTCTGTTTGCCTAACCTTCAACCTTCCACAAAGATGCATCATGGGACCAGACACTGGTGAGGAGAGGAAGGAAGACGTCTGCCAGCGCTGCCCTGCCCGCAGCCTCACGGGCTCCTTTGCCGGGAGATGCGGCTCCAGGGGCCAATGCCCGTCCCGGCGGGGGCCGTGGTGGGTGACTCAGAAGGTGGTGAGGACTCAGAAGTGCCTTCCTCCAGGGTAAGCTCCCTGGGCACATCCTGGCACGTTCCTTCTGTGGATAAAAGAAAGACGCTGGCTGCTCTCTCTTCTGATTTGTGGGGTTTTGTTTTTTTCCTTTTGTGGCAGGAAAGGTGTGATTTGGAGTTGGCTTAGTTTTAACGATATGCCTCCTATTCCTAGAAATGTAAAGGGACAACTTCTTTAGCACCAGTCGGCGTGGAAGGTGGAAGGTTGATGGTGGCCCCGGGTGGCCAGAGTCTGACAGAGAAGACTGTTCACAAAAAGGCACCCACTGTCCTAGGAGAGCATGTGTGTTGGAGCTGGGCAAACCCAAGTTCATCGTCCCCGCTGTGCCCCTTGCTAGTTGGGGACGTTGGAAATAACTTTATTTCACTGAGCCAATTTCCTCATCTCTCACACAGGAATAAAAACCCTGCCTCACAGATTGTAGACTCACTAAATAAAAAAAGAACACACATCCAACATCCTAATGAGTATGAAGTTATTACTTTTTAGAAGATCTATCACTTGTATGAGGTTATTTACCAGGAAGGGATACCATCACGATCCATATGACTCACATGTTAAACCCGACTCGCTAGATGGCTATGAAACAAAACTTAAAGGGATCCTCTGTGAGAAGCATTTTTGGAAGCATAATAAATGTGAATCGCAGGGAACGAACCTCAGGCACATAAACACACTGGACAGTAAAATAGCGCTCATAACAATATCGTCTCCGCATTAGAAACATTTCCATAATTGGTTTCATGTCAAACAGATGCCTAAAGGTGAGCGATCGCTTCCCACGAGAGCCCTGGAGTATATGCCAGACGGGCTTTTTAACTGAACACTTTTTGGAAGAGGTAGAACAGCTTGACCGCCAAGCGCTGTGTCACAAGCTCTAATGCTCCAACCACAGTTCATCTTGCCCACTCCCCGGCCCCAACGCAAGGTCTCTGCTGCAAACACTGCTGTGATAACTG
The DNA here is from genome assembly GCF_003031525.2 of Neophocaena asiaeorientalis asiaeorientalis. Taxonomy (NCBI): domain Eukaryota; kingdom Metazoa; phylum Chordata; class Mammalia; order Artiodactyla; family Phocoenidae; genus Neophocaena; species Neophocaena asiaeorientalis. The sequence goes on along the minus strand of NW_020172455.1, from coordinate 4,011,913 downwards.
ACATGCCATAAAACTCCGAAGAATTACGAAAAGCCAGCGATCTGTCTTTCCGGTTGCTACCAAAGAATGCGCTTCGCATTTTATTGCCTCTGAAGATAAAATCAAACGTCACTTCGGCTCCTGCGTGTTCCTCTGCTAATCCGATGCTCCCCCTACCCTGAGCATGCTTGTATGGTCTGTGGCCATTTGTCTCCCTCTTAAATTGCTGGCCACTGGGGCAGGGACCATGACTTTAAAAAAATTTTTTTTAACTTATTTTATTTATTTATTTATTTGGCTGCCGTTGGGTCTTCATTGCTGCGTGCGGGCTTTCTCTAGTTGCAGCAAGCAGGGGCTACTCTTTGTTGCGGTGCTCAGACTTCTCATTGCAGTGGCTTCTCTTGTTGTGGAGCACGGGCTCTAGATGCGCGGGCTTCGTTAGTTGCAGCACGCAGGCTCAGTAGTTGTGGCGCACGGGCTTAGTTGCTCCATGGCATGTGGGATCTTCCCAGACCAGGGCTCGAACCCATGTCCCCTTCATTGGCAGGCGGATTCTTAACCACTGTGCCACCAGGGAAGCCCCAGGGACCATGACTTTTAAAAAAATATTAATTTTATTTATTTTTATTTATTTATTTTGGCTGTGACAGGTCTTAGTTGCAGCACACGGGATCTTCCTTGCGGCATGCAGACTCCTAGTTGCGGCATGCATGCGGGATCTAGTTCCCCGGCCAGGGATCAAACCTGGACCCCCTGCACTGGGAGCATGGAGTCTTACCCACTGGACCACCAGGGAAGTCCCGGGGCCATGACATTTTGTGCGCTTCCTCATGGGACTGTACCAAGAGAGATGCTCGATAATTAAATCTTGGGCTCATCCCTTCATTTTTACCACCACCTGATGTTTGCATCCTTTTAAGGCTTAAAGCTCCAGAGCAGCTTTTAGGACCGTCAACTCAGGATGGTAGAGAGAAGGGGTCTCATCCCCTTTCTGCATATCCAAATCCTACCGAGTCTATTTCCAATGCCACCTCCTCCAGAAAGCCATCTCACATCTTGGTGACCAAAAAGGGTCTCTCCCACCTCTAACCTCCTGGAAACATCGTAGGCACCCCTTTGGAGACCAAGTGTTACATTCTCTCGCAGATCATGGGTATTTCTCTATATGTTCTGTCTCCCCTGGGAGAGATTAAGTCCCTGGAGGGAGAGGGCCCAGGCTGGAATCCCAGTTCCATAGTGTCCTAAAAGTGTGGCTCTATCTAAGTACATGTCATGACCTTTCCCATTTTTTTTTCTATTTTTCTTTTTTTTTTTTTTGGCCTCACTGCGCAGCTTGCGGGATCTTAGTTCCCTGACCAGGGATCAAACCTGGGCCCTTGGCAGTGAAAGTGCGGAGTCCCAACCACTGGACCGCCAGGGAATTCTCATGACCTTTCCTGTTTAGAGTATAAGCTGGGCAAGGGGAATGGCGATACCTATATGACAAGGGCTTGGTGAGGACATAACATGTGTAAAGTAAATGGCAAAGGGCCAGGCCCCACAAAGATGCTCCGTAATTGTGTTGAGTGAATGAATAAAGAATTGACTTAGTGACTGTATCTCAGTTTTCACCAGTGAGGTTTCACTTGTAACCTCAGCAAAGGTGTTTACTGCTTGCAAGACTCCAGAGCCCCATGCCCCGTTGCGAGGCAGGTGCTGCGAATCAAACACCTCTGCCCGACTCATGTTAAAACCCTTTCCAAAAGAGCAAACCTTCTTCTTACATCAATCAATCCTGACTACAGACTGCTAGAAGCTACTTACAAATAATAAACAAATAATCAACCAAACCAAGTTTCTAGCCTCTTCACCAAAGCCCTACTCCTAGTTTATGAAGCCCACACAGAGCCATTGTGTGGTTGGAAAAGGTACCCCTTCTGAAGACACTACTGCCCCCCTGCCCCCACCCCTCAAATAGCCTAATAAATATGCAGCATGGTGGTGACTGCCAGGAAGGGGCTCCCCTGAGTTATGGACTGCACAACCTGCCCTGGGCCCCTTCAATGAAGCCAATTTTAAGTTTGACTTCCTGACCAGGCCTTTGCCCAAACTTAGGTACAAAGTCAAGGGTTCCCACATCGCAGAAGGCTGTGAGGAAACTGCAGAGCTCTCCTTTCCTTCAGGAGCCTGTTTGCTGAAATGCACTGCATGGAAGAGAGAGAAACATCCAGGGAAGGGCAAACCCTGTGAGATTTCTGGATTTGGGACAAATGGGACCTCCAGTGGGGAGAGAAGGAGGTAATATGGAGGGAGTCATGGAAGTCTTGAATCTCAACTTTTCTGTACTTTTTGCCCCTGGTGTAAATTCACCCATTCAAAGAATATTCAAAGAACATGTTTAAAGCAACTACTACGTGCTAGGCCTTAGGGATGTAAAGCTGAAAGGAAAACAGGAAAACAGCCTGGATTCCCTTTATAAACACACAGCCTAGTGATGGGGACTGACATATGATGTGAAAAATACTATAATAGAATAATGAACAACACACCTTGGGAGCAAAGATGGAGATATGCCCAACTCCGCCTGGGGAGAGGGTGAAGGCTGGTCTGTGAATTTTAAGGATTTTGAGTTGAGTTTTTAATTTTATTATTATTTGGCTGCACTACACGGCATGTGGGATCTTAGTTCCCCAACCAGGGATCAAACCCGGGCCCCCCGCATTGGAAGTGCAGAGTCCTAACCACTGGACTGCCAGGGAAGTCCCCTGAGCTGAGTTTGAAAGATAGAACTCACTGAGTAGACAAGAGCCAACGGGCATCCTAGAGAAATGGAAAGGCTCACGCTAAGATGCAACCGTGCAGAAATGCACAGCACTTCGGGGCGCTATCGATGGTTGGACCCATTCCCCAAACTCAGCCAGAGAGACCTTTCAAAAAGAAAGTCTGCTTAAAATGGTTCTGGGGCTTTCCATTCCTCTAGGTAAAGTCACAAAGTCCTTACCATGGAATCTTCTGAGCTCTTCCATGACCAAGAAGCCCGCTGGCCTCTCCAGCTTTCCCTCTCAGCTCTCGTAGGCCACTCTTCCCTTCAGCTGCTTGAAAACACCCAGAGCTCTCACCTGTGACTCTTTGTACACACTGGCTCTCACCACCAACCTCCGACTTACATCCATTGTTTCTTACTCATTCCTTTGGATCAGGGGCCCGCCCCACATCCTAGGCCAGGTGATGTCCGTCTGCTCTGCTCTAGCAAAGCACCCATTGAACTTGATTGGACTTTCTTGTTCAAAGTCTGTCCTCCGCCTTTGATTGTCTGCTCTAGGGGATCAGGGACTGTGGGTACCTCACTCTCACCACTGGATTATCAGAGCCCAGCACAGGATCTGATACACAACAGGAACTCGAAATGAAAGAATGAGTCAAGTGTGATTGCATCTCTGGATATATGTGAGGTTTGATGAGAAATTAGATTAGGTTCCTAACCACTGCATCACCAGGGAAGTCCTGGATTTGCGTTTTTAAAAGGTCGTTTTTGGAAAGATAATCCTGGTACCCATGCAAATAGGAGGGGTTGGTGAGGTGTCTGGACTGGAAATGGGAGGATTTGTTATAAAGTCCATTCTTCATGCACAAAAGAGCTAAGGACCTGAATGAATGAGGGATGAGGAGTGAATTGAGGGGAAGGGGACAACTATGTGTGTATCAAACAGGTGGAGTCATCAGGATCTGGTGACTGACTGGACGTGTGAGATGAGGCAGGGGAAGAATTTAGGATGGTGACGCAGTTTCTGTTTCGACAGCTAGATGAAAAAGAAGAGCAAATTAGGGGCTTCCCCGGTGGCGCAGTGGTTGAGAATCTGCCTGCTAATGCAGGGGACACGGGTTCGAGCCCTGGTCTGGGAGGATCCCACATGCCACGGAGCAACTGGGCCCATGAGCCATGGCCGCTGAGCCTGCGCGTCTGGAGCCTGTGCTCCGCAACAAGAGAGGCCGTTAAAAAAAAAAAAAAAAAAAAAAGAAGAGCAAATTAGATGAATAGAACCATGAAGTGAATTATCCTTTTATTTGGGTTGTTGTTCCCTGGGGCCTTGATCAAAGAAAACCATCTTTTCTATGGCTTCGGATTAGCCTTTCTGAGCAAGGAAGTGAGGTGTCTTTCTGTGAGGGACTCTTACACTCAAGAAGTGTAAGGACCACTTGTTCAGTCTGCAAGCCAGGTGGGCTCTGAGGCCCTACTCAGCCCATACTCAGCCCATCTGAGTCAGTCCTCTCCTGTTCAGCATGCCCACCGTTCTATCCGATTCAAGGTCTATAAGATGTGCTCTTTGCTTCTAAGAGCTCCGGGCTGGATTGCGGTGTCATTTTATGGAGCGGGGCACAAAGGAGGCATTGATCAGCTGCCTTTGCTCCCATCAAACCCCTCAGTCATTCCTCTGCTGGGTCCTGTCTCCGGTGTAATGACTCCAACTGAGCCAGTGTGCCTGACCCCGTTTCCAGAGGTCTGGCCCTGTGTGGCCTTCTGACCAGCCCTAGAGTTCGGGGCTCTACCCAGTTCAGGACAGGACTCTGGTGGAGCTTGGAAGTCCAGGCCCAGAGCTGCTGTGCTCAGAGCCTGATGGAAAATCTGAGCAGGGCCTAAGCAAACAGCACAGCCCACTTCTTGGCATCTGCAAGAGGGCCTCACCAAAACGCAATGCAGAGTCGGTGAGGTCAGCTTTGGCTGCGAACCTCGAACAGAGGGGGGAGCGTCCAGGGGAGGAAGGAAAGGACGCTGGTGAACACGTTGCCAGGGTGTAGCCCTCGTTTAAAAACAACAACAGAGGAAGGAACCCTTGGAGGAAAGGTCCTTGACTCCAGACCCAGAGGCACTGGCCGTAGCTCATCTGATGTCTGACCAGGGCTGCCCTGAGCAGTTCGTTCAACACTGCCTCCTGGTCAGGTTAAAAGGCCTTAGAAAACAACTCACAACCCCTTTCCAAAGAGAGTCATACACACAGCCTAGCAGACAATGGGAATTCCACAGAGCTGAGAAAATGAAGTCTCTGTTTAAAGCCATGGCTAGGCCTCTTACATGACTAAGGGTTATTGCTTCTGCTTAGAGGCAGGAAATATTCACAGCTCCAAATCCTACAGGCAAACCAAGCCCTCCCTGAGTGCCAGCTAAGTAAGCCCTTTCAGAATGTATATCGCGCATTTTCAGATCCCGTGGGAACGGTTTTGCTCTCAGATCAGAATCGTGTCAGGCGTTGTCCAGAGGGCTGAAATTAATGGTCTGTGAAGGGGGCTTTGCTGACTTAAAACCCCCCCTCTAGGATTTGCCCTGACACATGCATGCGTTTGAAAAGAAATCCAAAAGTCTTTGTTCGGGGTTTCTCCTCTAAAATGCTACATAAAGCTTCCCAAACTTGCTTTATCTAAAATCTCCCAGAGCGCGTATTAAAAATCTAAATTTCCAGGCCTCTCTCCTGAAGACTGATTCAGTGGGTCTAGAGTAGGGCCTTCTGGAATCTAGATTTTTTTTTTTGGAGAATGTTCTCCTTTTTATTTTTATTTATTATTATTATTTTGGAATCTGGATTTTTTTAAAGGGTCCCTGGAAATTCTTGTGATGAGGCAAACAACAGCAGTGCTTTTGAGTCACGGGGCACTGGTAGGGGGGCAGGCCAGCCCATGGTCATTCCCCCTGCACCCCTGACAGGTAAGCAGTGACCACCACGAGGAGGAGACCACGCTGACCCGGGTGGCCACAGGGTGACATGGGGACAATAGGCAGGAATGCTCTGGGGGAAGGAAGCAGCACCAGGACAGGGTGCAGAGGTAGGGGATTTTGTCAGCCATTCTCCATTTCCTCAAAGTTTATGAGAACGTCATCTCTGAATGAGATGTTCTAAATAAGGCTGCATCTGCTGGGATTATGAATCATAACCGTAGGATTGTTTAGATAGGACATGTTTGGAACATAGTGACAGGATGGAATAAATTGACTGTCTAGAAAGTTGGGAGAAAATGTAATTATCAGGGAGGTTTCCCTGGGACTTGACACCCAGATCGCGTGGCACCAAGTCAGAGATACTCTGGTGTGACCTTGAGCTCCTCTTCCACTGACTGAAGAATGCCTCTATGAAGGGCGTTGGTTTGCTTCTGCGCATGAAACCAGGTGCCTCTGCAGACACCATTTCACCATCATCTCTGTATTCCCAGGGTCCAGCACAGACAGGGCCTGGGACACGGTACACCATCCATGAGTGCCGCTTAATGCCTTTGAGTGGCATCTTTTATATTTTTTGACCTTAGGGCTCCGGGCATTGTGATGGAGACATCTGACTCACGGCCAGAGCAAGATTTGATTCTGATTTTCTCTATAAAGCCTCAGGAAATGCTTAAGACTGGTGGCATTTCAGAGACTTATTCTCAAGTCTTTCTGTATTCATTCCGCTCTTCAGACTCATGCTGACTCGGGTCCGTCCCTTCAAACGGATGCGCTAGGAAACCCTCCTGGACACAGAATTAATAACCCAACAGCCCGGATGCTCAAATCCCCCACTGCCTCGAGGGTGAGCTCCTTCCTGAGGAAGCTTCACTCTCTCTCTTCAACTCAGCAACGTGCTCTTTAGTCCCAGCTGGAATGTGTCACTGAAACACTGAGCAGTGTAAGCATTCTCTGACAGCTTCAATTATCAGCTCAAGGAATAAAAACAAAAGTCAGGCAGAGGTGTCGGAGGCAGAAAAGCAGCACAGAATTGGGTCCTCCTGTGGCATGAATAATGTGAAGGAATATGTTTTTCTCCCAAGTCGTAGTTCCATTTTGGGAGTTTGCTTCCCGAAGGGGCATTAAAAAGGCCTTGCTTGACAATTTAGACAAATAAATGACCCAAAGAAAGATTTATCTGTGACGGAATCACACTATGTTTTCAAGGGTGAAATGTGTCACTCATAATAGCTTTTAGGGAGCAACTACCGTGCGCCAGGTGTTTTTACCTAGACAATCTCTAATTCTTGAACAGTCCTGCTAGACGAGTAGTGGTGACTCCTTTCACATATCCCCATCTTTCCAGTGGAGAACGTAAGGCTCCCAGAGCAATTTGCTCAAGGTCACGGAAGGTTGGAGGATTTGAATTTTGGACATGAACCCTAGAAGTCACACTTTTTTTTTTTAGTCTTTAACACTTTTTATGACACTAATTTGTGTTTTGTTTTGGTAACAGCTTTACTGACATATAATTCACATACCATACAGTTCAATCATTTTAAGTGTACAATTCAATGACGTTTAGCATATTCACAGAGTTGTACAACCATCACCACAATTTTAGAACTTTCCCATCATCCAAAAAAGAAATATGTACCCTTTAACTATCACCCTCCTGTTCCCCCAGCCCCTCCACTGCCCCCAAGCAACCAGTGATCTATTTTCTGTCTTTACAGATTTCTATATCCTGGATTTTTCATATAAGTGGAATCATACAACATGTGGCCTTCTGTGTCTGGCATCTTTCACGTAGCATAATGTTTGCAAGCCTCACCCATGTAATAGACTGTGTCAGTCTACTTCCATTCCTTTTTATGGCTGAAGACTATTCCACTATTTTAGGGATTTGTGTTCCCCCCAAATTCCTACGATGAAATCCTAACCCCTAATACCTCAAAATGTGACTTTATTTGGAAATATCAATAGAATCATAGCAGATATAATTAGTTACGATGAGGCCCTATGGACTAGGTGGGTCCCTCCTCCAGTATGATCAATGTCCGTATAAAAAGGGGACATTTGAACACAGAGATATGTACACAGGATGAATACCATGTGAACATGAAGGGAGAGATGAGAGTCCTGTTTCTACACCCCAGGGAACACTGAAGACTGACAGCAATCCACCAGAAGCTGCGAGAGAGGGATGGGATAGATTCTCCCTCCCAGACCTCAGAAGGTATCAACTTTGCCACAACTTTGATCTTGGATTTCTAGCCTCCAGAAGTATGAGATGATAGGTTTCTGTTTAAGCCACGCAGTTTGTGGTTCTTTGCTACAACAGCCCTAGCAAACTAGTACACGTTATATGAATTTACCACATTTTGTTTACCCATTCATCAGTTGTTGGACATTTGAGTTGCTTCTACTTTCTGGTTATTATGAATAATGCGGCAATAAACATTTGTGAACAAGTTTTTGTGTGAACACGTGCCCTCATTTCTCTCGGGTATATACCTAGATGTGGAATTGCTGAGTCATTTGGTAACTCTATGTCTAAACTTTTGAGGAACTGCCAGACTGTTTTCCTTAGTGGCTGCACCATTTTACATTCCCACCAGCAGTGTATGAGAGTTCTAGCTTCTCCATATCTTCAGATCACTTGTTATTATCTTTTTTATTATCGCTATCCTAGTGGGTTTGAAGTAGTATCACGATGTGGTTTTGATTTGCCTTTCTCTGATAAGTATAATGTGGAGCATCTTTTCATGTGCTTCTTGGCCATTTGTAGATCTTTCTTGGAGAAATGTCTATTCAGACCCTTTGCTCATTTTTTTCATTGGGCTGTCATTTCATTATTGAGTTTTAAGAGTTTTATGTTCTATATTCTAGATACAAGTCCCTTACCAGATATCTTACTTGCAAATACTTTCGCACAACCTGTGGATTTTTTTTTCACTGTTTTTAATTTTGATGAAGTCCAATTTATCCATTGCTAAATAGTGTTTTAGCCAACTGCTTTGCCTCTACCCTTGCCTACAATCATTTTTCCAAAAGCAGCCAGTGATCTTTTTCATTTTTAAGTATAAAGCAAACTCTGCCCATCCTTCTTGTGCAGGAAAATCACGAAGATTCTGAGGCTCTATGTGATCTGTCCCCATTCACCTTCATCATCACCTTACTTCATCTTTTTTTTTTTTTTTTTTTTTTTTTTGATGTTGATGTTTCCCTCGCAACATCCCAGCTGCTGTGAACTTTTTTCTCTAAATGTCTACCCAGTTCCTGCTTTGGGACTTTGCACCCACTGTGCTTTTGTAATATGCTCACCTGCTCCCTCTTTTCATCCTGGACTCAGCTCACATGTTACTTTCTCCAGGAAGTCTTTTCTGATTGCCCTAATGCTTCTACTCCTCACCCACCCCAGACACTCTTTACTACATCACCTGTTCCATGCCTGTCGATGGGATTCACATGAAATTAATTTATTTACGTATTTACTTACTATCTGCCTTTCCCTGCTAGAATCTAAGTTTGATAACAGCAGTGACCTTTTCTGGCTTGTTCACAGCTACATCCTAGTTTGGGGGACAGTGGTTGACATACAGTAGGTAGTTAGTAAATGACGGTTGAACTACTGAGCCATGGAGTACAGCAGCAACTAGACAGAATGGATGGTAGCATGGCACTTCAGAACCGAAAGGAACCTTCACGAATCTCAGCATTAGAAAGAACCTTAACCCTTTAGGTTTTATCAAGTCCCACTAGTACAGTATAGTTGACATATTTTGGGCTTCTGACAGGATGGGAAAGCTAAGCTCCTGCTTGTGGTGTATGTATCCTTCACGTACGCTAGAAAACTGCTTCTCAAATTTTAAAGTGCAAACAAATTACCTGGAGGTCTTGTGAAAGTTCAGACTCTGACTCAGTAGGTCTAGGACTCCACACTTCTACCATGCTCCCAGCATCAGTGATGCTGATGCTGCTGGTCTAGGGACCACAGTTTGAGTAGCAAGGATTGAGGGGACAGAGCGCCTCAGTTCACATGGGGCGAAGTCACTCCACCAGCAGGTGGAAACCAGCCACGCAGTAAGGCTTCCAGTACTGATATCAAGGGAGGAGGGCTGAACGTTTCAATCCCTGAAGAGGTCAGGTCATCAAGCAACCTGCCCCCATCCCCAAGGCTTGACTTCCCTCTACAAGCACATCTTTACTCCAGCCGACAGAGAAGGAAAAGCCGAGTGTGCCACCCCTGCATCTCTCAAACCTACGGATTTTCCTTATATTGAATTGATATGTCTTCTCTCATTTTGTGTGTTGGAAGAGAAGCACCTCCAAGCAATTCAATCCACATTTATTGGGCACCTACTGTGTGTGTGCCCTGTGTTTTGGAGCTGGAGGTGCAAAGATAAATAAAACACGGACCCCTCTCCCCCAGAAGCCTAGTCTATGATGTCGGTGAGATGAGAAAAGAAATGCTCTGGTCAGGATATAATGTGAAACTTTCTGTAACGGAAGCATCCAGTGCTTTGGGAGAGCTGAAGCATTTTCTTTCCAGAGTGAAGGTAAGGCTTATCAGTTCAGCGAAACGAGAGCTCCCATCTTGCCTGACTCATTGTTTGGCTAAAGTGATTGCTCCACACCCCAATGAGAAGAGAGAGGGTGGTGCGGAGCACAGGATGGAGGAAAGGCAGGAGACCTTTTCCAGCGTGTTAGGATGTGGAAACGGGCACTTCGTTTCCTAGCAAAAGCCCTGGACATATGTCTAAAGCACTGTGGAAGCAGAGAGGCGGAGACGGCTGACTCTGCCTAGATTATTCAGAAGGGACTTCATGGAGGAGAGGTCTGGTTTTGACCCTGAAAGATGGCCAGAAGTCTGTCAGATGGGCAAGACGATGCGTGCTCCAGGCCAAGGGGCTCGCGGAGGAGGAAATACTTAGGGTTAAGAGAAGAGCGAGAGTTAGGCGTGGCCTGGCGTGGTTAGGGTTGCTGGGCGGTGGGTGCCTGGGGATGAGGCTGGAGCGGTGGGAAAGCTTGAGAGGCCTTCGGTACTGAGTGAGGACTTGACCCCTAGGAAGCAGATTAAAGGCAGAGAACTGTGTTAATGCCCAGCACAAAAGGGCTCTGTGAGCTGGGAAAAATGAGAAGCTTCGTGAGGTTAGAGCACAGTAAGCAAACTTTCTCTGTGAAGGGCCAGATAGCACTTAAACATTTTAGGTATGTGGGTTGCAACTACTCAACTCCACCACCACTGCGGATAATATGTAAACGCACAGGTGTGGCTGGGTGCCAATAAAACTTTATGAACACTCAGATTTGAGTTTCATATCATTTTCATGTGTCACAAAATACTGTTCTTCTCCTGATGTTTTTCAACCATTAAAAAATGTCAAAACCATTCTCTCCTCAGGGGCACTACAAAATCACCCTGCAGGCCATCTTTGGTCCCTGGGCTATGGTTTGCCAACCTGGCTGGGAGAAGGTAACAGTTAAGGGAGTTAGAAAGAAGCCTGGGACACATTGTGAATTTAAACTTAATCCTGTGGCCAATAAGGAACCACTGGAGGTCTTCAGTGCAGGGACCATGCACAAGTGGCCTGCTGGGCCACCTAAGAGGGTGTCCTACAAAACCTAAGAATCTGTCTAAGTGGAGGGGAAGAGAGTGATTTGACTCAAGAAAATAAATTATTGCAAGCACTCTTTAAAAACTTTAGCAAAATTTATTTGCATACAGAGTGCTAATTAAACTTTTTTTTGCTTTTTCATTAAAACAGTCCACACCCTCTGTTGGCCCTGGTTTGTGTTGTTCTAAGTACTTGAAAACAACAAATGGCATTTTCTTAATTACTCTAAGAATTTTTATTAACGCAAGTTGCCTTTGCATGTACAGTCCAGTTTATGGAGGTTTTGTCCTATGCGGGCTTTATCCCATCAGCATGACTCAGAGTGGGAAGGTCTAATGTTCTGCCTCTTGGCAGGGAAGATACAATTATACTCAGCAGTGGGCTGGTAAATGTTTAACAACCTGCTCTGCAAAAAATGTCTGTGTACATACATACGTAAGTTTATTTTCATTTAATCCTATAAAGGATGTATAGCACCCAATTTGTAAGTAATAACAAATTATACAATACTGTTTATTATAAATTCCATAGAGCTCATTGATTTTCACAGAACACTTCTGTTGATTTTTGCCCAACTCTTGTATTCATAGCCAATCAGTGTTTGCAATTCAACCATGACTTGACAAAATAAGACTACAAATAAATGCTTGATTATCATCCAGTTCGGCAGAGAAGTTCCTCATGTCATTGACAGATGAGTGTAGTTCCAACATGAATGCTGGTTAACATTTTTATGTTAATGAGTAAGACAAAAGTGAAGCCGTGAAGGTGCCTGCAGTAATTTCACTCATCTGTCAATGACATGAGTGCCCTCTTTGCTGAATCATATGACAGTTTGCAAATACTGGAAGAATACTACCTCCAATATTTTCATTACTCACAATGTAAAGGCTACAGACATGACACACTTCTAAGTTTAATCTCCATTTTTTTTTTTTTTTTTTTGGGCAAGGTGATGCCACTGAAAGGTATAAATAAAGGGAGTGACAATTGTGCTCATCCCTCTCTGCAGAAGCCCCTATTCCTTTTTTTGTTTGTTTTTTCCCTGTGCCGTACAGTATGTTCTGACTTAGAACCCCCTATTTCTGAGCTTTGAAATCTGCATTTTTAACATTTTCTTGATCCCTTTATTAAGCTTAGACAATCAACAAAACAATAAATAAAGTCTTGATTTTTTACATTTGCCAGTTGCGCTGGTGTAAATACTCCCACTGTGGACGATTTCAAGCTGCCAGAATGTAGAGTTAGGAAAAGATGTGTAGCAGCGCACCATTATAGTGGTATTTCTGCCGTACAGATACAATCTACAGTTTGCAAAACTCTGGAAATTTAGCAGTCAGCTCTCTGGAGTCAGCGTGAGCTGCCTCCAGTGCGGTAGATTATACCTCGTTCATCTAGAACTGACTTTTGCAGTTCAGTAATCAGAATATCTCCGATAGAAAGAGCTTTGTTCAAACAAACAAACAAAATGAACAGACCTCAACTATTCATATCTTACTATGAAGTTAGCTATGAATAAATCAGTTTGTCATCTAAATCTACCAGCTTAACAAAATGATAACATTTTCGGAAATTAGCCTTCAGTGTCATCTAAAACATTCCTATTCTTGGGCTTCTCTGATGGCACAGTGGTTAAGAATCCGCCTGCCAATACAGGGGACATGGGTTCGAGCCCTGGTCTGGGAAGATCCCACATGCCACGGAGCAACTGAGCCCGTGCACCACAACTACTGAGCCTGCGCTCTAGAGCCCGCAAGCTACAACTACTGAGCCCATGAGCCACGACTACTGAAGCCCGCGTGCCTAGAGCCCATGCTCCGCAACAAGAGAAGCCACGGCAATGAGAAGCCCGCGCACTGCAATGAAGAGTAGCCCTGGCTCGTGGCAACTAGAGAAAGCCCATGCGCAGCAATGAAGACCCAACGCAGCCAAAAATAAATAAATTAAAAAGATAAATAAATTCAAAAAAAATAAAACGTGCTTACTCTCAAGTGTCTAGGACCAATGATTAGATTTTCTCAGTAGGAATAGGGCCCTTGTAGCAATTCCCTCTTGTGACCAAACAAACATAAAACGTGGATCATGGAACGATGAGATGCCTGCACAGGGAAGGAGTCTTCAAAATTAGCTAGTCCAGCTGCTTTCATTTTACAAATGAGCTGAGTCCAGGGAGGTTAATTAACTTATTCAAAGTCACAGAGAAGCAAAGCTGACATCAAAACCAAAGTTTTCATTTGTAAAATACTTTCTGCATGCTAATTTTTTTCCCCTAGAGTACTAAGGTGAGATCACTGTGCTAAGTGTTTTTAAACTTCTCTCACTTTGGGGACAAATTGGTCCCTTCAGCAACACTGTCTGAGGGTGAATCTTGTTAAGCATGGAAATGAAGCTTCTGATTATGCTTACATGTTCACATCACTGGCGTGTTTCTTCTCGTTGTTTTTCTATCTAATTACACTCTTTACCATAGTTCTTTTAAGACACAGATCTCTCCATTCCAAGAGTAATCATTTACAAATTAATAGCAAGTGAACTGGATAAGTCTTGTGTTAAACCAACCAACCCTCAAGCAAATTTCAGAGTTAAGAACATATTTTAAAACTTGATTTGAGAGTGAAAAATCTCAGGTTCTTGAGAACTACTGGGGGCAGAAAATTCCTTTGGAAAATGGGCTGTTGGCCAGTCTCAATGGGCTGCTGAAAACCCCATTTTTGAGAAGAGGATTTCTTTCCTCTTTCCTAGAAACGACAAGTCTGCAACACGATGTTTCTTTTCTTTTTTTAAAATAATACAAGTCTACAACCTCTTATCTGAAACCCCTGAGGCCAGATGTGTATAGAATTTAGAATTTTTCAGATTCTAGAGAGTTAATACAGCACATACACTAGATATTTTGAGTCACCCCCAGTGGGGTCAGGGGCAATACTCCATAAGCAAGCACATTTATAGTTTGCACTAAAACATAAATATTCATATGAAGTGGGATAAGCAAGACTGTAAATAGTCACATGTCAATTCATTTCAGATCATTTTACCATGAAAATAGTTTTTTTTTTTAACTTTATATTTTTCAGAGCTATTTAGATTTTAAAGTTCTAGGTAAAGGGGTATATAGACCTATAATGGTTTTCCCATCATGTTCTTCTTTTCTTCATGAATCCAAAAAAACCAAAAGTGTGCGTTTATAATGTTTTCTTGATCCACATTCAACTTTTGTTTTATTATTATTTGTTGGAAACTACTCATTCTCATTATATTAATCTCAGAGACCCATTAGCTACGTTTTATTCTGATCTTGCTTTAATCACAGGCTTTTGTGCTATGCAAGGTTTTTTGAGATTCTCAGTGATGGCTGGATGAATAAATTGCTTTGGTGTTCTATCACAGATGTTCTCTTTGCAGTGGACTTGGTGATGACTTGCTTTCCACTAACCTTTGCATCTACTTGTATAACGCAATGCAGCTTTGCAATTTTATTTTTGTGGCTACCAAAGGTTTCTGTAAAAATACTATTAAACTACAAAAAAAAAAGACAGTAACTGCACATAAAGAGAATAAAGAACATGAAGCTTCACTTGGTCCTTGTAGAAGAAGTCTGGATCAGTCTGGTTAATGCTGTACTAGATGTCAAGGAAAAACACTACTTTCTCTTCTTAAATTCTTAAATCCATAGCCTGATAGATACTAGTCCTCTAAAAATGAAGACTTGAAAACTTACCCAGGATAAGAAGAACAACAAAACCGTAGCTAGAAAACTACCTAGGAGGGAACAGAATCTGCCTGGTGTAGGAAAGGGTGCATTAATATAAGTATTATCTATAGGACTTGAATTGTAGAAAGCTGCAAATAGAAGAAACCACCAAAGACACCGAAAGGGTGAAAAAACATACAGGGAAGATAGAAGCAGAGATGCTACAGTTTTAACAACGGTAACTTATTGCCTAGTGCAGTTATAAAAGCTATCCACTAATACAGTTATTTCCGAAAGCGAAATTTCATATGCAATGTTACTAAAATACCAAAGGCCATACATAATGTCTGACCCATGCTGCCACCTCATATAGCAAATTCTTACAAGGGAGCTTAAAAAAGATTGGTCCACTGTCCTTCAGTGTCAGGAGACTGCTTTGTCTCACATATTGAATTTCCAACGTCTCTCACACTTCCTCCTTTTCAGATGCACAAAAGGTTTTTGTAAAGTTTCTCTTGGGTTTATTGCTGGCAGCTACAGAAACCATGCCACATGCCTGGTGTAGAGTTATGGGGTGTGATTTTATTGGACCAGTGTCTTCAGAACTTCTGGATTAAAAAAAAAAATTTTATTAGAGTATAGTTGATTTACAACGTTGTGTTAGTTTCTGCTGTACAGCAAAGTGAATCAGTTATACATATATCCACTCTGTTTTAGAATATTTTCCCACATAGGTCATTACAGAGTATGGAGAAGAGTTCCCTGTGCTCCACAGTAGGTCCTTGTTGGTTACCTATTTTCTATAGAGTAGTGTGTTTATGTTAACCCCAGTCTCCCAATTTATCCCTCACCCTCTTTCCCCCTGGCAAGCTGGATTTTTAAAAATAATTATGAGAGTTTCCTTAAGACGTTCAATGAAAATCTGTTTTAACTCAAACTCTTTACTGGGCCAGTTATATATGAACTTTGCCCTCTCTTGTTGCACGTTCTCCTGGTTCTCTCACACTCCCTGGGTCCCTTCCACTTCCTACAGGAGTACCATTTCAGCGTATTCTTATCTGCCCAGAGTGGATCCTGGCCTAGTACCCTGAAACTGTTTCCAACCAACCGAGAACGACCGAGGATTTTAGGGAAAATGCATAGGAAACACGACTGGGACACTGACCAGGGGTCCTGTTAAGCCCTCGGAAGCGCTCCGACTTGGATATGAAGCCCACTGGGCCACTCAGTTTCTCTCGGGAGCATCGTTTGCCTTCCTTCTATGTAAAATACATAACCATCTCTTTACTTGCCTCACAAGGTCGTGAGGATTGGATGGCAGAAAAGCACTCACTCTATGGTCATTTCTCGTGGCTGTCACCGAATCCCAAGCTGGCTGGAGGGTGCTGCCGGGCGGGGTGCGAGAGGCATCTGCCAAGCGGCGCGCACGGTCCTGCAGGGGGCGAGCTCCTCACACCTTCTCCCGCGCCCGGACGGGCATTCCCGGCGGTTTATGGGGGATACCAAGAAGGGTTCCACGACCGGGGGTGGGGCGGGGACGAGAGGGGGGAGCAGTGGCTCGGCTCGGG
>NW_020172455.1:3984502-3995114 GCF_003031525.2 Neophocaena asiaeorientalis asiaeorientalis | reverse complement strand
AGCCCGTCCCCGCCCCGGGCCCGGCTCCCGCATCCCGGGAAAAGTTTCTTTTCCTCGGGATCCGGACGCAGCTGGGCGAACCCTGCCCGCAACAAGCCCTTTGTTCCGTGGAGGTGGCTCGGAAGAGACGGCTGCCGGCTGCCTACCTTGGGCCTTTTTAAGACCCCCCCCCTCCCCTCGCGGGGCCCCGGGCCGGGCGGTACCCACTCCCGCCGTCCCCCCCGCTCCCTGCGCCGCCAACTTTGGCCCGAGAGTCGGGGCCGGCGGTGAGCGGGGACCCCTCGGCTGCTGTGGCCGGGGTCGTCGGCTTGCCCGCGGCCGCCCAGCGTCCCCCTCTCAGCGCGTGGAGTGCCCCTGTCCCCAGCTTGCCCGGCGCGGTGCCCGTGTACCCGGGACCCGCTCTGCACGACTCTTGGGTCGGTCCAGGGGACCCCGGCTGCCTAGGAAAGGTGTGCACACCTTAGCCAGGAAGGCCTGACCTGCGCCGTGCCGCGCGGCGCCCGGGGAGGAGTGGGCGAGCCAGGCTTCCGATCCAAAGGCCATTGCTGACCCCCGGGGACGTGTGTCTTACCTGCTCGCAGCTCTGGACGCCTCCCTTCCCCCATCAGCCTGGAAAAGGCCTGCTTTTAGTCAAGGTGCAAAGTCATCGTCTAGTGCTAACTAGTAAGCCCCGCACATCCTGCGGAGAGAGCGCTTAGGACCCGCAAGCTTAGGTGACAGTCAGAGCAGCCTGGGACTGAAGGGCAGGCAGAGTTCGTGAGTCCAGGGCCACCGCCGACTGTGGTTTGGGGCAGCTCCTCACCTTTCTGCCCTCATTTTCCTTACCTATCAAACGAGACTAGCAATGCATCCTTTCCAGGGTGGTTATGAGGGTCAGAGACACTGTGTCAGGTGCTTGGCTCATAACAGGGAACTGGTTTACCAGCCACACGTGTGCCAGTGTCGAAGAGATGATTAAATTCCTCTTGGCCAGAACGTCAAGTAACGTTCTTAAAATGGGGTATGGTAGGTATTTTAGAAGGAGATGACTGGGCTAGAGTGAGTGAGGAGAGGTCACCAGAGAGCTTTAAATTAAGCGATGGCATTCAGGTTTTTGCCGACTTGAACAAAGCAGCTGCTGTTAGGAATTGCTTGGGGGAAAAAAAATACAGAATGTTTTCCCTTAATGGAAATTTTTTTCTTTGTAGACATAAACAGTCAATAATAGGCTAAGTCAAAAGTAGCAGATTCAACATTCTGAGTGTTTTAAGTATAGTATAGGGCTTTCTTCCCCCCTTCCTTCCTCACCCCCCCCTTTTTTTTGTAGAGGAGAGCTGAATGTAAACCTTTTGTAGTGAGCTCTGTGATCCCACATCACTTAACTCTACCTGTATTAGCAAGGCTTCAAGATTATGCCTTCAAATGAGGCAGATGGGGATGAGCGTAGTAAGTTTTTCAGAAGTGCTGGTTGAAAAGCAAGAAGAAATTTTCACGCTGTTTTGAAAATACACCATTAACAATGTTTATGGAATGATTGCAGCCCAAGAGGTAGCTGAATATCTTTTAAGGGAAGGAAGCTTTGTATACAGTGCCTTAAAAAGAAAGCTTAGTCGTGTTTAAAGTTCTGTTTCTTTTCCCTACTGAAGTTTGTCAGTTAAATATTACTAACACTGGCAGATGCTGGAAAGCTAGGCAAATAGGAGTTGCTATTAAAATTGGCATATCCTTTCCTGATTAATTTTAGTTTGCAGTGTGTAATTCCAGAGCTCTTTTTGTATGCTGTGCAGATTACCCTAGAGCTCAGTTACTGAGCAGATTAAAGAGAGACTGGATTTGGTCATGTTACTAAACTGTAGGCTTGCTCCATGTTGCCATCCAAGAACAAGAATTGGTTAAAGTCTCAAAAATGAAAAAGAAACAAATCATTACAGGTCTGTCTCACTTTAAGCAAATTCATTATACATACTAAGATAATGGTACATGTGAGTTTACATTTATGAGAGAGCTAAATCTGAAACAGTTTTATTTAACCAGTGATGCCCTCATGTTTTGATTTTAAACAAGCATCTGCTCTTCATACTGAAATGAGACATGAGAGTGGGTATTGTGACAAATTTTCAAGTCCTTGGTCCTGTGTTTAAACAAATGTGTCATGGAATTAGTAAACTAATTTTAAACTGGTTAATGTTTGTGAACCTATTATTTCCAAGATAGATTATGTCTGCTAAAAATCGTCCTACAGTTGAAGTGTAAGTTTTTTTTTGATATGTACACCTGTAGCTGGACTGCGGGTAGCTAACGGATCCCTATGCTGTACTATGAACCTCACATCTGTTGTATTTATTCCTTATCCCTGCTTTACACATGAGGACATTGAGGCTTAGAGAGGTTAATTTGCTCAAGGTTATAGAGCTCGTAAGTTGAAGAGCTGGAGTTTGAACTTGGTTTCATGCTGTTTTCCGAAATGATGCTGCTTTCTGTTACTTTTAATAATGCTGAATTCTCTAAGTTACTCCTTTGTCAGAGGGACCTGGGTTCAAGTTCACACTCCACCACTGGGCAATTGTGTGAACTTAGGTGAGATACCTAATGTTTTCTCATTTTCCTTGGCTTTAAAGTCTCGATCACAATACCTGTCTACTTCAGAGGGTTGTGAGGGTTTAATGAGATAATACACAGCACAATACCTGGTAGACAACCAGTTTACTAAATGCTAACTGCTTTAATAGATTACATGATAGTTAATCCATAGAACCTGATGAGGGTGTTTGGCCCCCCCCCCAAGCTGGGATTTACATGGGGGGGGAGGGGAGTAAGGGAAAGGAATGGCTGAATGAGTAAGTGAATGGAGAACTACGATATGTTCACTGTTGCTTGTTTTTTAACCAGTTTGTTGTCTTGGCAGCAGGTCAGCGTATAGCTGTGTTTTAAAATTTTCACTTTGTGATCATCACTTTCTCTTGGTGAAGTAATTGTTTTGCGCAATTTGAGGGAAGTCTGGTACTTAACTGGAATCTGCCCTGTGTTTTTGGAAATAATGGGAAAAAAAATTGTGGCTGAATCTGAAAACCCTCCTCTCCCCCCTTTTGGGGGTTTTTATTGCTGTCTCAGTTTCTTTGAGTCCGAGCTCTTTGAAATATTCTCAAAATGGGGAAAAATTGTATACATGTGTGGGATATTCATAGTTAGACCCTCCTTTAGAGCATCATCCATTCTGTCTTGCTTATTTGGCTTTGTCAGATATGGAGTTTTAAAAATAAATTTGATGTTGACTCGTGAGTATTAAAATTTAATCTACTTCCTTCCGGGCCATAATTCTCCACTCTGTTGTCCTTGGTTGCCTTGGAAATCTCATTGCTGTCACAAACACAGGGTTCTAACTGCAGGGGTAGAATGAGCATCTGGGCTGCACAGACTCCCAGGGGCCTTGCTGTCCTTGGGACCAGAAACTCCTCCCAGCAGTTATTAGTGGGAACCCAGCCTACGGCCTACATACTTTTTAGGCAAGAGTGTGATTCTGAATCTTAGCCCTTTGTGACTTGTTTGAAAAACAGCGCTTCCACATCCCAGACTAACAGATTTTAGATTTATTGTCAGAAGGACATCATCTGCTTGCCCAGTCCCTTCTTATTTTCGGAAATGAGCCTCTATGGATCAGACAGGGCCACCTTGTTATGCTGTGTCCTGTAATCTGGATAGGTGTCTGGAAATTTTCGAGTCATTCAAGGAGGGAATGATCTCTTCTTATGTGATCCCCCATTCTCCCCAACCCCCCATTCAATTTCTCTCTTTCTTGTGATTAACAGTAAAAGTACTAATGCTGTTCGTGGTGGGTTCCAGGCCCTGTCATTCATTCAGTATTTATTAAGTGCTGCTGTGTGCTAGGTGATGGGAACAGAATTCCCAAGAGGCATGCATTGTCTTTGAAGCAACCTGAAGCTTAGTGGGAGAGACAGATATCCTATAAACAAATCAATGCAATAAAACGTGGTGAGGCCGTAACCGCGAGACTGTCCAGAATCATGGATGCCTAGGGATGGGAGTGGTCAGGTGTGCCTGGGGCCATGGTTAGGAGGGCCTTGCCTGATGATGTGCATGAGTCTTGAGTCTTGAAGCCAAGGTAGTCATCTGTGGCTTACCACATGCTTTAATTACTAAGGTATCTCAATATGGTCTCTTGTATCTGCCTCCTAGCCTTAGGGAAATATTGATCCACTCCTGAGGTGGTGGCCATCTAGGCCTCTGGTTGGATTTTCATAGCCAATCCACAGAGGGCTGCTCAGGCCACGAATTTGGAATAATCCTTGATTCTTACCCTCCACATGGCCAGGCCCTGATGCCTTTCTTTGTGGAGCACATACATTCTAGACTTGCACTGTCCAGTATAGTAGCCTAAAATTAACCATTCAGTTTCTCAGCTGCCCTAGCCACATTTCAAGTGCTAATAAAGCACAGGTGCATTGGACAGCGTAGGTTTAGAACATTTTCCTCATTGCAGGAAGTTCTGGACAATGGTTTTTAGACGCTTGCAACTCAGAGAAGGGTTCACTGACCAGCCGCATTGGCATCACCTGGAAGCTTGTTAGAAATGCAGACTGCCAAATCCCACCCTAGACCCGTGGAATCAGAATCGAGGGTTTAGTAACATCTCCAGGTGCATTATGTGCGCATTCACGTCTGAGAAGCGTTCTAACCCTGGTGGCACATTAGAGTCACCTGCTGGGGGGCTTGTAGAATAGAGATGCCTGGCCCACTCCGTGAAATTCTGACTCCATTAGTTTAGGTGGGGCCTGAAGCATTGGCAATTTTTAAAGCCACTCCCTAAATGGGGTTGATAATCACTGCAGTAAAGTAATGTAATGTCAGGCAGTGATAAGTGCTCTGAAGAAAAGTTACACAGAATACAGGAACAGAATGTGACTCTGGAGAGCAGGACACTGAAATCAGGAAAGGCCTCTCCAAAGAGGTGGCATTAGAGCAGAGCCCAGAAGGCAATGAGGAAGTAGCCAGGGGAGAGCAGCACGTGAAGAGGCCCTAAGATGTGCCTGGCCCAGGTCCTGTTGGAGGAGAGAAGTGGGCGTGGGAGAGGGTGAGGGCCAGGCAGGGCCAGATCACAGGAGGCCTTCTGGGTCTTGAGAGGGAATTGGATTTTGTTCTAACATGGTGGGAAGCCACTGGAGGGCTTGATCTGATTTACATTTTAAACCTTTCCCGGTGGTTGCTCCAGAGAGAATAGATGGGCAGCACATGAGAGAAAAGAGGGGGACCAGTTGGGGCTGGGGGTCATCCAGACAAGAACGTCGTGGCCTAGGTGGTAGCAGTGGGGGCGACGAGAGGTCTGATGGAGACCCTCTGTGTTGTCTGTGCTGGGGGGCGAGAGGGACAGAGCAGGGCTCCCGTCCCAGCGAAGGCAGAGGCCAGGCTTGGTTCACTCGGGCGCTTGAAGAACAGGCCTCCTGGTGTCCCTGCAGCAAAGCTGACACTCTGTGGAGTTACTTAGTGTTGGTATCGAGGCCGGCGGTGTGCTGCTCAGCATGACTGGCTGTAGAACTTGTGTTGGGGCCAGTGCTGGATATTCATTTTGTTCTCTGCAGACACTGTTAAGGGAAGGGAGGGAGTAAGCAGAGTTGTGTAGACAGGGCCGGCGGGGTATGTCTGCTTCTCTCCTCTGCTGTTTGTAGGCAGATGATAGCAGGTGACGCTTTCTTAGCTGTGTCGCATGCCTGGGATACTGTCCACATTCAGCTCCCTAAACACTCCTCTTTCCCACTGCAAAGAGGTGGTGAATTCACCTAGTCCCACCACCATAGGAAACCACCTTCTTTGCCTATACGTTCTGTGTTATGTGGCCTTCAAGTGGTTGCCAGGGCCCTTCCAGGTACTTCTGTACCATTATCGTTTTATCATGTGGACGATGTGGAATAAATGGACTGTCAACCAGAGCTGGAATGCTTGGGCTGAATTTTTATTTGTATTTGGTTGTGTTGTGTTTCTTGATTTGTAAATGTGTATGGGCATCTACCAGTATTTTGTTACCACCAGGGGCCAGTGATGGAAAACTGGGCGGGATTAGCTCCTTCCCCATAAAGCACTTATTTTGTGTGTAGTTAGTGTTTATCCTTTTAGCCCTTTTTTTTTTTTTTTTTTTTTTGCGGTATGAGGGCCTCTAACTGCTGTGGCCTCTCTTGTTGCGGAGCACAGGCTCCGGACACGCAGGCTCAGCGGCCATGGCTCACGGGCCCAGCCGCTCTGCGGCATGTGGGATCTTCCTGGACCGGGGTACGAACCCGTGTCCCCTGCATCGGCAGGCGGGCTCTCAACCACTGCGCCACCAGGGAAGCCCCTTTTAGCCCTTTTTTTGTGCCATGGACCCCTCTGGTACTCTGGTGAAGATGGTGGACCTCTTTTCAGAAAGATGTTTTAATGCATTGAATAAAATACATGGGACCTCGAAGGGAACCAAGTATATTGAAATATACTTCAAAAATATATTTGAAAATCTGTGTCATACTAATATATGTTTCTTTACTAAAGCATTAAATATCAAGATTTGGTTTTGGGTCTAATAAATATTTTAATTTTGAGGTACTGATGAATGTAAGCAGTATTGGAGCTGTTTCCAACACCTCTAAAGCTATGTAAGTATATCTTTTGTTGGAGTCGCAGGTACTGCTAATACCATCACGGTGTGTTGCTTACATTCATAATTGAGGAAAACGCTGAATTTCATTTGGGGGCTCATGAAATCCAGATGTAATTCTTTTTTCCAATCCAAGTTTATGAACCCCCCTGAATTCAGGCTAAGGATTCCAGGCTTATTGGTAAGATTACTTTAGTTAACTGTGTTTTGGAGTGAGTGAGTGACTCTGCAGCAATGCTCCTTAAACAGGCTTCATAATTATACCATCATTGTGATGAATTGGTTCTTAGAGTTGAGCAGAGAGGCGTGACACCCCTAGCCAGTGTTATAGTTATCCAGTAGTAAAGGTGCTTAGAGGAACTAGGGGTGGAGGGTAAAGCTGTCAGTCGTGGTTTGACAGCCATGGTGCTCCCTGCATGTTTTCAAGGTCAGGGCTCGGCAGTTTCTCATGTGGTCCTGGTTTAGTCCATACCTTCATGCACGCCTTGGCGTTCAGCAAAACTGTGAATTGCATCTGATGAGTCCTGTGGTTAGGACCCTGAGCTGGGCCGCCAATTCTCCTCCTTTTACCTTTCTTGTTTTTCTGGTCCTTGACTCTGGAGGGCAAGCTTGGATGTGAAGTGATAGATTTACAGGTACCTTCCACCTAGACTTCTAAGGCAGACTTTGAGTTCTGTCGTGTTTTCGGTGAGGTTACGTGTTTGAAACGATGCTGTTGTTGCATGAGTGTGTTTGGGGTATCTACAGCATGACTGAAGTGTTACTGTCAGTCCCCGTTGTTGTTTTTTTCTTGCCTTTTAGCACTTATTGGGCGCTTACTGTGTGCCAGGCATGCTTTAAGTTCTTTACACATATTAACTCTTAACTTGCTTGATGATTACAAAAACCCTGTAAGGCCCAGAGAACCTGAGCCACTTTACCAGGATCACAGAGCTAGGAAGTGGCAGAGCCAGGATTCAAACTCAAGCGTTTTGACACGAGAGTCTGCTCCTGTAGCCGCCAACTGCCTCTGTAGAGCCTGGACCGGAAAAGGCCCTCCATATTGATGGCTCTGTGACCAGCACGACCCCTCTCTTGCTGTCTTGCACTGTGATGCATCTGCTGCATTTCCTGAGTGGATGCTTCTGAAGAACCCTTGCTGCCACTGTTTCCTCTCTGCCTCCTCTGTCCGTGTTGCTGCAGAAACGGTTCCTCGTTACTCTTTTCACTGCTCTGCTGACATGCCCAGCCCTGCAAAGCCGAGTGGCCCCGGGTATTGCTCACACCCTGGCAGGAGGCCTGCCCTACTAACGGGATTATTAATGACATCATCTCTCCACTCGGTGCTGAAGATGGCTTTGTCAGTGTGATTTTATACACAGATGCTCGCAGTAAAGTCGGCTGGCTGGTGAAGATGGTTCCCTCTAATGGTGAATTCCCTCGGCGTCTAGGATTCTAGCCAGGTGGCCCGGATTTGGGGGCCTCTTTCCCTAGTTTCCCAGAAGAAATATTAATAGAGGTTTTGTTTTTGTTTTTAACACCAATGGCTGACATTTCTTTGAGCCCTAGTTCTGGGTTAAGGGCTGTGCTGTGCTTTTTTGTTTTTTTGGTTTTTTTTGCGGTACGCGGGCCTCTCCCGTCGCCGAGCACAGGCTCCAGACGCGCAGGCTCAGCGGCCATAGCTCACGGGCCCAGCCGCTCCGCGGCATGTGGGATCTTCCCGGACCGGGGCACGAACCCGCATCCCCTACATCGGCAGGCAGACTCTCAACCACTGCGCCACCAGGGAAGCCCTGTGCTGTGTTTTAAATGGCTTGTTTTGATTGCTGAATCCTTTCCCTTATCCTGTCTGCTGTAGATCCTGTTATCTCTATGTTATAGTTGAAGAAACCCAAGGCTCAGACGAGTTCCATGACTGCAGGTAGCCCGCCCGCCCCGCAATTAGCGGTTGATAGAACCAGGAGTCCTAGCCACGCTGAGATTAGCCTGTGTGCTTAGGGGTGTTCCTCCTGCTGGCCCTTTAATGCCTCACCTGACGGTCTCCTGCTGGGATCTCTATTGCCCGCGAAGTTCCCTCTTTAGGTGTTTCTCTGGGCTTCTTTAGTGCAGGTCGATACTTGTCGACCTAGGTCATCAGACTCTAACCCCTGGGGAGGTACTTAGCATCAGAGGTGTTTATTAAGTGGCCTTAACTGTTTTGGAGTGAGTTAGAAAGGTACATCTGCCTCCCCTCCCTCCCCCTCAGAGCTGAGGGACTGAGGACAGCTGCTTGTAAAGGACTCCAGAGCCACGTAGCCAGGGATCAGGTCCATGCACTGTTCCCTCCGTGTCAGCAGATCTGTGTTTGGAGAGGCGACCACTGAAGGGGGGAATCACAGATGTGGCTTGTCTAGGCAGTCTCCATGAGGTGTTGGCACCCTGCTGCCAGTTAGGGAACTTTGGGGAGATTCTGAGAGCAAGGGACATGTTAAGTCTTTGTACTGTATTTATTCCTCTGATAGCCCTGACCTGTTAGCTAACCAGGTGCTGGGCCTTGGGCAGCTGATTTCACTGGTCCAGGCTTAGTGGCCTCACTTGTAAAGTGGAGGGTAGATGAGACATTTCCTAACATTCTGTTTCTGCAACACAGTTCACCTGCCCCGTGCCGCTCTTTACTTTTTCTGACCACCTCGTCCACTTTCTGCTGGCCATTCGTATTTATACTTTTCAAGAGACTAGAGGTGAAAATAACACTTTCCCTCTCTACTCCCCCTTTAAAGATTCTCCCTCCCCCAAAATACCACTGGAGTCGATATGGTGGTTGGCCCATGAGCTGGAATTTCATTGGGTGCATTGCTAGTTTAAGTTTGGGACAAATGGGGCTCTGTAGTGTGCTACCCGTCTCACCTTGAACTGCCTTTCCAGGTGCATGCCTTGGTTTCTTGATTACAGCTCTGTTGTGCTTTGCTTCTCTGGTGAAAAGAAGATTGTGTTAATGATCACAGGGTTTTGCGATCACTAAATAATTTGGACTGTTGAATTTTAAGTAAATACTGATTTTCTGACATCAGGGTTCCAAGAACTTTTCCCTAGCCTTAGGGGGAGCCAGTATTTCATCACTGGAAGACGTGCTATTATGAAGCCCTGTGGATTTGGTTGTGTTAATATGGTGGCATGGGAAGAGCACCAGCCAGGGGGTTAGAAGAGTCGGTTCCAGTTCTGATGTGGTCTCCACCTTGCTGTACGACCTTGAGCAAGTCACTGCCCTGGATGTGTGATCTCTTAAATGAGGTGTTGGGATTAGTTGATCTCCGACTACCCTCTCCAGCCTGAAAATCTCATGGTTCTTTGTATCCCATATATTTAGTTTGAAAAGACACTAGAATAAAAGGTGGGAATAAAAATCGACAACGAATGGCTAGTTTTTAGTCCTGAAAAAAAGTATAGGTTATGAATTAATCAAGTTGATAAAAAACACCTTTCTGTGGTTTCCTCAGGTGCTTATGTTTGTTGTTGCTTTTTTTTTTTTTTTTTTTTGCGGTACGCGGGCCTCTCACTGCTGTGGCCTCTCCCGTTGCGGAGCACAGGCTCTGGACGCGCAGGCTCAGCGGCCATGGCTCACGGGCCCAGCAGCTCCACGGCATGTGGGATCTTCCCGGACCGGGGCACAAACCCGTGTCCCCTGCATCGGCAGGCGGACTCTCAACCACTGCGCCACCAGGGAAGCCCTGTTGTTGCTTTTTTAAAAAATTGAGATACAATTCACATACCATAAAATCTACCATTTTAAAGTGTCTAATTCGTGATTTTTTTAGTATATTCACAGAATTGTTCAGCTATCACCTGTATCCAATTCCAGAACATTTTTTTTAACATCTTTATTGGAGTATAATTGCTCTACAATGGTGTGTTAGTTTCTGCTTTATAACAAAGTGAATCAGTTATACATATACATACGTTCCCACATCTCTTCCCTCCTGTGTCTCCCTCCCTCCCACCCTCCCTATCCCACCCCTCCAGGCGGTCACAAAGCAC
>NW_020172455.1:3978833-3984294 GCF_003031525.2 Neophocaena asiaeorientalis asiaeorientalis | reverse complement strand
CAGTAGCTGTGGCTCTCAGGCTCATTAGTTGTGGCTCGTGGGCTCTAGAGCGCAGGCTCAGTAGTTGTGGAGCACAGGCTTAGTTGCTCTGCAGCATGTGGGATCTTCCCAGGCCAGGGCTTGAACCCGTGTCCCCTGCATTGGCAGGCGGATTCTCTTAACCACTGCGCCACCAGGGAAGTCCCCAGTTCCAGAACATTTTCACCACCCTAAAAGAAAATCCCATACCCATTAGCAGTCACTCCCCATTTCCCTCTCCATCAATCCCTGACAACCACTAATTGACTTTCCTCCTCTATAGATTTGCCTGTTCTGGACATTTCGTGTAATGGAATTCATGTAATGGAGTCATACAATTTGTGGCCTTGTGTGTCTGGCCTCTTTCACTTAGCATCATGTTTTCAAGGCTCATCCAAGTTGTGGTATGATTCTGTACTTTACTCCTTTTTTCTGGCTGAATAATATTCCATTGTATGTATATATGACATTTTGGTTATCCATTCATCGGCTGATAGACATCTGGGTTGTTTCCAGATGTTTTTGTCTATTATGTCTGGGTTGTTTTTGTCTATTATGAAAAATGCTGCTGTGATTATTCTTGTACAAGTTTTTGGGTGGACATATGTTTTCAGTTCTCTTGGGTATATATCTAGGCGTGGGATTGCTGGGGCATATGGTAACTCTGTTTAACTTTTTGAGGAACTGTCAGAATATCGTCTAAAGAAGCTTCACCACTTCACATTCCCAGCAGCAGCAGCAGTGTATAGGGTGCCATTTTCTTCACATCCTTTTCAGCACTTGTTACTGTCTGTCTTTTTGATTGTAGCCATCCTAGTGGATATGCAGTGATCTCTCCTGGATTGACTTGCATTTCCCTGCTTAATGACTAGTGGTGTTGAGCATTGTTTCATGTGCCTGTGGCCATTTGTATGTCTTCTTTGGAGAAATACCTATTTAAATCCTTTGCCCATTTTAGAATTGGATTATTTGGGTTTTTTTATTGTTAAATTGTAAGAGCTCTTTATATATTCTAGAAGTAGACTCTTAACAAACACATGATTTGCAGATGTTTTCTCCTATTTTTACCCCCTTGATGGTGTCCTTTGAAGCACAGAAGTTTTTAATTTGGTGAAGTCCGGAATATCTGTTTTTCCTTTGGTTGCTTGTGCTTTTGTTGTCATACCTAAGAAACTGTTACTAATATAAGGTCACAGAGATACACACCTACATATTCTTCTACGAGTTTTAAAGTTTTAGACCTTACATTGAAGTCCTTGATCCATTTTGAGTTTGTTTTGTGAGGTAGGTAGGGATATGATATGAGGTAGGATTCCAACTTTATTCTTTTGCATGTGAATATCTAATTGTCCCAACACCATTTGTTGAAAAGAGTATTCCTTCCCCATTTAATACTTTGGGCACCCTTTTTGAAAATCAGTTGAAGTTTGATGTATGGGTTTACTTCTGCACTCTCAATTCTAGTCCACTGATTTTATCCTTATGCTAGGCTCATGGTAAGTGTTGAAATCAGGAAGTGTGAGTCCTCCAACTTTGTTTTCTTTTCCAAAATTGTTTTGGCCATTCAGGGTCCCTGTTACATATGAATTTCAGGATCAACTTGTGAATTATTGCAAAAAAAAAAAAAAAGCCAGCTGGGATTCTGATGGGGATTGCTTTGAATCCGTAGATTAACTTGGGGACTGTGGACATCTTAATTATCATCCAATCTATGACGGTAGGATGTTTTTGCACTTACTGTCTTTAATCTCTTTTAATGATATTTTGTAGTTTTCAGTGTACAAGTTTTGTTAAATTTATTCCTTAGTATTTTCTTCTTTTTTTTCTTTTCCATTATGGTTTGTTACAGGATATTGACTATAGTTTTCCCTGTGCTATACAGTAAGACCTTATTGTTTATCCATTCTATATATAATAGTTTGCATCTGCTAATCCCAAGTATTCTAGTCTTCTTGATGCTGTTGTAAATGGAACTGTTTTCTTAGTTTCATTTCTGGATTATTCATTGCTAGGGTATAGAAATACAATTAATTTTTTGTGTATTGATCTTATATCCTGCAATACTGGTGAACTTGTTCGTTAGCTCTAATGGGGTGTGTGTGTATGTATGTATTAGGATTTTCTGTATACAAGATCATGTCATCTTCAAATAGAGGTAGTTTCACTCCTTCCCTAACAGTCTGGATACTTTTTATTTCTTTTCATTGCCTCATTGCTGGATCAGTTCTTGATCATCTTTAAATGCCAATGGGTTGCACAGAATTGGGGTGCAGTAAATTCAATTTGTTTTGTTTGTTCTCATTTGGGCTCTGAATATACTGAGAAAATTGGAACACTTGGAGGCTTGGTCTCTGGTTGCCAAGTCCGTTAGTGGAAATGTCACCTGCGTTGATAACCGGGTTGCAGACATTTGCCTCATCCGGCCAAGGTGTGCGGTAGGTAGTACCTGGGAGGTTTCCAGTCCAGGGCCAGGCCTTGTCTGTCTCTGCAACAGCAAACTCAGAACAATACATTGTTTTTTCCGGTTAGCAGCTTTTTGTTTGCCTCTTTCTATAAGCATCACCTTGATTTGTTCACTGTGGAGACTGCTCACTTCTTGACAGAAGGTAATTGTTGAGATTTCTGGTTTTCTTCTCACCTTGTGAATTCTCTTGTTGGCTTTTCTTTTGTGGCGAATAGGAATGAGGTGTGTTTACTACTCAGGCTGTTGGGCTGTCGGGACCTGTAGCTTTTGTTTGCCTTGGTTGTAGCTTGCCAGCCGCAGGCTTCTCATTCGGAAGAGGTACCAGCAGGGGTGGAGCACGGTGGAAATCGTGAGGTAGGCCGGCGGCTCTGCACCTTTTTCATCTCCCTTCCCTCCCCTCCTCCATGCTCCTGTTTCTTTTCCTTGGGGATGGGGTTGCTGTCTAGGCAGTGTCCAAAGCTTAAAATTCTCATCTCCCCTCTTTTTTCCCCTGCATTCTCTTACCTTCACTCCCTTAGTGTATTTTCAGACCCTCGGGGCCCTGTACTTTCTTTTCAAAGTGGAGATTCCAGCCAGAGGGGACTCAGGAGGGAAGCTTTACTTTGGGATTTCAGGCTGAGGCCTTCCTTCCCCGTAAGCTGCTGCTTTGGTGATGACATTTAAAGTTGGCCTCCTTTCCTACCACACTGCCTCCCCTCAGTTTTCCAGAACTGGGTTTATTGTTCTTTTAAAAATGATTTATTGTCTTCTGTAACAGTGTGGAAGGAGCTTAATTTTTGAAGTGCCCAGTTTTCTTCTTTATGGCCAGAGCAAAGTAAAGGAGGTGTGATTGATCTTATGACAAAATTGCTTTAGTCATAGCTAATGTGAAATCTCTTTAGGGCTTCGGTTTTATTTGCTCTTTTAATTTATGAACCTCCTTGGATCCCTAAGCGTCTGTGCACACAGCCAGTGAGGCCTGCTGTATCAGATTCAGGGCTTTATTCCTGTCCCTGATAAACCATGAGCTGGTATAGGGTTCTGACAGTTGGTTAGATTTTGGTTTGAATTAGGGAGTAGCAGTGTCAGCTGATGTGTGTTTCAGAAATTTGTTACTGTTTTTCCAAAGAAAAATGTACTGTTAGGTTGGGTGGTTACAGCCGGTAGTAGGCATGTGTTAGAACTTGGTGGTAAACAGAAAAAAAACACCCTGTGTAAGTAGCTGCTCTAAAGCCCATCTTGTTTCTCTGTAGGTCATGGTCATTCTCGGGGTTCTGGAAAAGACCATGTAGTGAAATAGAAATAGCAGGGACCGGCGCTCAACAGCTGAGGCCAGTGAAAGGGAGGAAAAGCGAAAATTGGACTCAGAAGTGTGGAGCTGCCCCTGCTCTAGGCATCCCCGAGTGTCTTCACACAGCAGCAGGTTTAAGAAGAGTTCGAATCAGTACTCTGCTGTGTTGGGCAGGGCAGCACGTAATCCATTGAGGAGAGTTTGCATGAAAATACGTTTTGAGTTTCGCTGTGTAATTTTGATTACTTTCAGTTCACTGAGAAAATGAAATTATGTGGAACAGCTCTTTCCTTTGGTGTTGGCGTAAATGGGGCGTTTAGGGCATCTTTCAGGATGGGATCTGGGCTCTGGCAGAATCATGTGGAAATCTCTTCCAGGGACACGTAGACTTAAGTGAGGACAACCCTTGGCTCTTAGGTGTCTGACTGTTAAGGAGCGCGAGGCTTACTGGCTGGCTTCAGAGTATCTTGGCGTTTCCTTTTGGGGTGAGGGAGCCTCCAAATCCAAGGTTACGCCTGCTTGCAGTTAGTTTTCCTGTTGGACCCTCACGCCAGACTGAGGGTGCCTCAGATTCAGTGTTGCTTCTCTTTGAGTCCTCAGAGCCCGACATGGTTCCCAGCACACAGTTCTCAGAAAGTGTCTGTTGAATGTTGAAGGCCTAGGTCATCTTTCTGTTTCTGTGATTTGATATCTTAACCTTCACAACACTTGCTGTATGTTTAGAAGTAAATTCGTTTTGATTTGAAAAATCAAGATTGTCGTGTTATCCTTTGAAACAGGAAAATCTCTAAGAATTACCAAAATCTCCACTCTGTAAAGCACCCTAATATCTAGTTTCTTCATTGAAAAATACATTATGTCTTTTTTATTCTGTAAAGGCTTCCCTGGCATTCCCCAGTCCATCAGAACCACTTTCTTCTCTGAATTCTTAAAGCAGTTACTCTAAAGCAGTTTTTGGTCCATCTGTCCGTCCATTGATCCATGGATTAGTTGATCCATCTATGGATCGATGCATCCATCTGTCCATCCATCTATCCATCCACCCACCCACCCATCACTGGGACAGACCTGGGCTGTCTGATGCTTGGAATAAAGCGTGCTGCAGCTGTGCAGTGTGGTGGTCTGCAGCAGCTGTAGGTCCTCCCTGGTGCCGGGGGTGGCCTTGGCTTCCTCCTCAGTGCCTGCTTGCTTCTGTAGAGCAGGGGTCTCATCAGGGAGCAGGACAAAGGAGGGTGTAGCTTGACTGAGGTGGGTAAGTTGAAACAATGCAAGTTGGGTTCAGGGCTCTCAGGGTTGTGCCTGTTTGGTCAGGGCAGAGGTTGGCAAACTGCAGTCCACCCTGTTTTTGTATGCAAAAAAACAAAAACAAAAAACAAATAAGCTAAAATAAAGGTGGTATTTGCGGTTTAAAAAGAGTTATAAAGAAAAAAAACCCCAAATCTGAAGAATATACAACAAAGACTGTGTGTATATGGCCTGCAAAGCCTAAAATATTTACTATCGGGCCCTTTATAGAAAAAGCGTTCCTACCCCTAGGGGAGAAGATGGGCTGTGACTATAGAGAGTCTGTCTGGACTGAAAGGACAGAATGTTTGGGGGTATAGAGCCTTCACGTTGCTTAGAATAGTGGTCCACGTATCACACAAGCCCCTGCCTTAAACATCCCTGCTTGCTGTGAGGACCAGGTACTTGCTACCTGTGGAAGTAGC
>NW_020172455.1:3925060-3978568 GCF_003031525.2 Neophocaena asiaeorientalis asiaeorientalis | reverse complement strand
TAGGGAAATACCTAAGGCTTTTGAGTAGGGGAGTGAAATGAGCAGAAGCTGGGTTTAAGGCAGACTGACTTGGCATGGCGGGGATGGGGGACAGGGGTGAGAGGGGAGAAGGACCCAGAGCAGGGAGCCCAGGAGCGAAGCTTCGGCCACTGCCCAGGGAAGCAGTCACTGTGACCTGGATTAGGGCTTTGGGAATACAAAGGAAGGTAACATCACAAGGTAGTCAAATGGGGGCTACTCATCTGTCAGCCCTCTTCTGGTTTTGGCCACCTCCTAAGGTTGGTTGGTTTGTGGTTGGTTGGTTCAGGCCTTAATGCCTTCCTTCATTAAACATGTAGAGCACTTGGCTCTGTACCAGGCGCTGGACTTCAGAGTTCCTGCCTCGGAGGTGCTCATGAGTGGGAGGGAAGGAGAAACAGTGACTCCACCAGGGAGAGGGTGGGGGGAAAGCATCAGGGATGAGCAGCAGAGGAGCTCCTTGACGGCAGGGTTGTTTGGTGTGTGCTTGCTTGAGAGGGTGTCTCACCCCCAGTGCCTGGCCGGTAGTAGGGCCTCAGAGGTTGAGTATTTGATCTTTGGCAGCCGGCCACACATGCAGAGAATGATAATGCTGTGAGCATTATACTAAAGTGTTAAAAATATAATCTTGTCTCTCCCCTTAAGGAACCTGCCATTTAAAAATAAAAGACCAACCACTCATTAATTTATTCAGTATTTATTTTATAGGAAGCACATTATATACCTACATGCGCACATGCTTAGTGGTCCCTCGGATGCGTATGAAGTGGGCAGGGTCACCTCTCTTAGGCCATGCAGGACTCGGCACGCGTCTGCCTGCCGCCCCCCTTGAGCTTTTTTCCTCTAAATGCCTTTTGCCTTCCTTCTTGATCCGAGAGTGTCCATTTATGACTTCGAAGGCACCTTCTAGCCTGCCTGCTGCGTGGCTTCAGTGTAGAGGGGAGGTGGCAGGGTAAGCAGTGCTCACGTTGTCCTGTTCTGAACTCTGGCCTCTGCCAGAAGATCTTCCTTGGCTGCCACAGGAGGATCACACTCTCCCCTTCTCCTTTCCCTCTTCAGACTGGCCTCTTGGCCCCAGGGACAAATCTGAGTGGGACGGAGGACTCAGGGAGCCTGGAGAAAAACAGAGAAACCTGCCACCCAGCCCACTGCAATGTCAGCCGCCTAGAAACCTGTTCTTCCCTTGCCTGACATCACCGTCCTGGCCTTTCCGGAGGCCGCCTGGCTCAGCTCTCACCCCAGGGGCGAAAATTGCCTGGTGGTCTGGAGACAGATTGCAGACCTCTTGGGCACTCTTGGTCAGGGAGCCGGCCCCTTCTCCTGCCTGGCCCAGGGGAAGGATCCATACACACCTCGGAGGCCTGCAGGGTGGGCTGGGACAGGGCGATTGTCGGCGGAGCCCAGCCTGGGCGGTAGGAGACGGCGGGGAGAGTTGGTGTGCAAGCCTAGGCAGGCTGCTCACCTCTGCTCCCTGGTGAGAGAGTCGGGTGCTGGAGACTCCAGACGGCAGAGGCCTTCCTCCCCCTGTGGACCTATGATCCCACCCATTTAGTTTCTGGGTTCTTCTCCAGCCCTCCTGTGCCTGAGGAGTTTCCACTCACCACTAGTAGCCTCCGTTAGCTGCATCTCCTGCAATTTTAGGGCACCTGGCCTGTGCTGCAGCCTTCAGCCCTTCATTATGGGGGGCACTCAGAAGGGAGCCTGGTGTTCTGCAGCCTGTGTCCAGCGGTGCCCGACCCCCCAGGCCCTCCCGCAGGAGCGGTCAGGGATGACTGTCCTGGCGCAAGTGCACATTCCCACCGTGGACCTGCTTCCTGCCTTTGTGTTCTTGTTTCCTGAAACCAAACTGCACACTCCGAGAGCAGGAGCTCTTTTTAAAATAATATGCTTGTCTTTTTATTGAAACTTGACTGTTTTCAAAACACTGGGCCGGACAGGTTTTATACACTGAGCTGAGGAAACAGCCCCCCAGACATTTCATGGCTTCACAAAAGAAGATAGGCAGTGGACTTCCCTTGTGGCGCAGTGATTAAGAATCCGCCTGCCAATGCAGGGGACACGGGTTCGAGCCCTGGTCCGGGAAGATCCCAAATGCCGCGGACCAACTAAGCCCCTGCGCCACAGCTACCGAGCCTGAGCTCTGGAACCCGTGAGCCTCAACTACTGAGCCCACGTGCCACAACTGCTGAAGCCTGTGTGCCTAGAGCCCGTGCTCCGCAACAAGAGAAGCCACAGCAACGAGAAGCCTGTGCACCGCGACGAAGAGTGGCCCCCGCTCGCCACAACTACAGAAAGCCCGCGTGCACAGCAACTAACTAACTAAATACAATTGCCGTCTTTCAAACCACTAAAAAAAAAAAGTTTAAAAAAGAAGAAGGAGGCTTCCCTGGTGGCGCAGTGGTTGAGAGTCCGCCTGCCAATGCAGGGGACATGGGTTCGTGCCCCGGTCCGGGAGGATCCCACATGCCGCGGAGCGGCTGGGCCCGTGAGCCATGGCCGCTGAGCCTGCGCGTCCGGAGCCTGTGCTCCGCAGCGGGAGAGGCCACAGCAGTGAGAGGCCTGCGTACCACGCAAAAAAAAAAAAAAAAAAAAAAAAACCTATAAAAAAGAAGAAGATAGGTAGTCAGTGGTAGCCCTGAAGGCTTGAACGAGGATCTTACAGCTCTTGTCAGTGAGGCATCTTTCTGTTTCCTGGAGCATCAGAGTACCTGGGAGCTGCTCAGTAATCATTTTATCGCGTTAAAAAATGTGGGTGTAGTATTTATGCGCAGATTCTTTATGCTTAGAAGCTTCTTTGTTTAGCTTCTCAACTTTAAAAGCGATTCAAAATGTTGTACATGCATTGTTTGCTATGAGTTACTGTCTTTAGAAATGACTAGAGAGGACAGATAATTTAGAAATATTTGCACCTACATCAGAAGAGAGTTAATAGTACCTGTTACTGTTAATGCTACTGGTATTAGCTGTTCTGGGAAAAGGTACTATTTAGTCATAATAACCAGATAATAGCAGTAAGATTGGACAGGAAAGCCCAGATAACAGTGAGTGTAGGTGTAATTATAATTTAAATGCCATGGTGTTGGGGGGGAATCTTTAAATACAAGTTTTTAAGAGCTGGGTTGTAGTGTAAGGCATAAGTCCTGTCTTGTCTGTAATAGGAGGTGCTCTTTGGCCCTGTAACCTTGGAGAAGTTATCAGTCTTGAATTATTTATCATTGGAATGAAGTATCTTTTGAGAGAAGCATATCTTCCTTCAGTGTTAAAAATATGTTTCTGTCATGTGTCATAGTGAGTATTCTAGTTACATTGCATATTTCTTTTTTTATATCCTGCCCACTCACTTGGTTATCCTTGAGAAGAGAGGCGGATTTTAGGTGGTAGCTAAGTGGTACCCAGTCTTTGGATCTATAATCATATTCCACATTTTTACAATTTTCTCAATCCTTTTGGTTGCTGTTTTGATATTTGATTTCAGATCTCTTTCTTTGGGAAGGTCGATTGGGTGGCTGCAGCAGAACTGAGCCCATTTAGGGGCTGGTAGATGACATGTTTTTGATATGCTTGACAAAGTAAACTGTGCCCTTTCCTCCTGAGTAGAGTTGATCTGTGATCGACAAATGAATGGTCTCTTTCCATCTGGTTGTCACACAGATAGGCGAAAATGATGGTGCCATTTGAACGTTGAATTTCTCAGACTCCCAAGGGACAACAGCATGTGTATATGAGCTGGCACACCCAAATGCAAATTATTTCTGTTGATACCTAATGTATGTAAATTTATGCTGCTTGGTTGACAAAGGCATTGTGAATGATACGCTTTCTCAATAGTGTTATATAACTGAAACTTTCATTTTATCGTCACAGTAGTGAAGTACAGTTCCTGCTGAATTTCCGTGACATTTCCAGCAGCTCCAAAGCCTGTTATGGGGCTACGGCACCAGAGTTGGAAGATTCGGTGTCTTCTGGAGCGAGTGCTTGCCTGTCTGCTAAAGGCCTTGACTGTCTTCTCCCTGTGTAGAAATGCCCTGACTGAGGGCAGGGTGGAAAGTGGACGGTCAAGATAGTGCGATGACTCAGGAGAGAAGAGGAGTTTCAGTACAGATTTTGGGGGGGGGAGGTTGAGACAGGGGAGCACTTTGGAAAGAAAGTTATCTTTTCCTTTTCAAAATTGGGTCCTTCTTCCCCCCAGATCATTACATCTCAAATTCAGGGACAGAGAATCCAAGCAGGTTCTAAGATAGAAGGGTTCCATCAGCAGAGTTGGTGGCGGGGGCAGCCTGCATGTGCTGGAGGGAACCGCTCAGCCTTGGTGGTGCGTGTTCCACGCTTGCTTTGCTGTTGCTCTGGGGACGTTGTCACCGGGCCGTACTTCACTCAGTGGCCGTGATGGAGGGGAGTATTAGCCGCACTCCTGCTGTCTTCACCTCTGCACTCCCTTGAGCCTTGACAGCGGTGTCTCCCCATCTGGTGAACAACCAGCCTGAGGGACTGTGTGTCCCGCCCTTGCCAAGCTGGGCACTGGGGACACCTGCACAGCAGGTAGATGGGACTGCTCTCCTGGCTGTGCCGCAAGCCTGGTGGAAAGGGCCGCTGGTTGGTGTGTTTCCTGCAGGAGCCTGAGCCTTTGCTGGATCTGGGACGGTAATCAGGCGTTCGGTAGCCTGGAACAAGGCCTGACGCACAAAAGGCTCTTCTGGGGTATTTGTTGAGTAAATGACAGAGTAAATGATAGCAGAAGGAGATGAGAGCCTTCTAGGATGAGGACAAAGTACCTGAGCCCAAGGGTGGGGAGATGGGTTGCATGGAGAAAGCTAAGAAAATGCAGGGTTCTGGAGGGCTGTGCCCACTGGGTTTCTCTCTGGATTGGGGGGCAGGGCAGTGTTGGGCTCTCTGTTCTGTGGGCTGGGATAGAAGTGACTGTGTGTGGAGTGAAGAGGGGTCCTAGCCTTGCTGTTAGAGGACAGGAAGGCAGTGGTTGAGAGCAGCTTTATGATTTCTGCAAGGGGAGATTATTGTGTTTGCTTTTTCCACAACATTCATTGAAGGTCTGCCTGTCCTGTTCAGGCGCCGGGCGTTTAACTGATGTGAGTAAAGAGCATCCGGATTTCTAGGCTTTCACAGTGTAAACAGATGCGTAAACAAACAATTACACTACGGTTTGATTAATGCCGTAAGACACAGAGACAGTTGCTATGGCAATGCCAAGTCACTCATAACATCCTGCCAGAACCAACAGGCTTGCTTGCTCAGGGTCTTGAATGGGACCCAGCAGGCAAGTGATGGTGACGCGGTAGGGATGAGCCTGCCACTGTGTGCCTGGGTCAGCCCCAACCCCAGCGAGTGGCTTTACCACGCACCAGTCTTACAGCAGCTGTGGGCCTGTGACTTCTCTGGAACTAGCAAGGAAAATCCAGGCTGGGACTGATTCCCCAGAGGGCGGTTCTACAACCAGATTGTGAGAAGCTTTCTCTGGGTAGATGCAGCCTCATGAAGGGGAGGGGTGGCAGGGATGGAGAGCAGCTTCTGCACATGGACCTGGGATCTGCCAGGAACCGAGATGCTTATAAATATAGTCCCCATGTCTCCTGAGCTGCTGGGTGAAGAGGGTGTTTCTTGTTTTCCATCTGGGCTGGGAGCAAGGGCAGGTACGGGAAAAGGAGAGTAGGTTTTTCCCCCCTATTTGAGGGAAGATTGTCAGGAAAACATCTGTATTTCATAATCCCCGGAAAAGCCCTTTCAATCAGATGAGACAGGATCTGTGAGGGTTTTGACGAGAACGGTGAAGAAGGCAGTAGCGATCTCTGTGCAGAGCCTGGCTGGCTGTGCTACAGACACGAGGCTGCGGGGTTTTGTGGGACCAGGGCGCCGTGCATGAGGGAGACCTGGTTCTGAGTGGCAGGTGACAGGTCGGCTTCTTGCCTCCCGACGGTACAAAGACCTGCCCGTTTCCGGAGGGGAGATCACTGCCCAGTCTCGGGTTGGTCTGTGGTTGTGTGTCACTTTCCCTGAGCCATTGACTTCCTTTTTCTTCTCATACCAGTCTGGAGAGAGGAATCCCTCTTCTACCAGCAGGATAGGTGGGTGGCATTTCTGAGTGCTGGAAGGGTTCTCTGGTGTGATTCCACCCCTCCCATCCCTCCAGCCAGGGCTTGTCACCTCTGGGAGGCAGGTGACAGTCTCCCTTTGACTCCTGACTGGGCTTTCAGGCTCTGCGTCTTGTTCTACCGTCTCCTCTCCCTCACTGACTCTTGCTCCTGGGATACGTGTGATGTCACGTCTAATTTGAGCCCGCATTTAAGGGGCGTCTGGTGTGGTGGTCACGGCCTGGGCTTTATATGAACGTGGGTTTGAGTCACACAGCAGACCTGCCACCAGCTGAGTCCATGCCAGTTGCCGGGTGTTACTTGGTGGAGGAGTTGATGTTGCTGGTGCGCTGTCAGCATCTCCCTCCTTTTTCTCAGAGTGAAAGTCCCTGCGTGGGACCCTACGTTGTCTTGGCGTGACCCGACTCGGCCGCCTTGCTCTGCTCCGGCCACATTCCCTCCTGGCCGCTTTGCAGGAGCAGGGGTTTCTACTCTAGAGCCTTTCCCTGCCGTTCATTCTGTCCAGACCGTCTTCTCTCCTTGCTGCTCATCCACACGGCTCCCTCCCTGGTCCCTTTTGTGTGTCACCTTCTCGTGAGTCCTGCCCTGACCACCGCTTAAGCCAGCTCCCTGGCCTCTCTTTTCCCCGCAGCTCTTCTCATCACCTCCTAACCTAGTCCAGAATTTACTTACTTGTTATAGTTTTGTTTCCTAATTCTCTCTTCCCTCCATTAGATCCTAAGCTTCATGGGGCAGGGATTCCTGACTCTCTTATTTAATGAAGCATCCCCAGGGCCCAGAATTGTGCCTGGCACATAATACGTGAATAATGCATGTTTGTTGAATGAGTAAAACTGGCCAGCAAACACAGCTTATATTACAGAGAGTGAAACACATGATCCAGGAGTGCTGGTGCTGTCGGTTCTCAGAAATCTTGTTTCTCTGGCTGTGGAGAAGAGACTTGATTCTTAGAGGGTAGGGTAGTGTTTGAAAAGTTGAATGAGTGAATGTAGATCCTAAAAAAGTAAGAGCATGTTGGAGTGGCTCAGTCCCGTAGGAACTTGTGTAGCAGGGGTTGAGGCTGCCTCTTGCCTGTGGATGAGGGGGTTCCAGGGCTAGACGTGTGCCCAACCTTGTTCTGTATCCATGTCAGCAGGCTCAGAGGATTCCTTGTATGTTTCCAAACTGCCGCTTAGTAGGAGTAGAGAATGCTGCTCCTCATTTCTTTGACCTGCAGAGACCAAAGCAGTTTGGAGTTAGAGCAGTTCACAGACACGGCTTTCAAACTGTGTGAGTCAATTAATTATTGTCCAAGACGGCTGGAAGGTTAACCCCCAGGGTTGCTTTGGCTATAGGGATCTGACGTCTTTGTGACAGTTGTGACGAAAGCTGGTATTCTGTTGGGACTTTGAAGAGTCTCGTCAGGTGGTGAAGGAATTGAGAAACAACGGCTACCACCTGCTCTGTCACCCTGTTTTCTGGTTTGTACTATTGCCTTGTGGAAATGTATTTATTTGTTAAGGCCTCCAAAATAAACATACTTGGAATGGTTATCCAGATTATAGGGTTACCATGATGAGAGGCTTCTATGCTTTTTGTACTTTTTTCTTTTTCAGGCCTGGTAGTTCTTCGGTGTTGATAATCTCTTTTCGGAGACACCTTTTCATGAACTCTTCAGATTTCCCTCCTTTAGTAACACGACACTTCGGAAACTTGCATGGTGGCCTGGGACCAGTAGCTTTGCAGGAATACAGAGATGAAATGGTTCATTCCCGTGAGGAGCTTATGTTACTCCTGAGCCCATGCAGTGATCAGAGCCTCTGCTTTGAAGCCACTTGGACCTGGACTCAACTACTGATTTCACCAGTTAATGCCTGTAGGACCACAGGCAGATGGGCTCATTGACTTATGTGTATTTAACAAACACATAACGCTTACTGCTCCAGGCACTAAGTGCTTAACAAACGTTAAATGTGTTTAGTCCTTAGGACGACCCTGTGGGTAGGTACTGTTGTCAGCCCTGCGTTTAAAGAAGAGGAAACTGGGACGCAGAGAGATTAAGTAACTTTCCCAGGATCACTGAGCTAGGCAGTCAGAAAGCCAGAATTTCAACCCCAGATACTGTGGCTCTTGAGTTCATGCTTTTCATCATGACACTATCTATGCTGCCTCTCAGCTTTCAAAGCTTGAGCTTCCTAAATCCATAAAATGGGAGAACTGATCATAATACTGCCTAGGTACAGGATTGGTGTGAGGATTAAGTGAGAAAACCCAGGTAGAACATTTAGCCCAGTGCCTGTCACATGGTGAGGGCTCATGGCAGCTGGCGCCGCGACTCCAGCCTGGCGGAGGGAGATAAGATGGTACACAAATTATACTAATACAGAGTAACGTGTGCGAGGTGTCTTTCAGAGCACTGATAACAGAAATTGCTTCCTGTGAGGCCTAGGAAGCCTTCGTGAAGGGGGCGGGGAGGACAGGCATGACACACCCGGGCACTGATTCACCATCTGTGAAGCAGTCACCGTCCCATTTGATAGATCCAGAGGCTGGGGCTCTAACTGGTTACAAAGCCCAGGGTTTGACTAGATGGGAGATGTGACAAGGTGCGGGAAGGTGGGTCTGTTGGGAGTCCAGTGGGCTGGACCCTGAGTGGAGCAGAGGGAGGAATGAGATGAAGGGCTGGCCAGCACCACGTGGCCAGCAGAGCCCACTTCCGGCCTTGTGAGTGCTTAATTAGCTTTGCATATTGTCTTTTTGTTCCCTCTCTTTAGAAATTTTCTCCCACACCTTCTTTCCTGTGAATTTCTAGAAATACCCTATTTTTCGTGACTCACTGCTGGGACACATCCTGTTTGGGGAAGTGTTGAGGAGGAATTGGAGGATGGTGTGAAGTATGCGCCTGGTGATGGGTGGTGCAGGCGGGAGGTGACTCTGCTTTTCTGCTTCCCCCACAAAACCCACAGCCCTCACCCTGCCTCGTACCCGTCTCTCCCGATGAGCTGGATTTCTCCAGATGCGGTGTTTCAGTGCCTCGACCTGATGTGTGCCAACTGGAAGTTTTCCTCTTGTGTTGTAAGCAGGGATCTGTCTGTGGCTACAGAGTGACTGATGATGGGATTAATCAGATTAGAGATGGGGCCTGGAGCTTTGAACCTGACTGAGTTAGATGACCTTCCGAACCAAACGGATGGCCTGACTTCATTCGCATGCACCAGGGTGGCCGTGATGGATTGTGCGCCAGGTGCCCTGGACAGAGTTGCTTTCAGAGCGTTGTTATGAGAAGTAGAGGAGCAGCAAAGGCTCTGAGCACAGGAAGAGCACACGCAGTGTGGAATCAGCTGGCCCTTCCTTGGATGGTCTGATTTTACCATGAACTGCTGTTACTTCAGTTCTTGTTATAGGCCTTCCTCGTTCTAACAGAGCCCGGATGTTTTAAATCATCACGCAGTGGCTCTCTTTTGTATGGCCCAAGGCCTTTTGGCAGGCTGATGGGAAAGCTCGGTACATCAGGCAGTGAAATAATAGAAAAATAGGAGAAGCTGAACTTGAGCCGTGGAGAGGACAGGTGAGGCTGCGGTGAGGCTTCCCCGGGGGAGTGGGCACTGGTGTGGGAGGGGCTGGCTGCTGTGACGTGGGGTTGGGCCCAGTGGCAGAATGGTGGGAACGTGTAAGAAGCAAGTCAGGCTGTTCTGTCAGAGCCTGAACCCTGAGGGTGGCCGTGGTGGTGGTACCCGGAGAACGTCGTTGGAGCGTGAGGCCGATGGTGCCCTCCCTCGAATGGCGAAGGCAGTCGGAGGAGGCTAGAACAGAGCTGCTCGACCTGGGCAGTTTTGCCTCCTAGGGGCCTTCTGGCAAGGTCCAGAGATGTGCTTGATTGTTTCATCAGTGGGCGGAGGCCAGGGATGCTGCTGAACACCCTCCTGTGCACAGGGAGGCCCCGGGTGTCACGAGTGCGGCACGAGGAGCCCTTGGGCTGGAAGGTTGTCAAGTACTGGGAGGCTTGGAGGGCGAAGGGGGGACAGTCCTCTGCACCCCAGCTGCTCTTGGCTCTGGTTCCCTCGGGAAAGGAGGGGGAGGGTCTTGGTGGGCCTGAGTTTCTTTTTAAGTTGGACAGGATGAAGATGATTTAGAAATTTTCATACTCTGAAGCTTAATCGAGTGCCGTGAAGTGAAAATCGTGATTTCAGCGAACTCAGGTGTATTAAGTCAGTTGAGACCTTCAAAGAGTGGCGTTAAAATGCCGATCCACTTAAACTCCTGACATGTTCTCATCTCTGCCTGTATTATTTTTTTCTACCCTTTAACCTTATGCCGTGCAGAATGCCAAAGGGTTGGGGTATGGTTTGATAGCTTACTTTTATGATATGAAGATTAATAAAATTAAAACTGCCTTAGTACTGATGTAAAGAGCTTGAATGTAATTTACTTTTATAATTATCTGCCCTTAAAAATCTTAATTCGGTATCTATAAAAATAGGAAGACTTTTCACTGGAAAGGTGAAGGGGAATATAAAGATTGATAGAATAAAAAAAACAAAAAGGCAACCTATTACCCCATTGTTATGTGTGTGTATATATGTATTGGTTGGCCAAAATGTTCATTCGGGTTTTGCCCTAAGATGTTGCGGATGTTTCCATCTTACAAAAAACCTGAACAAACTTTTTGGCCAGCCCAATATGTATGAGAGATACATGACACATTTTACTTTTTTTTTTTTGAAATGCCCTGCCTTTAAAATTTGGAACTATAATTTATTTCCAGCAGAATTAAAATCCATTTTTCTCTTGCTTTTCTTTCTCCTTTCCTGGGTCGGATAAAAGGTGTTCATTTGCTTCTGAGAATGTGTTGACTTCTGGTTTATCTCTTAATTAAAGTTCTGCCATAAGCTGGAGAGCTTAGACTTTATCCTGTTCTTGGTGGGGAGGTGTGGCAGGCTTTTGAGCGAAAGGGCAGGGACGGGGCAAGGTCTGAGTCAGAAAGATCCCTCTGAGGCTGGAAGCGGGGAGACAGGCAGACAGACCAGGGGAGGCTAGTTCCGATTCGAGAGGACGAGTTCTGCGCCTGGGCAGGAGCCAGGGGACAGGGAGGAAATAGGCAGGAGGGACGGACAGGTCTCGGTGACCTCCTGGCCGCAGCGGCTGAGGAAGGGGTGGGAAGTCAGGAAAACACACAAGTTTCTGGCTTGCGTGGGTAGAAGCCTTAAAAAAAAAAAAGGGAAAAATCCCTGTTTTGTACATGCTTTGTTTGTTAATGTTGCTTTCTGGCTTTTGCTTTTCAAAAGTAAGTGAAAATGGAGAAGTTTTAACAATGCCTCAAGTCTTGAGGCTGGATTGAGACCTTTCTCACGTATACTGTGAATTTTTGATAAAAACACACTTGATATCTTTGGGAAGGTTAGGATGATTCTTTTTCCTTCTGCAAGCATTTAGGAAGTATCTCGTCTGTCAACTGTGTGATTGAAAGGCTGGGTTCTGAGCCGCCAGGAAGGATGGGAACCAGTCTTGCTCCTCTGGTAAAAAGCAGGTAGCACGCCGGAGACTCTCAGTATTCTGCCTTTGATTTGGGGAGTGGTTGTCCTGAGGAAAACCAGTGGACGGTCAGATAGTAGTCTTACACCTATTCCAAACTAAAAGCGAGCAGTACGGCGGACAAGTTCAAGGTGAGCGGCATTCTGTGTCTACCATGTGGTCCCACGTGTGTGGTTCTGCGGGCAGGTGTGTAGCTCAGGCGATGTCTCGTGTGGGTGTCTTGCGTGTGCTTTCTGCGGTTTTCCCTCTTCCGCACCTGGGAGGTGGTTCAGTGAGGCGGGGAGTGGGTGGCTCTTGCCTCCGATACTGGGTTTGAATCCAGTTTCCAGCACCCCTGGTATTGCTCCCCAGGAGGCTACCTAGTGACCTTTCACGTGTGCTGTTTACTA
Source organism: Neophocaena asiaeorientalis asiaeorientalis (assembly GCF_003031525.2). Lineage (NCBI taxonomy): Eukaryota > Metazoa > Chordata > Mammalia > Artiodactyla > Phocoenidae > Neophocaena > Neophocaena asiaeorientalis. The sequence continues at coordinate 3,966,546 of NW_020172455.1, read as the reverse complement.
ACTGTGAACATAAACTACAGGTTCAACTTACACGGTGCTGCTTTGTGCTATTTGTCCAAATTTAAAAAAAAATTCATCTCCTGGTCTCCGGTAGAAACTTCTGTGTTCTCTTGGGCAACTTAGTTAGTCACTCCTTCTTTTTGGAACCTCAGTTTCCTTATCAGTAACACCAGAGAGCTAGACTGGGGCCCCTTGAGATGTGACACTTAGGGTTCTAACATTGCAGGTCTTTGTAAACACACGGACTCCATGCACAGCGTCGTTGGCTGCAGCCACGTTCACCTTACAAAGCTGTGTCTCATCAGGCTGTGTGGAATCTTGATCACTTGGACCTTGTGTGGAAGTTGTTTTATCCCTGAATTACTTAAAATGACTTTCTCAAGAGCATTTTCTGATTTACAAGTCAGAAATTCCTCCTCAAGGCGGGGAAACCACAACGCTTGAAGCATTTCAGGTCTTCTGAGTAGTGTTGTGTTCATGTGGGGAGGAGGGTGCAGGTCTGCAGCCTGCGGGTGAGGAGTGGCCGAGTGTTTCCTGCTGTGGTCTGCGTCATTGTGGTGTAATTTGCGTGTAATAAAATGGACCGATTTTAAGAGTACTATTCAATGAACTCTGACAAATAGTCATTTAATCATCACCACTGCTGTCACTAAAACACTACGATCACCCCCAAAAGTTTCCTCCTGCTTTAAGCTGACTTCTTGGTGGTTCTTGTAACTTTTTTGTAGATTTCTTGGCACCTTCTACACAGATGATCATGTCATCTCTGAATAACAAGTGTTACCTCCTTCCTTTCCTGTTTGCCTTATTTTTCCTGCTTTATTGCACTCCTGGGGGCTCCAGTACAATGTCAAGCAGTCACGGGGGGGAGCGAACATCCTTGCTTGGTTCCTGATCCTAAGGGAAAGCATTCAGTCTTTCATTATAAAATATGACATGGCTGTAGGTATTTTCCGTAAGCCCTTTATCGGGTTCTCTTCTATTTCTAGTTTGCTGAGAATTTTCCGACATGAATGGGTGTTTAATTTTGTCAGATGCCTTTTCTGTATCTATTGAAATGACCATATGGTTTTCCTTTTTTAGCTTGTTAATGTGGTGAGTTACATTACATTTTTAATGCCGTGACTACCCTTTGGTACAGAAGCCTTACCTGTAGGGTAAGCACAGATTTTGTGTCATCATATTGGGATTTGAGGATTAGCTGTACTTCATTTTTTTTTTCTTTTCCATTATGGTTTATTACAAGATATTGAATATAGTTCCCTGTGCTATACAGTAGGACCTTGTTGTTTATCTATTTTATGTATATAGTAGTTTGTATCTGCTAGTCCCAGACTCCTACTTTACCCCTCCCCACACCCCCTTTCCCCTTTGGTAAACATGTTTGTTTTCTATGTCTGTGAGTCTGTTTTGTAAGTTCATTTGTATCATATTTTAGATTCCACATATAAGTGATATCATATGATATTTGTTTTTCTCAATCTGACTTAATCTCTGGGTCCATCCACGTTGCTGCAGATGGCATTATTTCATTCTTTTTTTATAGCTGAGTAGTATTCCATTTGTGTGTGTGTGTGTGTGTGTGTGTATTGTGTATATGTATGTGTATATATACACCACATCTTCTTTATCCATTCATCTGTCAATGGACATTTGGGCTGCTTCCATGTCTTGGCTAGTGTAAATAGTGCTGCTATGAACACTGGGGTGCATGTGTCTTTTGGAATTAGAGTTTTCTCCGGATGTATGCCGAGGAGTGGGATTGCTGGGTCATATGGCAACTCTGTTATTATTTTCAGGAACCTCCAGACTGTTTGCCATAGTGGCTGCACCAATCTATATTTCCACCAACATTGTAGGAGGGTTCTCTTTTCTCCACACCTCCTCCTAGCCGTACTTCGTAATTGTATTATAGTACATTCAGAGTTCTTGACAGCAATGACTCTTCATAAATAGTCTCGCCTGTGGGGTCACATCTGTTTAAGTATAACTCAGTTAACCTTTTTACTATTTCATTGTATTTTGAGTCACATGAAGCCATGTGTGTGGGAAAGAATAACAACATATCTTTCCGTAACCTTTATTCTATGCCAGATACTAGTCTAATATGACCTCTTAATTGCCATGACAACCCAAAGGCATAGGTACCATTTCCTTCATTTTACAAATGAAATTGAGGTCCTGCTTCTTTGAAGGTAAGAGAAGTAATTCCATTTCACCTGACTTTAACTGAGCAACATTTATTTATATGCCAACCATTTGGACCCATATAACTGGTACAAAGCTTTTACATAGGCAGCATCCTCATTTTTTACAGAGGATACTGATGGAGAGGTTGAAGTAACTTTCCCAAGGTCACATAGCTGATGAGAAGCAGGGCTAGATTTGAATCCAGGTCTTTCATTTCCAAGTTGAGTTCTTTTCCCTGTAGTATTACTACTATGGGGGTGGTTTATGGAAAGGAATTAAGTCAGTGTGAAACTAGACTATTTTCTAGAGCAATGTAGCCAAGATTTTCATAGTTTGTCTTCACAAACCTGTCTGAATATCAGGATGAGTATAAGAATACATTTCCAAAACTAAATATTACTAGCTCACATATTTATTTAATGAACAACAATCTTCTTTCTTAATTCAGCATATATCCAGGAAGATATTTTATCAGTATTAAGCAATGATGCTGGTATTGTAGAATTTGGGTTGAACCGTTACGCATGTAAAACATTAACTCTTTATTTGCCTAATAGTTTTCAGTGAGACGTTTTCTGGTAAGCCATCGCCTATTGCCACCGTGTATGCTAAGCCACGGTGTGATTATGAGTTCCTTATGCAAAGCTGGAGGTGGTTTAAGTAAATGCTCATGCCTCAACAAAAATGTGTCCCATAATTTTCCTATTGTGGACACAGCCAACATGTTTTAAGCCCCTGCGTCATGCCAGACACTATGCTAGATCAGGGAAAGGGAGAAGAGAGAAAGAAATGACCTAGGCCTTACAGGATGAATTCAACAGGCAAAAAAAGGACTAAGTAAGGGCCAGCGGACAGAGGATTCCCTGGTGGCATGTGTTAGGATCCAAGTAAGTTTAATGTTTAGAGTAGCATATTAGACAGGTTAAGAACTTTGTTATTGGACAGGCACGTGTGAATTTCAGACCTGATTCTGCTGTTTGGTAGCTTTGTACTTCTGGGCAAGGTGGTTAATCTTTTTTTAGCTCTTGTTTCCTCATATGAAAAAAATGGAGATGAAGGTACAAGGTATATTTCACAGGTGTTCAGTGTGTGTGTGTGTGTGTGTGTGTGTGTGTGTGTTTCTTGTCTTGGAAGTGAGGCCAGAGGTCTGTGTTCTGTGCTGGAATGAAACTTTATTTTTTTGGCCAGACAGTAGTGACAGGCGTTCTGTTTGGCCTGTGACCTCATGGGAGCGTGTTTTGGTGGTTTACAGATAAAATCTAATCTGGCCTGGACCATGGGAAGCGCAGGCTCAGTCCCTTGTTGAGACTGTCAGTTGTTCTTCCAGCACATGGGTCGTGCAAGGTAAATGTTTGTTGAAGCAGTGCACTAAGGTTTTACAGTAACCTCTGGAGATCTGCTTTTCTAAGTCTTTTCTTCTGGGAGGATCAGCCCTTGGGAGATTGGATGCTGCAAACGGTGACTAGTCCCAGCACTGTAGCAGCTGTGTTCAGCCTGGTGGCGATGGGTGCATGGTGTGCTTTCAGCCTGGCCTGGAAGGAACATCTTGTGTTGGAACAGAGTGTGGCTTCTGTTTTCTGAGCCTTCTTTCTGAAGCCTTTGGGGAGAGTAGCTGGTGGCTAGGTCACTATTAGAAGGGGGGGATCCAAAGGCCTGTGCCTCCTTGTAGTTCCAGGATCGATTCAAGGAGAAAATCCACAGTTGGTCACCGTTTTATCTTTTATTTAAATCATTTTTTTCTGTTTCAACTTTTTCTTTTCCTCCCTCGTTTGTGGAGGAAAATTGCCCGCTATGGGGCAGCGTGTTATTGGGGAAGCAGCTTTCGATTGTGTAATGATTGTCAGGTGAGACTGTTACATATGTTCAGACCATTAGGTACGAGACCTTGGTGAGCATTGGCTGCTTGGATATAACCGGGGCACAGTAACATAAAAAACAAATTTTTGCTCATAAAAGATACACAAGCAACCTTGTGTATTTTCTTTATTTTGGCTGACCCTGAATAACGGTTTCAGGTATTATGGAGAGAAGGCATATGGATCGACAAAGGTTTGTACTTCGGCTTCCAACAGCAGGAATGATTTGCCCCAGTGAGCCTTGGAACAATTTTATAATGCACATTTTTTTTTCATAAATTATAATCATAGGTGGTATAGGAACTCAGATGGAAAATGTGACCAAATCAGAGAAGGAACTGTTAAAATGATATTCTTTGAAAAAGCATCTGCTTGCTGTGTCATACAGATGAATTTTAATTAAAATACTTTCAAGATCGAGTTAGGTGGAAAATCAAAGATACAGTATATTTTTCAGGGAGGTAGCGTCCGCTTAGAGGAGCTAAAGCTTGTTTTGTTTGTACCTGGACTAATTTGAGGCAGAATGAATGGATATTATCTAGGTCACTCTGGTGTGTATTCATTCATTCACTTGTTCACTTACTCATCAGACAGTTTGGCTGTATACTGTGCTAGTTGCTGAGAATGGTATAAATATGGACCTTCCAAGATGTAATTAGGAAATAATGTGGTAAAAATAGCCAGCAAAATTGGTTCCCCAAAATAAGTGGTGGTGCACGTGTGTTAGTTTTTATGAAATATGAAGTTTCCTTTTGGGAATTAGTGGGAAAATTGCTTTTACATAAACTCATCATTAAAGAATTTGAAGCTATTGAGGCTTCAACAAGCCATTAAGATTAAGTCAAAATGCTTTGCTTTTGGAATATCTAGGGCCTGTTGATCTACATAGGCAGAGGGGGCTCTGTAAGATCCTGAAATAAAGTTCTAGGGTTTTATGATGGGGCTAGAACAGGGAGCCCTTTATGAGAACACGTTTCTAGCTCCCAGCATGGATTGTGTGGTTAACACTCATGGGAAGGACTTGACAGCACGCTGAGTTGAGGCCCATTTCCTGTTAAGCTCTTTGCCTCAGTGGCTCTGGTCTTTGCTTGGTTGGAGGACAGAACCACTAATGGGCTCTCAGGTGGTGCCACAGTGTAGATGGTGCTTTATGACCGTGTCCTGAATCTTTACCAGGTACCCATTAGTGTTTATAGGAAGAGCAGGGGATGGATTTAACGTGTTCTTATTTACCGTTTAATTGGAATGTGTGACGTGAAGGAAGAACGTGTTCACTGGGTCCTTTGTAAAACGTCATGAACAGCATGGCTTAGACTTGGGTGTTTAGGCTTTCTGCAGAAATAAACTGCTGGTTTTGATGGTGCTTGAGTTTGTTTGCGTTTTGCCAGCATTAAGTGAGCACCTAACTGTGATCTAGAAGGTCAAGGCATAAGTCCTACAGACTGGGACCGGGTGTCAACTTTCGCCTCTTATTGGTAGTGTGGCCTGGGGTAAGTTCACTTTGCTTCGCACTCTGCAGATTGTTGGGAGTTTCGAATGTAATAATGCAGTTAAATGCCTCCTGCGGTATGCAGCCACGGTCAGGGTTCAGTACTAGGTGGTGGTGATAATATCGTTATTAATAGAGATCGCGGGCACTATGCTTGATTTTCGTACAAAGAGCAGGAATCCTCCCAGACAAGAGCTTGGGGTCAGAGGAAGACTAGCACTGCCTTTGCTGGGGAGGCTGTTTTTTTCTAGACCCTTTGATGACTGCGGTGTGGATGCCGAGTTGCTGCCGCTGCTGCCGCTCCTGGACGCCTGGCGGGGGTGGGGGGCAGCTGAAGCGCAGCCGGCCTGCAGGGCCAGTCACTTTATTCAGTGCCGGCTCGGACCCTCACCGTGCTGAGTGTGGAGCGTTCTGTAAAAACAAGCCCCGAGAGATTAGCCATTCATTTATTTTTGGTCGTTTCTTGAAGTAGCGGCAATCACCACCTGTAACGCAGTTGTTACGTCTTTTTTGCACGTGTTGCTTGAATATCACATCTTCCTGACTTCCCTGTCTGAACTAGCACCGCTCTTCACTGTCTCTGTGTTCCTTCAGTCAGAAAATATTTATGGAGCACCTGGGGGAAGCCGGTGGTGCAGCAGTGAGCAGAGGATACAGAAGCCCCTGCCTTGGGGAGCGCCACGATGCTCTTGCTTTGCAGTCGTCACCGTCTGGCGTGCTGTGCCCGGCGCATGCCGCTTTATTTTCTGTCTCCACTGGAACGACACTGGACACTCTGTGGGGTCAGAGACTTTGTTTTGTCTGCCACCAGCTCCCCGGTGCCCTAAGCGGAGCCCGGGACGCGACTGGCTCTTAAGGAATATTTTGTTGCGGCTGTTGAGACCCAGACGCAGGAAGAGCGAGCCCACCTTTGATTACTGAGAGTCGCAACTCTAAGCTAGTGTATAGAGGAGGAAGCTATTTAAGTTCAGTAAAGGACAGGAGGGTCACGTCCCGGGCCAGGAAGGAGCTCTGGTTTGGGCGCCAGGAGACCTAGTTTGGGGGCCTTGGATCTGCTCCTGAGAGACTACTTGACTTTGGGCAACTCTTTACATTTGTGAGGAAAAAACTGGATGAGATTCTCTAAGTCTCTGCAGACCCTTACTCCCTACCCGTTTAAAATGGGCAGACTCAACCGCCTTTTGATGTGTGTGTACCTTTTCAGTAACCCGGATGCTACCCGTTTAAAATGGGCAGACTCAACCGCCTTTTGATGTGTGTGTACCTTTTCAGTAACCCGGATGCTACCCGTTTAAAATGGGCAGACTCAACCGCCTTTTGATGTGTGTGTACCTTTTCAGTAACCCGGATGCTACCCGTTTAAAATGGGCAGACTCAACCGCCTTTTGATGTGTGTACCTTTTCAGTAACCCGGATGCTACTGAGCAGGTGAACTGTGTGAAACTTTTAATCCTTCACCTGTATATAAGGTTTCATCCTGCGTCCAGAATTTTTTAAAGAACTAAAATGCCTTCACCTCAGTGCTTCTTGTACGATATGCCTTCCTCACTTCTCCGTCCTCCGCGCTGCCGATCCTTGTCTTCTTTACATCCCACCATTTAGCCGCGGTGGCCCCTCTGCGTGGGAAAGGCTCATGCCCGGGAGGTTCATGGCTTCTGCACAAGCCTGCGTGCGTGTGTGCAGGACCAGCGGCCAGTAGTGTTTTTAATTGAGGAGAAGGCTCTTCTGTGGGACAGCGGTTTGTCTGTTCACGAGCTGCACGGATCTGGTGTTGAGGTAGCAGCCGCTGGGCGTCTTGATGAGACTGAGCTCTCTGCCCTCAGTTAGGGAGACTCCCCTGCCCTTTGCCGGAGAGGCGCCACCTCGGCAGGGTTCAGGACACCAGACGCCTCCGACGGGGGAGCCTCCGACGGTCCGCTGTCCTCACCCGCACCAGGTGATGGTTTAGCAGTTTGCCTGCCTGATGGGATATTGGCCTCATTGACCTTGTTACCTCATGTGTTACTTGAGCTTTTTGATTCGAGTGCTTCTATGGCTTTGCTGGCTGCTTCCGTCAGAAGGGTTTTTAAGGGAGCATGAGACAGTGCAAGGAACGTGGATGGGCGTTGGTGTTCGCGTTGCAGGGTTCAAATCTCACCGCCACTGCTTACTGGCTCATGTGTTTTTGGTTCTAAAAGCTCAGTCTGGGTCCTCAACTTCCTCATTCTGAAATTTGGGAATGACGCTAAGTCAGTTGTTAAAGGAAACCGTGTTCCTAGAGCACGTGGCCCAGTGCTAGGCACAGAGTGGGTGTTCAGTGAGTGGGCACTATCACTGTTATTTTTTGCACATGCAAACAGTGCCCCTCCTCACACAGCCTCTCTGGTCCAGGAGACTGTCCGTCTCTGGCTCCATTCCCCACTCTCCTCCACACACGCACACTCTGATAACCTTTTTATGGCACATCCCCCAGCTCTTAGGCATAATTATGCCCCACTTATCTAGAGGTCAGACACTTAGCATCTGGAACATATCCAGGAACCGGAGGTCAACGGCAGAGGCCTCTCTCAGCTGCCCTAGGGTCCAGGCCAGAGGGTAGGTGCCGAGGACGGCAGCTGACGGGGAGGGGAGAATACAGCACCAGGGCGGGGCCGCGAGGTGCGGGGGGCCAGTGGTCCTGCTTCCCACGCTGCCCGTCCAGGCTGTCACAGTCCTTGGTGCTCCCAGCGATCCTGAGAATTAAGGCAGAATTGCACTGCCGTCTCTGTTTAAGAAAACAGGACAATATAAAATTTGTTTCTCTGGGATTTCCAACCAAGATGGTTTAAAAAAAAAAAAAAACCTTTGGTATTTTGGTGTCATTTTTTCCCCCCCAGATAATCACTTTATGTAGAACTCTTAATTTTTCAAGTTTGATGAAAATGTTAGACGGTGAGCTATGGGGTCACAGTCCAGGGTGTGAACACCTACCTGCTAGGTGACCCAATGAGAGTTAACTGTTTGAGCCTCAGTTTCTTCTTCTGTAAAATAAGGGTAATACCCCCTGGCTCAGAGGGTCACCAGGAGAATTCGTGAGACGCTGACCGGAAGGCGTCAGCTGCGGGTGCTCGCTGGGTGTGGGAATTTGCTGTTTCCCTGCTGTTCACTCTGTTTCTAGCAATAACATCCCCTTGTGTCTACTAGTCAGTTACTTGGTGAATTTTCCTAGACCGTTTGATATGTAGGTTGTGTACTTCAATTAGATTGTAAGCTCTTGACGGTCAGGCACCCCGTTTTCGACCAGGGGTTTTATCGATAGTGTCTCCTCACCAGAGTGGCCACGGCTGCTGTGGTCACTCCGCCAGGGCCTCAGCATCAGTGTCAAGTGAGACTGGCTCTTGCGTTCATCTGTCACTGAGAGTTCTTCCTGTCCCTGAATCCAGAGGATGAAGTGTGTGTTAAATAATGCTGTCCTTGGACTTTTGTAATCCCCCCACCCCCATGTGCATAGAAGCATAGACTCCTAGAAGTTAGGTCTAGAAGAAACTTCGCTTCAGCATTCCTGTGGACAGTGGCGAGTTCTGCGATGGGTCAGCCCACCCAGGCGGGGGCTCAGAAGCTGTCACTTGGCCAGGGCCACACAGGCAGTTAGTGGTGGAGCCAGGCTGGCCCTTGGGTGTCTGCGTGACCCAGGTTTCTTCCCTCTTTACAGCCGATGGGGCCTAATGCCTTGTTCTTTTGCTGTGAAGCTTTGGTCTCAAAATCCTGCCCTGAGAGGACCTTAAATGTGGAGTGAACTTGGTCTGTACACTGGGGTCTGTGGCTTAGCCCTGCCCCTGAACCCTCTCTCTGTCTGCCCCGTCTGCCCTCGTGTCTCCCAAGTGGGTGGCAGAGCTTTCCTCATGTAGCAATTTTCATTTCTGTGATGATTATGGTGTCTAAAGGGTTTTATACTTATAAACTGGAACCACACATTTAGACTGTCCTTGTACTCAGATGGGGAGTGATTTGAGGGGATGTCATAAGGCCGTGTCTGCCGCACACACTCCCCTAGGGCCCTGCCAGGAGTGTCCTCTGGAAGGACCTTGCCGAGATCATGTGGAGAATTCCTGGGAAGGAAATGACAGGTGTCACGTGGACTGTACGTCGGGCCTTCACGGGATGGAGCAGCGCAGGCGGTGCCGTGGAGCCCAGAAGGTGGACGCTGTGTGAGGCTGGAGCCCGTGGGCTGAGTCGAGCTGGCTGTGCTGCTTCTCTGCAGGGGATGCCGGAGGGCCCTGGTCACAGAGGGGTGCCCTGGAAACCACTCTGCCGACCTTCTGGGTTCTTGTTTGGGCTGGTTGTGCTCGTGGTCTGTGAAGAGAGCGCAGGCACGTCAGGCTGCGCACCATGGTGGGGGGAAGGCCGGAGTCGGGGGTCACATCCGAGTTTATATCTCTTCCCTTCTGTACTGTTTTTCTTACTTAGAAATTTTACTTCATCTCTTGAGCCTCAGTTTCACCATCTGTAAAATGAGGGAAATGGCACCTATGCTAACTGCCTTCTAGGGTTGTTATTGAAGTTGAAATGGTACACGTGGTCTTCTTGGGGCTGAAACTCCTTCCTCATCATTTTTAGCATTTAGCATGCTGCCTGACACAGTGGGCATTTAAGGTTTGTTGAATAGCATTCTGTAATCTGTAAGGTATGCTACACACATGGTAGTTGTTACTAATAACTCAGCTTGTGGTGTTTGACCACAGACATTAGGGGCAGGGGGAAGGAACAAGAAATCCAAAGCAGGCTCATTGCGCCGTCGTTTCTAGAACCTTGGAGTTCTGGCAACGCCCAGAGCCATGCACAACTGTGGGGATGTCAGACCCGGGGCCCCGTGCAGCGATCAAGGCCTCGGTCTTAATCACGTAACAAGCTCTGGAATGCATAAAGTGGTTTCCCATTCCACAGTTGGTATAAAAGGATGGGGGACACGTTGCCTGGCCCCCAAGAAGAATACAGTGTGGTGGGGTTTTGTTTAAACTGAGTCCACAGATAGCCATCAGACACAGTTGAAAGCAGTCAGCGCCTAAGAGAGGAACAGGGGTGGGCTGTGGTGCTCAGGACCTATAAAATCAGAGCCAGGATGGAGGGGCCGCCTCTCCGCCTCTGAGATGTTGCATCTCTTCCAGTTAACCTGGCTCATAGGATCAAACAATAACTGCTGGAGGTGAAAGGGGCCATAGAGATTAAATCATATGCAGCCATCTTGGGCCATCCATGAGCAAAGCACCGAGCCCAGCATTGTAGGGGTCAGAAGTAGGTAAGACACGTGCCTTACCCTCAAGAAACCTGGCATCTAGTGGGGAAGACAATTTTTCACCAATGAACAATAAAACAAGGCAGGGTGAAGGTAGGTTTTCTCCAAGAGGTAGGATCAGGGATTTGGGGAGAACGGGGGGATGGGAAGGCTTCTCAGGGAGGGTGGCACCTTGGTGGATTCTGAGGGCTCTGAAGGATTTTAATAAGAGGACAGTGGGGGAGTGGGGCAGGCAGGAACACCCACGGCTCTTCAGGGAACAGTTGTCCGATAGGAACAGGGTGTGGAGGGTTGATAAAGCGATTGTGGAGATAGAGGCAAAAGAGGGACGTGGTCAGATGGTGGGAAGCAGCTCTCTTTGTCATCACAGAGTTTTATTCTGTGAAGGGATGTGAGCCCTGTGGCTTTTCACCAAGTCACTTATTTTGAAGAGAAAGGAGCCGAGGTCCTGAGAACTAGGCTGAGGGTGAGAGGGGACCTGACTCCCACCTCCTGTGCTCGGGGCACTCTGCAGGGGGCAGGCAGGGGGACACTGCCTTCCTGGTGGGTGCTGAAAGCACGGTGCTGCAGGGCCCTGGGCAGAGAAGTTCTCAGAAGAACCGCTTGTCCTCAGTATCTGCTGAGTGGGTTTCGTCTGTTTAATGATTAGAGGTAACATGTGCATTTTGTCCTTGACACCTCACCTGATTTTCCCTTTCCCCCCGTCCCAGCTGGTGAGTGCTGGGATTCGGTGACCCGTGGGAGGAGGTGAAGGGAACAGTGGGGGCGCCGACCTTGTTGAATTTGTGGGGACGGACGTCTCTCCTGGGGACCTTCAGCTTTGTGACGGAGAGTAGGGTGGCTGGGAGATTAGCCGCTGCCTGTCCAGTAAGGGAACTGGCAGGGAGGAAGCCTGCACCTAAGAGGACCGCGGACGGGCCTGGGCTGAGCTGAAGGACTTTAGGAACAGGAGGTGCGAGAGGCAGCATCTCTCATTTTTTCCTTTCCTTTAAAAAAATTTTTTTCCCAGAAATTAACATATGTAGTTCATCGAGTTTCTTTCATCAGTTTTCTGTAACGAGCCAGACCACGTGCTTGGGACATACTGACAGGGAGACGTTTGAGTGTAGCCTGCAGAACACATCCCTCAGGGAAGGGCTGGAAGCAGAGCCGTACTCAGTGTGAGACAGCCAGTAATGCTCCCTGCATAGACGCTGACCAGCGCTGTTGTTGCGAGCGGGCATTGGGGCAGGTGGGGCAGACAGATGCCCGAGGCCATGATGCTGGACCTGCATTCGAGTTTAAGTAATTGAGGAACCGGTGAATACAGAGAAATCTATCTTAACGGCCTTTGGAAGGTACTTGATGAGTTGAGGCATCATGCAGTCCTGCATCAGCTACCCCGAGCTTCCGTAGTTCACTCCAGCCCTCAAAAGGATCCTGTGCTCCACTCGGCCTCAGTCTGTCCTCAGGTAAACCGTGGTGTTTAATAGTGTCCTGAGAGTGAAGGAACAGTCACGAGGGAATCCAGAGGCCAGACATCTAGGGACTTGAACATTGTTTTTCAAGTTAAGGGACTGAGAACAGCCATTTGAAAGAAATAAATGGGACGGAAAGTTAGGAAAGAAACATAGTCAAGTTTTTGTGTTATTGTTTTAGTTGTAAAAATCAGCTTAACTGAGGTATAATCCACATAGAGTAAAATTCACCAGTTTTAAGCGTGCAGTTCAATGAGTTTTGTCACGTGTATCAGTCATATAACCGCCACTACAGTCATAATAATAGGAGTCCCGTCACCTCGTGCCCCTCTGAGGTCAGCCCTCCAGTTCCTCCTCTCCTGGCCCTGCACAGTCATCGATGTGCTTTATGTCACTATAGTTTTGTCTTTGGTAGAATTTCATATAATTTTGAAAACAAAACAGAATCACACGGCATGTAGCCTTTTGTGTCTGGCTTTGTGTGTGTGTGTGTGTGTGTGTGTGTGTGTGTGTGTGTGTGTGTGTGTGTGTATACATGTTTATTTTATTTCTGGCTGCATTGGGTCTTAGTTGTGGGATCTTCGTTGAGGCACGCAGGCTCTCTAGTTGTGATGCACGGGCTCCAGGGTGCGTGGGCTCTGTAGTTGGCGGCACGTTGGCTCTCTCGTTGAGGTATGCCAGCTCAGTGATTGTGGTGCGGGCTTAGTTGTCCTGTGGCATGTGGGATCTCAGTTCTCTGGCCAGGTATCGAACCCGCGTCCCCTGCACTGGAAGGCGGATTCTTTACCACTGGACCGCCAGGGAAGTCCCTCTCCCTGAGATTTTGATTTGTAGTTCTCTGATAATGATGTTCAGCATCTTCTCATGTCCTTATTGGCCACTGTATAGCTTCTTTGATCTATATGTGGGTACTTACACCATGTAAGTTGGTTATCTTCAGTGTTTACTCTTGTTAAAAAGTTTTCAAAAGCCAAGATTTACACTATAATGTTTGCATCTCCTAGCAGTGTGGTGATATACCTGGAACATTTTGAACTCTTGATGAGGGGTGCAAATTCACTTATTTATTTGTGTGCCTGTCGGTAGGGAGCTCGGCAGGTGTTGAGGAAGACTCTCATAAGCTGGCATTGCTCCAGTGACGTAGCTCTACAGTGATACTGTTTTTAGTGCTGTTTAGATGAAGGAACTCGTGTGGACCCGGATTCATGGAATGACCGTTGCAGGCAGCCTTCCTAATCAACGACACGTTTACAGATCAGACAGGTTCGCGGAGAAGGCAGGAGGAGAAGAGCTGTTTTAGGGTCCCTGGAGAAGCGATTGTCCTGGCAGCACAATTAATTCATTTAGTGAATATTTATCGAGTGCTAGCTATGTGCTAAGCATGCTCTGTGGTGATCAAGATAGAAAAAAATAGCACAGCAGCACAGGCACCAGGATGTTAAAGTTGGTGTTCGGGGCGTGTGTGTGTGTGTGTGTGTGTGTGTATGTGCGTGCATGCCTGGGCCACCTTTAGTTGAACGTCAGGCAAAGCAGCAGGCAGCCGTGCAAGAAGAAATTAGTGTTCCACCCATGATGCCATGGTAATATTGACATGGGTTTAGTGTTACTGTAAGTTTCAGGTGCTTGTTGTCTAACATATCTGAGATAAGGAGGGCAAGAAGATATTAGATGCTGTCAGTGATAGAGAGTTGAAACAAATTTCGTACTATTTCAGAGCTTTTGAATTAGTTTAAATAAAGAATATCTTGGCCTGTTTTTTAAAAATGTTTCCGACCATCTGTTTCTATTTATATGTGCAGTTCAGAGTTTTCTCCATCTTGTAACTGAAAGAATACTGACGTGCAAGTACAGGCCACCGGCATCCGCACGGCGTATTTCCAATGAATGAAAACAGCCTCACGGTTTCGTTGACCCCGTTTATAGGATGTGATGGTATATATTTGAGCAATTTGTATTCTAGTAAGATACCTTTTAAATCTACTCTAAGAAGCCATTGAACGAGTGAGTGGGACACATCGTGACTGTCCCTTGGCGATTGTCCTGCCCTGCCCAGACCTGCTTGTTTGACTGTGTCATCTGCCTGCCGGGGGGCTCCTCCACCTTCTCACAACTGCCACTGTCTCCAGGGTGTGACTGTGTTTACCTTCCGCAGGAAGCCTTTCCCTGTTAGCCGGGCTCGATGATGAGTGTGTTTTAGTCCATGTTCGTGGAGCGTTTACAGGTGTCAGGCACTGTGCTGGGTGTGGAGATTCAGAGATGAGAAGTCAGGGGTCCTGTCCTGGAGGAGCTGCTAGGCCTGGCTTTATTCCCTGGGGCTTCGTTTCTGAGAGATCCCAGTTGCCTCAGGAAATGTTAAGGCTTTGAAAGCAGGGACTGTTCTTGCAGTGGTATGAACCAAATCTCACACAGCGATGTGAACAGAATAGCTGCTTAATAAGCTTTATGCAATGGCTGCAACTTTAAAGAAAAACTTTCCCCTCAAATGAAAACTGCTTTATTTTCTTGGTTTGTTGTTTCTTGACTTTTTAACAGTTGTTTACCTTGAACAGACTAAGGAAACAGCACATGATGTCAGAAAGAATAACAGGCTAAGATACCGTCAAAGTATTTTTTTTGAACTAAAAGAAATTACAAAGGTGGCATCTTGGTTTTATCATTACTTCTGTGGCCTTGTTATGATAATACTACCTGTGTTTGAGGATCACCAGCCATAGTATATGTAAAAGCACTTTGTGTTGAAAGTGCTGTACAGATGTGAGACATTTAGTATCACTCCCACCGGCAACACGACTGCTGGTATCTCCACGTTGGTATTTTGACCTTCTGGTAAGTTGTACTGACACACACTTTACATTTCTTCCTATTGTGAGAAGTCCAAGCCAGGGAAATACAAAATTTTTAGTTAAAAATTACCTTTTTCCATTACCAAATATTTGTTTTTACGTTTGGAATAGGACTGATTATTCCCAGTGTTAATAGCTAGTCATTAATTGATTCTGTTGAGAGTCTTGGGCAGGATTCTTAGTTACCCTGGAAAATTAATCCATTACGTCACATGTATTTGAATACAATTGTAGTCCCTCCTTGGAAAGATAGATGAAATGCAAACTGTCTTAAAGACAGTAGTTGCACAGAATTTTACGTCTGGCACCTCGGAGGAGAGGTGACTCGTCTAAGGCTACAGTATGAGTAGGTGACAGAGCTTGGATGGTGCCTTTTGCCGGCCACCATGCTCACCCCTTGTTTTGCACAATCCATCATTCCAGTCACTGTGATAAATGGAGACCTTCCCAGATGCCTGGGCTGCGTGGCTTCGACCAGCAGAAAGAACATCTGTGTACTCTTGGAGCTTCCTCAGGTTTCTTAAGAAACAGTACATTTGTATCTCTGCTTTTTTTGAAAGATAGTAAATACTTTGCGTATTAGCTTTAAAGCAGATAGCAGTCTGGTCTGAGAAACGCAGAAACCATGTCTGCTGTGAGACACTGCACCACTGCATGCAGTGTCTGTTTTCAGGACTCCGCATTAGGAGTTCCCTGGGGATTGCAGCACGCAGCGGGCACGTGTCCTGTCAGAGGGGCGGGGTCTGCCGTGTGGCCCCCCGGTGCGGGCCGGAGGGGGCCTCTCCCCTAGGCAGAGGGAACCAGCCCCTTGCTCTCCCTCTTGTTCTGTTACTGGGGTTTAGAGTTTTCTTTTCTTTGGATGGAGAACAAAGAGAATAAAACGAATGGTCAAGAGCCCTTCCTTGGGGAGAAATACTCACATCCCCAGATGCTGAAAATAGACAGCCTTTAATGACCCTCAGAAGCCGCGTCAGCCAGCTGAGAGCTACTCTTGCCTTTGGCTGCCCGTCCCGCCCTCCCCCGCTGCCCCTCAGTGACAGGGACCTGCCCTCCCCGCCCCCTCCCCGCCCCCATGTCCAGCCTCATCCTGCCGCCTTGCCTGGCCCTGTGGCCTGCTCTTCCTGCCGGGCTGCTCGCTCCTCTGGAATGTCACCCTGTCTCGCTTCCCTTACCTGGCCAGTCCCCCATTTCTGTCCACGCCACGGCTTCAGCTCCGCACCTTCTCCCCTGCTTCCCAGCGGCTCCTCTTCTCTGGTCCCCGCTTTGCTCCCCGCTGGGCGCTGTTTGTGGATGCCCGGCCTTCCGACCCCGTGGAAGCAGTCTTCTGTGCGTGTGTTTAGCGGAGGATTCGTTTCTTTGAATGAGCTCTTCTGATGCCCGGCGTGTGAAGCGGCCCTGCCATGCTCCAGGCTGCGGGTGCCGATGCCGAGCTTCCCCAGACCATCTTCTCGGCTCTCGCACCCCTGAAGCATTCTGCGCGGCCTGGGTTAAACGGAGCAGGAGTGTGGGGCCCGGTTCTGCAGGGCACGGGAGCGGTGGGCACCTGGTGTAGACCACTCTAGGCTCCCTGGTGCCGGGAGCCCCATGTACAACGCCAGGGCTCGGGGCGGGCTTGATGCTTTCGCACCTCTGGGCTCCTCCAGCTTCGCTCCCAGCATGTGTGTCTAGTGTACGTCCAAGCTCTGTCCATCTCTTCCCGCAGATGGCCACCCTTTGAGTCTAGGGTGGGGCACCCTGGGGAAGAAGCCCACTCAGACCAAGGCTGTGGATGCAGGGTCCTGGGGGGCTGGGTATCCGCAGTGCGGTCTGGGGGTTGGCGTGGGCTCCCGGTAGGTGCGCCCCCTTGGCCCCTGTTGTTCTCACCGTATGTGGACAGGGCGCGGCCGCAGGGGAGCTGGAGCAGGCCGCTCCAGGGTAGCCACCAGGTCCAGCGGCAGCCGTGGGTCTGTGCCAGTCAGTGACCAGCCGCGCTGCTGCCTGCTGTGCTGTGCTGTGCCAGCTGCCGGGGTGGTGGGAGGGGAAGGGTCCTCAGGTCGACGCGGATGCTCTCCAACTGCTAGGCAGTGCTCACCCGTGTGGTGTAATCTTCACAGTCGCCATATCGAGTAGACGTTGTCGCCCCATTCTAGGGATGTGGAAGCTGAGGCCCAGGGATGGAGTCATTCGTGTGTGGAGATGCGGGAATTAAAGCCCAGCTCTGTGTGCTCAGCCATGCTCTCTACTCCAACGGTGCTCTCACAATAAGCCGGGCTCACGAGGATGAAGTGGGGTGCAGGGTGCGTGGTCTGGGGCAGGAAGATGCCTGGGTGGTTCCCATGCGCGCCTGGCCTCCCCAGTTTATCTTTCTCTCCCCCCATTCCTGCACTACTTGAATTGCAGAAAAATAAAAGGTTAGTTCCTAGACGTGCAGCCTTGGGGATCGGCGGGGCGTGTGGATGGAGGACAGGCGCCGAGACTCTGGGGGTAAAGCAGGAGGGGCACCACGGGATCCAGGTAGCACGTTGGCCTTATTTGCATTTTCACCTCCTTCTTTCAGAAACCTCCCTCTGCTGTATTTAGAGGGTGGCTCTGTGTGTGGCAGGCAGCTTTGGGGCCTCAACAAGCCTGCTGGCTCCTTCTTTCCTCTGGTCTCCCTTCCTCACTCTGGGTTTCCCTCCTCCCTACTTTCCACTCCATCGCAGGGCAGGGCTCCAGGTCTTTGGGATGGGAGGCAGGAACCAAGAAGTGGAAGATCAACACATGGCAGGCTAGCCATGTCTTATCTAATCTTCCTCTTGAAGAGCTCAGGAGTAGATTGTGTAACCCTGGGGAATGCAGATGGTGGCAAATCCGCCACCGCCTTCATTACCCACGCCCTCGGCCCCTGGGAAGATTCTGAAGCCCCAGGCTGGTTACACAGGTAGTCTGGGCAGGTGTGCCCATGCACCTGGATGAGCTTAGTGGAAAGGGGCTTAAAGGAAGCACAGGGAGTCGTGTGTAAGGGGCGCTCTCCTCGTCCAACTTAAGAGTGCGGCCCTTTGTGAGCAGAGGGTGGGCAGAGCTTGGTGTGGTCCCTGCAGGTGTGAGAGCAGCCAGCCCGCCTAGAGGCCTTGCTTTGTGAGTGGGGTTCCTGATGCCTGGGGGTCTGTGCGGGGCGGGGACAGACTGATACCAGGTGCCCACCACCCCCTTGCACTTCAGACCTGGGATTCCACACTCCTCTCCCTAAACGTTAAAGCTGATATGGCCCAGAGCACCCTATGCTACCACTAGTCATGTGGCCCTGCCTTTGTCGTGATACCCATTTAGAGTCAGAAACACACCAGGGAAAGTTTTGGAGAATTTAAAGTGATGGAAGGAAACGGATGCATGTGGAAGTGAAAGGCTGGCAAGAGCTACAAAAGTGTTTTTTTCTGAGTTATTTCTGCATGTTATCATAACCATTATCAGACCTGAAAATATTTATCCTATTGATTGGGACAGTACTGGGGTGATGGTGTTTCCGAGCAGCTACCTTACTTGGTCATAAGTGTGGTGTAGTTTTAGACCCTCTGAGAGCCGGAAGACACTGACAACGGCTACTGATTATTGAGTGCCTGCAATATGCCAGACCCTGTATATGTTGATGACCTTATCCTAGGAGGCAAATATTATTATTCCCAACTTACAGATGAAGAAACCGAGTCAGGGAGATGAAGTAGTTTTCTGAGACTGTGCTGCTAGTAAGTGGAGCCTGGCTGTCCAATTCTAAAGCCAGTGATTTCTAACTTCTGCACTATTCTCCAACAGGACAGCACTGAGGGGCCAGAACTAAGATCCCATTCTGTTGGGTTCTTTTCTTTCTGGTGTCTTCCTGTAGGTGACATCGTGGACTTAGAGACGTGGGTGTTAGGAGGGGATTAGGAGATTGAATGGGATGATGGGTTTTCCCATTTTCAATGCATGCGTTGCTTTAAGTCTGGTCAGTTACGAGATGCACTTTTTGAAAGAATATATAAGACACAAATGTGGCAGCCAGTTGACCTCAGGAAGGCCCCCGTCGAGGGCCCAGTGGGAATGGTGGGGCTCAGTGTGCTAGATGGGGTGAGGGTAGGGACATGGCCCACAGAGTGGATGTGGTTGGCGGAAGTCTCACTTCGCTCTCCTCGTCTGCGTGTGGGGCTTGGAAAGAAAACGGCCATCTCCAGCCTTCTCCCCCCTGTTTATGTTACCAAAGTGGAGTTCATGTGGCTTGAGCCTCGTTTCCTGGGGAAATCAGCCTGGCTTGTGATTACGTTGTCCTCTGGGACTGGGGCAGATGTGGAAGGCTGGCCTCGCTCTCAGCTGAAGGTCTCCTTCCCAGCCTCTTCTGCATCACCAGGCCTGCGGTGCTGCATCTGGCGCAGCGCCCGCACCGCCTCCCTCCCACTTCCTGCCAGGGGTGTGTTAGCACCTTCTGGGATAAGGTCCATTCTGTTTGTGATTAGTCTCCTGAGATCACCCGTTTCCTGCTTGCATCCAGGCTCTCGTCAGCCCCAGGGAGCAGAGCACTATGGGAGGGTCGGGGGACCCAGGCCAGGCCCTCCCCCTGCCCTTCGTCTCCCCGGGAACAGGGCACCAGGGCCGGGGAGGCTGGGGGTGCCTTTCTTTGCTTCTGGTGGGTTGTAGCTGTTCTGCCAAAATTTGCCTTTCCCTTTTCAGCTCCCCCAGATCTCCCAGTAGCTTTCCCCCCTAGTAAAAATCAGGACGTGAAGCATTTTTATAAAGCTGGCAGTCACATCATCTGTAGGAAACGTAGGAAACGTTTCTCTACTTTAGTGATCTAGCGGGGGCTGTGTTGGGGGCTGACCTCTCCAGGGAGAGGGTCCGTGGGGTGCCTGTGGGTACTTGGTTCTTCAACTTTACTTACCTCAGGGCTCTCCTTTGTTAACATGGGCATTTGTACATAGTCTGCGTTCTTTCTGCACTCCACGTTTTCACGTAGTGTGACCCAGCGGGCATCGGTGATACTAACAACTGTCTGGACTTGAATCGTAGGAGTGCCCTATAGTTTGTGTGGTTATTCTCCTAGGTTAGGCATTCGGGGCTCTTTCCCATTTTTTCTCAGCAACATCTACATCCTTAAACATAATCTACATCCCTAAACATAATCTAATTTTGTCTATTTTTATTTTTTAAAATTAATTTATTTATGGCTGCATTGGGTCTCCGCTGCTGCGCGCAGGCTTTCTCTCGCTGTGGCGAGCAGGGCCTACTCTTCGTTGAGGTGCGCGGGCTCCTCATTGCGGTGGCTTCTCCTGTTGCGGAGCACGGGCTCTAGGTGCGTGGGCTTCAGTAGTTGTGACTCGCGGGCTTAATTGCTCCGCGGCATGTGGGATCTTCCCGGACCAGGGATGGAACCCGTGTCCCCTGCATTGGCAGGCAGATTCTTAACCACTGCACCACCAGGGAAGCCCCATAATTTCGTCTGTTTTTTTAAAACAACTTTATGGTATCATAGTGCACGTTTACTTTTGCAATCCTTTGTTAACATGGGCATTTGTACATAGTCTGCGTTCTTTCTGCACTCCACGTTTTCACGTAGTGTGACCCAGCGGGCATCGGTGATACTAACAACTGTCTGGACTTGAATCGTAGGAGTGCCCTATAGTTTGTGTGGTTATTCTCCTAGGTTAGGCATTCGGGGCTCTTTCCCATTTTTTCTCAGCAACATCTACATCCTTAAACATAATCTACATCCCTAAACATAATCTAATTTTGTCTATTTTTATTTTTTAAAATTAATTTATTTTTGGCTGCATTGGGTCTCCGCTGCTGCGCGCAGGCTCTCTCTAGCTGTGGCGAGCAGGGCCTACTCTTCGTTGAGGTGCGCGGGCTCCTCATTGCGGTGGCTTCTCCTGTTGCGGAGCACGGGCTCTAGGTGCGTGGGCTTCAGTAGTTGTGACTCGCGGGCTTAATTGCTCTGCGGCATGTGGGATCTTCCCGGACCAGGGATGGAACCCGTGTCCCCTGCATTGGCAGGCGGATTCTTTACCACTGCGCCACCAGGGAAGCCCCCCAATTTCGTCTGTTTTTTTAAAACAACTTTATGGTATCATAGTGCACGTTAACTTTTGCAACTTGCATCTTTAATACTTTTGTGAAGTTTCATTTGTGTTCTGGGTGGGTAAAGATTGTTCATCTCCATTGCTGTGTAACGTTCTGTTATGTGAATACACAACAGTTCATCTATTTTCCTGTTGACAGGCATTTGGGTTTGTCCAGTTTTCAGCTACTTGGAAGCGTGTCATGAACATCGTTGTATGTATCTTCCGGTGCAAATATTCACATACTATGAGTAACTTCAATATTATTAGGTAATACCAAAGTGTGTCCGTGTTTGTCCTTAGGCACCCGTTTCGCACAGCTGTGATCTAGCTTGGCTATTTATTTGATCTTAATTCTTCATGACACCTGCTGTTCTCTGGGCCTCTGCTTTATTCCCAGGAGGAGGTCGATCCATTATTGCCCTCACTTTAAACCGAGCCTGCAGGCCACATTGCATTTCTGTGCTTCCCAAAAGTGGTCTGGAAATATTTGACACTGTCGTTACCATTCTCTGTTACTTCAAAAGTTAAGTCAAATGTGCACTGAGGCAAAGCCACCATCTAAATATCTGTATGACTTTCTTGGCAAAGCTGTCCTTGGGGCACAGGTCTGGGCATTGTTTTGTTATTTGGTTTTCTGTCATTTCTTCTCCATTTGGCCTTTCATGCAAGGAACGAGGGGAGAGGAGATGGGACAGTCATGGGTCGTGGCCCAAATGGGGAGGCCTGTGGTCAGCTGTCCTCTTGTCCCCTCCAGGGCAGAATCTCTGGGTTCCAAGAATAAGCCAGGCCCTCCCCACCCTTGCTGGCCCAAATTGTGACCTTAGGGTGCTAGGGACCAAGCTGGCCCTGTGTTGTCGCCTCTAGTCCAGGGCAGGAGCAGCAGGGCTGGCTGACGGTGCAGGAGGAACGTTTGTGTGGATCCTCAGGTCAGGGGTCAGCAGACTTTGTCTGCAAAGGGCCTGATATTAAATATTTTAGGCTTTGTGGGCCTAAAATATTTAGGATTTTCAGGTCTTGAGGCAAAATTATGTACATCCTTACATAATAAGAGAGAAAAGAAATTTCCACAAATTTTTTTAATGAAAATTAAAATATAATAATGATAGTAATGGAGTATAATCTTTTTGGTAATGCAGGTCTACTAAGAAGAGTGGAATTTTTTTTTAAATATCTTTATTGGAGTATACTTGCTTTACAATATTGTGGTAGTTTCTGCTGTAAAACATAGTGAATCAGCCATATGCGTACGTATATCCCCATATCCCCTCCCTCCCCTCTAGGTGGTCGCAAAGCACAGAGCTGATCTCCCTGTGCTATGCAGCTGCTTCCCACTAGCTATCTATTTTACATTTGGTAGTGTATAGATGTCAATGTTACTCTCTCACTTAGTCCCAGCTTACCCTTCCCCCTCCCCGTGTCCTCAAGTCCATTCTCTACGTCTGCATCTTTATTCCTGTCCTGCCCCTAGGTTCTTCAGAACCATTTTCTTCTTTTGTTAGATTCCATATATATGTGTTAGCATACGGTATTTGTTTTTCTCTTTCTGACTTACTTCACTCTATGTGACAGACTCTAGGTCCATAGAAGAGTGGAATTCTTTCTGGGGGGATGACATTTCTCTCTCTTTTTTCATTATTTATTTGTTTATTTGAAGTATAGTTGATGTACAAACCTTTCTCTCTTTTTTTTTTTTTTTTGCGGTACGCGGGCCTCTCACTGCTGTGGCCTCTCCCGTTGCGGAGCACAGGCTCCGGACGCGCAGGCTCAGCGGCCATGGCTCACAGGCCCAGCCGCTCCGCGGCATGTGGGATCCTCCCAGACCGGGGCACGAACCCGTGTCCCCTGCATCGGCAGGCGGACTCTCAACCACTGCGCCACCAGGGAAGCCCCAAACCTTTCTCTTAATTGGTTGTTCAGAGTTAGTATTCTCCATCACCCCATCATCACATGGATTGGAAATATTCATCTGTACAGATCCTTAGTGCATGGCTGCATGAAAACAGACCGAGGGACAGAAGTGGCTTGTGGACTCTGGATGCTCAAGGTTCATCTCAGACAGACTGCAGTTTTGGCCCCGTGGGCCAGCATCAGGATGTAGGTGCCTCCGTGCCAGATGTAGGTCCCTGTAGGGCCCTGGGAACAAAGACTGAGGCAGCCCTTCAAAGGGAGACAGGTGTGTCGCATGGAGGGAAGAGGGAACGGACCCCCTAGGGGCTACCAGGGCTTTACGGGGTAGCCCTGGGGGATGGCACACAGAGGGATGCAGGTACAGAGGAGAAGCATGAAGCGGGGTGTGCTTAGAAACAGTACAAGGGACGTGGCTGGAGCTCTTGAGAAAGGTAGCCAGACTGAAGAGCTGGCTAATAAATTTTATTACATTTTAATTTTACTCTAAATTTTACTCTAAATATTCCTCTGTGGCCAGTGGCTACCATCCTGGACAGCACGGGTCTGAAAAGGAAAAGTGTGAGCGTCCTCCCAGGCAGGCCATCCTTTCCCACGCTGCACAGGATCCCAGACCAGCCGTGGACTTGGAGGAGAGCTGCTTCCATGAATAAATAAGAACCGTGGCTATTAATATAACAGTTTAGGGGATAAAAAGAGATGCTTTTAAAGTGGTTGAAGACAGTTGTTTATTTTCCTCTGAAATATCTGTGACACATCCCTACAGTCTTGTTTATGGGATGAATTTACTCCCTGAAATTTGCTTTGTAAACTAAAGGTCAGCTGTGGTCTAGGTCCTCAGAATTAATGAGGTTTTTGGCCAGACGTAGGCTTTTGCGCAGTTCCTACTTAGGGCCGTATTGTCTATTAGATTTTTGCTTGTTTATAGTTTTTACACACAAATTCTGGTTGTAGTTGCAGCTTTTTTTTCTTTCTCCTAAGCTTTCTGGTTACAGTTGCAGCTTTTTTTCCTTCTCCTAAGTTAAGGTAGATTTTGCAGAGGGCAGGGTGTGGGTGAGTGCATGATCTGGTTGGAAGTCTCAGCCTGATTGGTAGAAACTTTTGGTTCCTTGAGACTCTAGAGTTTTATTATTTTTGTTCTAAAATTCCCATGCTGTTTTTATATATAATTGACAGAGACTTTTTCCAGCATTCAGTCTTAATCATTTTAACTTCTCCTGACCAAGTTCAACCTTAATTATCTGTAAATACATACTGTGATGAGGGGTGTGTTTTTGAGTGGCGAGGTAATTGCTTTTCCCTCTTGTAATTTTAATTAAAAATCACCTCTACCGCCCACCTCACCTGTACTTCTAAGCGCCTCATAATAGACTAGAAAACCAACAGTTAGGGCTTCCCTGGTGGCGCAGTGGTTGAGAATCTGCCTGCCATTGCAGGGGACACGGGTTCGAGCCCTGGTCTGGGAGGATCCCGCATGCCGCGGAGCAACTAGGCCCATGAGCCACAACTACTGAGCCTGCGCGTCTGGAGCCTGTGCTCCATAACAAGAGAGGCCGCGATAGTGAGAGGCCCGCGCACCGCGGTGAAGAGTGGCCCCCACTTGCCACAACTAGAGAAAGCCCTCGCAAAGAAACGAAGACCCAACACAGCAAAAATAAAATAAATTTTAAAAAAACAAAAGAAAACCAACAGTTACTGTTCATCTTCTCTTTCCTGAGTTCAGGAAACAGTGCGTGCCTTTAATGACAAGGGTACAGTTTCCATCTGGTGGCATTTTTACAAGACTTCCTGCAGTGAGTGATCAGGGAGGGGTGTGCCCCACAGTGTAACATGGGAGGGAATTTGTCAGAGTTCAGCTGTGTGATAAAGGGCATTTCCTCTGCCATCGGCCTTCCACACTGAGGCATCTGACTACCCCCAGTTCCCATTTCTCTCAGTGCAACTGAGCCAGACCCCTGTGGACAGAAGATTACTCTGTCATCTGTGGGAGGGCCGGCAGCTGGAGTACTAAAACTTGGTTGAGAGTGGCAGAGTTGATCTCGAAGGCCACTCCCTGACTTTTCCAGCATGTCTGCTGCCCTGTGTTGAGCTTCCGTCTGTGGGTCCCGACCGGGCCCTCACCTTTGGGTAGCCTTTCCCTGAATCCACTTCCTGCCTGCCCCGTTGTTCTCACTGGGGCCTGCATGACCTTCACCTCCCGCCTGCTAAGAGTAAGAAGCTTTCAGTGGCTGCCCCTTGTTTCTGGGCTCAGCAGGGACAACCGTTGTCTGGATTGGAGTCCTGCCAGTCTTACTAGTCTCATGGTCATTTTCTGAGCTGTTTTGAGTCCTGTTCTCTGCCAGGCTCTCTGCTGGGTGCTGAGGATACAGTGGCGAACAGGTGTGTGCCTTTAGAGGAGAACATTAGGAAGTGTGTCTGTTTGATTATGCGGGGGACGGGCCCCGGCAGGCTGGCACACCCCCAGGGCTTGCTGGTTCATGGGGAGAACTGAGGGTTGGTGGAAGCAGAGGTGGTCCAGGTTAACTCGCTTCGCCGCAGAAGGCTGGTGTCTAGCAGGCAGTGAGGGCAGAGGCGGCTCGGGAGCTTCAGGTGGATGAGGCACGTGACAAGGTAGTGGCTTTTAGGGACCACCTGCTCCATCTTCATTCCCACCACACTGAGCACCGGTCCCACGGAGGCAACCCCAGAGGGGCCTCCACATGGCACTCCTGTAGCTGCTCTCTGAAGCTGTGATCTAAGCTCAAACACGTTTTAATGAATACATTCTCTGTATTTTAGGCTTTGGACGTGGACCGGATGGTTCTTTACAAAATGAAGAAATCCGTGAAAGCAATAAACATCTCTGGGCTGGGTGAGTATGCATCCTTTCCTGGGGGTTTCTTTGTGGAAAATTTTGTGTTTGCAGTCCTGATATAATGTTAATCAACCATTAATGAATAATCAACCAAACTTCTTTTCCTGGGCATACAAATTAGAGAGGTGAGTTGGGATGTGTAAGTTTTAGAAGCATGGGTGCTTCCGGTTCTCTGAAGTGCAGCTGAGTCTCGCATGATGGCCCTGCGTGGACCAGCTTTGCCAGGCTGGCTAAGAACGGTGGATTCACTCCTGCCTCTGTTATTTGGTTTGTGCTGTTAATTATGCCAGATGCCCTTTCCATTTCTCTCTTACCCAGTTCTTGCCTTTCTTGTCTGGGAGGAAAATTAATAAGTATAAAAACATGATCAACTGCTCAAAGTAATATTTGATCTAGACTTATATAAATAGGTTAAAAACAAAAAACACTGCAACTTCTGACCCAAAGATGACGGGCTGCACGTGTGTGGCAGGTTTGCTCCCTGCACAAAACGTTACTAATGATAGAAGCTACTTTTTTTTTTTTTAAGCGGTACACGGGCCTCTCACTGTTGTGGCCTCTCCTGTTGTGGAGCACAGGCTCTGGACGTGCAGGCTCAGCAGCCATGGCTCACGGGCCCAGCCGCTCTGTGGCATGTGGGATCTTCCCGGACCGGGACACGAACCCGTGTCCCCTGCATCGGCAGGTGGACTCTCAACCACTGCGCCACCAGGGAAGCCCTATTTGCGTATTTTATATATGGCAATTACATTGATGTTAATATGATTAGACAGATGTTAATTTGTTTATGACAAGTACCAAATGAATGTGAAATAAGTTTGGGAAGGCAAAGAAGAGCAGGGACTTAATTTGTTCTTGACTGAGCTAGTTCCCAACTAAGTGTGAAAGCTTTCTGGACCTGGAGTTTGTGGTGCTGGCTGTCATACCCTGGAAGAAGTTACTTAGCGTAACTAAAGTAGCATAACTTAGCATAACTAAAGTAACTTCTAAGAAGTTACTTAGAAGTTACTTTTTTTTCTTTTAAATGGATTAAAAAAGTCATACTTGTGCAATGGAATGCTGTGTAGAATGAAAATGAATTCACTGTGAGTATTTGCAGCCACATAGATGAATGTCACAGATAAAACATTGAGCAGAAGGGTACACACTGTGTGTTTGAATAGGTACAGATATAGGTATAGAAATACATACAGATTTCAAAAATCTCCAAAACTATTCTTTTTTTTTTCACACATACACACTGTATTTTATTTTTACAAGAGATAAATAAACTGACACCAAGCATTGTAAATGGATGACCACAACAGAAGCAACAATGACTGCAGTTACCAAACACAAAGCACACTCACACTGTGTCATAATATTGACATTCAGTCCAGGAATCCTCCACTGTAACAGCTCCTTTACTTTGCAGTGAAAATTGATTGGTATATTTTTTGCCTCTGGGTCCTTGTGGGATTTTTTTTTTTTTTAATTCAAACAGTAAGTCACAAAAATTATAATCTTCCTCATCAGTTCACTCAGTCCCATGTAATTAATTTTTTTCATCTTGATCTTTCGTTGGCACTTTTATGAATTCATCAGTTTTCCATTAGAGTTCTGAAAATGCTTATAGTCAGTTACCAGAAACCTGTATTTGTCAGAGTCTTTTCCATGAATTCCTTGAAGATGAAACCCTTTTATAGGAACATTTTTGCAAAAGCATCAGAGTACACCCAGAACTGTCTGTAAATGACAAAAGACTTAAAAATGACCACGGTTAAAGATTTGATAAAAGTTCATAATAATGCAATTGACAAGGAAATTTAGTTATTTCTGAGATATACATTTTAAAGTAATAACTAGAATTATGACTTATAACATTATACCAGAACATATAAGATTTTTAGAAATTTCATGTAATGTTTGAAACATTTATTTTAACGTATTTCCTACTTAGCGTCTTTTAGCCCTGGTTTCCTTGTCTGAAAACCAGTCATTTAGGTTAGAATGGGGATCAATGGTTCTCAGCCAGGGTGATTTGTCCCAGTTTGGTTATTAACAGCTGAAGAGTGTGTGTGTGTGTGTGTGTGTGTGTGTATATGTGTGTGTGTGTGTGTGCATGTGTGTGTGTGCGCTAGAGGCCAGGGATGCTGCTGAAGGTCTTGTGATGAACAGGACAGCCCCCAACAAAGAATTATCTGGCCCCAAATGTCAGTAATGCCAAGGTTGATAAACCCCCATCTAGATGTTCTTCGAAGTCCTCTACAGTTTTTTTAAATTTTTATTTTATTGAAATATAGTTGATTTACAATGTTGTGTTAAATTCTGCTGTACAGCAAAGTGATTCAGTTATACATATATATACATTCTTTTTCATATTCTTTTCCATTATGGTTTATCACAGGATATTGAATATAGTCCCCGTGCTATACAGTAGGACCTTGTTGTTTATCCTCTACAGTTTTTTAAAAACAAGTGACAAAACAAAAACAAAAACCGCCACCATGCTTAGCTTGCCAGTACATAGATATTAACTGATTACCTGACAACCACTGATTTTATGAAAGACGGAAATAGAGTCAGTTTTCAGTGGCTAACACCTAACTGGAAGTAAATGTGTAGGGAAATTTTTATTAATTTTTTTTTCTATTTAAAAACAAATATCAAAGACAAGAGTATAAAACTCCCTCCGCTTAATACAGCACTGAGATTTGCTGAAATGGGTGTTGCAGTATGCGAAAAGGCGGTCACCCCCCGGGAAAAGCTCTTTTCCTGGATAAAGTAGGAGGTGGACAAGAAGAATAATGATTGTTTCATGTGTTTGAACACTTCCTGCGTACCTTGGGCTTTCTGTACCTTATGCTCATCTTTACAGCAAATTGTTGTAAAGACTTGTTCTCGGTTTACAAAGTGGAACCTGAGGGCAGAGGGTTGCCGGTATTCTCTGGATGCTTCTGGAGCTCAGCTTCCTGCCGGGTAGGGCTGAGGTCAGTGGCCACGCGGCCACCCTGCTGCGAGGGCCCCACTGTGCTGGCATTGACAGGCTGTCCTCCAGACGTTAAGAAACCACCAAGAGGGCTTCCCTGGTGGCGCAGTGGTTGAGAATCTGCCTGCCAGTGCAGGGGACACGGGTTCGAGCCCTGGTCTGGGAGGATCCCACATGCGCGGAGCAGCTAGGCCCGTGAGCCACAGCTACTGAGCCTGCATGTCTGGAGCTTGTGCTCCCCAACAAGAGAGGCCGTGATAATGAGAGGCCCGCGCACCGCGATGAAGAGTGGCCCGCGCTCGCTGCAACTAGAGAAAGCCCTCGCACAGAAATGAAGACCCAAGACAGCCAAAAATAAATAAATAAATAACATTTAAAAAAAGAAACCACCAAGAGATGGATGCTCAGTTTTGTTGACAAACAACAGATTTCAAAAAGGATCTTAAGAGATTTCTTTTTTGTTGTGTTCACTTGGGCTTTTTGAGTTTATAATTTAAGGCTTGTATAAAAGGGATGTTTCATATTCTGACCAGGTTCAAAAGTGATCTTAAAACCCTATGTTGAGAAGTTGTTCTCAGAAATAAGATGCAGTCACGTGTAAACGCTGGTTCTGTGACTGCCGCCAGCCTGGAGGAAGGACTTGAGTGGCTCCCGAGGCTGGCCCGGCACCCGGAATGGGAAGTTTTCAGCAAACAGACATTAGAAGGGGAAGGTGTAAGCACTTTGGTGTCAGGAAGCTGGCTTTTACGAATTTAACACCAGTCGTGGCTAATCTGCGTTTCTGACCTGTATTGCTGAGCGTGTGCCATAAACCTCACTTCTTTACCTGCCCCAGAGTCATTTTCTAAAACACAGCTCAGTGGTGTTGCTTCTCTGCTCACAACTCTGCAGTGTTTCTTGTCCACATTGATGTTCGTGACGTTCCAGAGCCTGGGAGAGATGGGGAAGGCCTCTGTGGGCTCCGGAATTTTAGGGAAATTGGACTAAAGCACGGGTAACAGGTTTTTCATCCTGCAGGACTAGCCGAAGACTTTAATATGCTAAAGCGAATTGTGAGGGGGAATTGGTCTTAACCTTTTGCAAATTACTTTGCCTGTGAAACTACTACCGCATCCCTTAACCGCTCCCACCGCGAGCCTCGGGTTAGTAAACATGGCAGAAGACCAGATTTGGTCCCAGCTCCTTGCATCACCTGGACCCAGGCTACCTGTGCGGAGTCCCTCCCAACTCTCTGCACCCTTCTTTTTTATTTATTTATTTATTTATTTACTTACTTACTTACTTAACGGCTGTGTTGGGTCTTCGTTTCTGTGCGAGAGCTTTCTCTAGTTGCGGCGAGCGGGGGCCACTCTTCATGGCGGTGCGCGGGCCTCTCATTATCACGGCCTCTCTTTTTGCGGAGCACAGGCTCCAGACGCGCAGGCTCAGTAATTGTGGCTCACGGGCCCAGTTGCTCCGCGGCATGTGGGATCCTCCCAGACCAGGGCTCGAACCCGTGTCCCCTGCGTTGGCAGGCAGATTCTCAACCACTGCGCCGCCAGGGAAGCCCTCTGCGCCCTTCTTTGATATGACTTGCCTTTTGCCCCAACATGCCGCGTTTCGTGTCCTCTTCCCTCTGCACATGCTTTTTGGTCTGCTTGAAATGGCATCCTGCTGCTTGATCGGAGGACACTGAGGCTTCGGAAGTTGAAACGTTTGCTCTGGAATTTTAACGTGGCATTTGGACACCAGCCTGTGTCCTTTCTGAGGTACCACACACAGCAGGCTGACCGTCAGCCTGACCTTGCGGGGGCCCTCTTTTACCCATCTTTATATCATGCCAAGTTTGAGTTATTATAAGGCTGTGAATTCTGAATTTTTTTTTTAAGCCAGAATCCTGATCCTGAAGTCTTTATTTCAGAGCAAATGTTGTCTCCTTCAAAAGAGTCACCTGAGGAAGCCCTGTCCCTTCTCCTGCGAGTTGCTGACGTCGTTCACAGCATTTTGGATCTCTTCTCTAGAACTGCTTTTAGTAGCACACTCTTTTGAATATATTTAGTGGGGGAATTTAAGGATAGATTAAACTTCTTTAGAGCTAGATGTGGGAAATGAGCCAGGCATATTCAGTAAGGGATTGAGCTGCTGGCGACCACCTCGGTTAGGAGCGCTGTAACTACCATCCTTCTGGCTCTGACTGCCGTTAGTTCCAGGAGAAGTCCCCGCAGTGGTTCCATCATTAGAGTGTTCAACATCCTTAGGCGACTGCTTGCATAGGAAGAGCGCTCGTTTTATGCATTATTAAAAGGTCAGTGAAAATAATTTAGTATTTATGCCTCACACTGCTGTGTACATTTTCCTGTCTCATGTTCCTTAATTTATGTGCCAGCAGGACTTTTCTGCCGAGTGTCCTGATTGGTCATGGGCTGGCCCCAGCTGGTCTCTAAGCGATTCCCTGCCCTCCGTGGTCTCTCTCTGCTCCAGGCTGACCGGTGGCTCCCTGCTGCACGAACGTGTCACAGCCGTATGTGTGTCTTTCACACAGTCTTCCGTCTGGCCCTGCTCCTGGTCTGTACGCACGCGCTCCCGTCCCAGGCGCCTGTTGAAGGCCCACGCAGCTATCTCCATGGAGCTGAGACTTGACGCTGAGGCTTGACGCGGTGTCAGCCTCCTTTAACTCGCGGCAGTAGTAGTTTTCTGTGACTGCTGTAACAGATTAGCACAAACGGAGCGCCTTCAGATGACACGGATTCACCTACAGCTCTGGAGGTCAGAAGTCCAAACTGGCCTCGCTGGGCTGAAATCAAGGTGTTGGCTGGCTTCCTTCCTGGAAGCAAGTAGGTTTCCCTGCCCCTTCCAGCTTCTAGAAACCCCTGAGTTCCTCGGCTACGAGTCTCCTTCCATCTTCAAAGCCAGCAGTGGCTGGTGGAGTCTTTCTCACGCTCTGTCACTCTGACGCTGTCTTAGTCTGCATGGGCTGCCGTAACAGTACCACAGACTGGGGGGGCTTAAACCACAGACATTTGTCTCACACTGCTGGAGGCTGCAAGTCTGAGATCAGGGTGCTGGCATGCTCTTGTTCTGGTGAAGGCTGTCTCCCTGGCCTGCAGAGAGCCGCCTTCTCACCGCGTCCCCACGTGGTGGAGAAAGAGAGAGAGACGGAGAGCGTAGGCATGCTAGAGTGAGCGGGCCCTACCCTCTTAAGCACATCTAAACTTCATTATCTCCCAAAGGCCCACCCCCCACATACCATCATACTGGGGGTTAAGGCTTCAACGTATGAATTTGGTTGGGGGGAGGAGGGGAGTGACACGCAGTTCAGTCCCTAGCAGACACTGACTCTTCTGTTTCCCTCTTCCACATCTAAGGACGTGTGATTACATTGGGCCCACCCAGTGATCCAGGATAATCTTCCCATCTCCAGTTGAGCTGATTAGCAACTTGAATTCCATCTGCGACCTCAGATGGCCCAGTAGCCCTGCCTGCAGGGCTTAGGAGTGGACATCTTTGTGGGGAGGGGACAGTATTCTGCTGAACACAGTCCCCCTCTGAATTGTGAGTTTTGAGGTTGAATCAGTTTTGATTTTTCTTTCAGCCAAAACTGAAAGAGTATCTAATATGCAGACTCTGCTCTCTCTTTAAATCTTGCTCTTTATAAATATTTTTATGTCTGTTGATCTTTGCCCCCCAGTTAGATGACAGGCCCTGAGGTCCATGACCTGTTCTGAAAGGCGGTGTGGTTTAGGAGAAAGAGCACATGGGTGTTGAGATCCAGGAACCCTGGAGTCAAAGCTGGCGGTGCCGCTCAGAAAGTCTGTGACGCCGGGAAAGTTGTTTATCTTTCTGAGCCTCAGTTTCCTCATATGTAAAAGGAGAGTATTAATATTTCATGGGCTTGTTAGTGACGAGTAACTGAGGTAACATGAAAAAGTGACAGATGTGGTTCTGGACACATGAATGGCATGACAGCTGCAAATGTACCTCCTGCGTGTCCCTGCAGTGGTCAGCACAGAGGCCGGCAGGCACAAAGCATGTGTCAGTAATATTCATTTGTATGTTATTACGTTTCTGCTGTAAGTTCTTACACTGTCCTCTTAGTGTAGGAGAGATCAACTTAAAATTTTAGGGGTAAACAGGATTTATACAGATTTATGTGTGTGGAAGGGGCGGGGGAGTGGTTGAGATGCCTTGGAGCAGCCAGCTGTGTTATTTACGGCCTGTGAGCTAAGCATGGTTTTTAGCATCTTAGCACATATATACCCAATAACCTCTGTATTGCCTCTTGGTGCCTACAAAAGCCTTTAATATCTCTCTCTTGCTTTTAGGAAAAGTTTGCCAACCCCCGTTTTAGAGTTGCGGTTCTGAAACTTGGGAGCGCCCCAGAGTCCCTTGGAGATCTTGTTAAAACACAGATTGCTGGTCTCTACCCTCAGAGTTTCCGGCTCAGTAGGTCCGGGATGGAGCCTGAGTATTTGCTAGTTGAATAAGTTCCCAGGTGATGGTGAAGCTGCTGGTCTTGAAAATACCACCTTAGACACCCCTGCCCCCTCCCCCCGACTTTAAACATTGGACTGAGCCCAAAGGTTATCAGTATGTTCCCAATATATGCAAAACAATACTTTTCTTACACAATAGCAAGTACACTATGTTTGCTCCCAGTTTTCAAAAGGATAACAACACAGCTGGATGTATTTTCTAGAATGTCTTGTGTACAGGTTTGCAAAAGCAGTTATGATGATGATTTGTTGAGAAACTGTTTCTACAGTAATTTTTCCCACATACAATAGACTATCTGACCTCTTTAAAGAAAAAAACCAACCCAGTTCATATTTATTCTAATATTATTCTTAGTCTAAACTTTCCCAATCTCTGTCTCAGCTCATAGGTGTTTTTTTTCCCCTCAAGAAGTTGATGCTAACATTTTTCAGCTATTTGACATATCAGTGGGTGGAAAAATTCATCTTTATCAAGAAGGAAGCAACAAAAGACTTTGATTTTCACTTCTCTAGAATTACTGTATCTTAAAGACTTGGTGGAGCTATTCTTACCGAGAGTGGGATATCCCTTCTTTACCCTTTTTTAGAGAAATTGGCACATCTTGGAAATGAAAAATGCAAAGAAAGAAATGCTAATTTTCCATCAAACCCTTTCCATCTTCTGCTTACAAAAGAAAATGAGAATTTTTGTGTGTGTTTCTCCCTGTTGTTTGCAATGCTAATTAGAATGTGGCTATTAAATTAACACAGAATTGTTTCTATTACCATATCATAATTAGGATAGAGCAGTTCAGAAGAAATATATGTAATTGTTTAGGAAGTGAAATTTCATTGTGCGTTAAGAAGGTACTATATCTGGCATGACTTCCCACCTGTTACGTAAGAGAATAACTAAATTATAATCCTCAGTGTTTGTCAAGAATAAAGTGAAACTGGTATTCTGCTACTTTGTTGTGGCCTTGAAAGCTGGTGCATGGTGTTTTTAGAAAGCAGTTTGGCCGTGCACATCAAGAAAAATAAAATCTTTATTGGGGATGCTCATTGCGTTGTTGCATTGCTTATCAAAATGAAAAACTGAAAGCCTCCTGGAACTAAATTAGAATATAGCTACTTGATAGAATTACGGTTATGTAGCAACATGAAGAAAAATTCTTATGATGAAGTCTTCAGACAGTAAAACTGAGGATACAAAGGATGTGTATACGCAGATACCGTATCTGTGATTTAAACAAAGAATAGATTGTAACAAATGATGATAAAGCAAAGAAAGTACATCTGTATTGATGTACTTTCATAAATTTGAGTGGAAACATAGCAATAGTAAAAATCTGACACTCATATAAAGTATTGATTGTAGGCCAAGCACTGTGCTAATAAATAAATAGGTAAGTTTGATCCTCACGCCAGCTCTGTGAGTTAGGTGCCGTCAGTAACTCCATTTACAGATGAGGTCAGTGAGGCACAGAGGAGGGACTGACCCAGGGCTGTCTAGCTGGCAGTTAGAGGAGCTGAGATTCCAAACCAGATGTGCTTCCCAGTCTCTACTTGTGACCACGGCACCACACTGCCTGGATGTGAGCGAGGGTGCACGGGGAGAAACACCGAGCAGTGACGCCATAGGAGCGTCTTAGGTGTCATATGGCTGATGAAGAACCTCCAGGTGGTTTTGCTTGGTCACAAGTTCAGTGGGAGCCAGTACGTGACAGGTGTGCCAAAGGTGAGCACCGGTGACCTTAGGGAAGTATGTAGTGCTGCTAAAAAAGGTAGTTAGTTGTCCCACTATTGTGTTGTAAGAGCAACATTTTAGGAGGAAGCTCATGTTAGAGCTGGAAACCTTGTGGTAGGAGGGGTGTTGGAAGGACCTAGCATGTCTTTGCCTGGGGAGAGTGGGAAAAGGCACATCTGAAGGCTTTCCTCTGGCATGAGGAAGTGAGACATGTTATCTGTTCCTCTCTCCTGGGTAGTTTCATGAGAGTAGGTTTTGACTCATATCTGAGGGGGAAGTTAGCTGGGGGAGCAGCCCCAGCGGTGAGCTGGGTGTGGGAAGGGTCCCAGCAGAGGGCTGGTTGGTGGCCCTCTGTCTCTAGGGAAGTTGCAGGGGGAGGTGGGGACGTGCACTCGGAGACCTTGAGATGTCTTCCGGTGATGAGGCTCTGAGATTCTCGTTGTCTCTTCTCTGATGGCTAAGGATAATGATTGGAACTTAGAAGGCTAATTTGTGGAATCCCGGCAGCTGTGATCAACATATTAATCATGGAAGGATAGCTCATCCGAAGGAATGCTGAGATCTGTGACTTAATGTCCCAAGTATTAACTTGAATTATATGTGGTTCGTACATAATCAAATATGATCATACTTAATTAAATTTGATTAACATGGTCATCATATTTTTTGGTAGGGGATTTATGCTCATGTAGGCTAGGGCTTTTTACCTGGTGTGTTGGGTCTATGGACAGGCCTAAAGGGTCCTTGTATCCCAAAAATTGTACAAAAAAATTATGCAAGGATACCTTTTCCTAAAAAGATAATCCACAGTGTTCTTCTCATTTTTATTGTTGTCTGTGATAATGAGAAGATTAAAGAACCACTCATGTAGCCAAACCCCCATGGTTTATGGATGGGGATACCATCACAGAGTTGGCTATTTGCCTTACTTACCGTAAAACACTCACTACGTTATTTAGCAAATATGTTTGAACGTGTTTCCTCATCTGTAAAATCCTGTGGAGTTGTGGTGACGATGAAGGAGACTCTGTAAGTGGGTGAAGTCTCCCCTCCGTGAATGGCCGTTGTTACATGGGCTTTGAGACCACTGATTTTCAGGGGGCTACTTGTCCCTGAGGCCACAGGAGCCACTTCTCTCCTGGTCTGTTGTGCTCTCCGTGGAGGTGGGCTGGGGCCGTCTGCGGTAAGTGATGGGAATTGTATCTCTCAGGTACAGTGAGGTAAAAACAGAGGGGAAAAGGCTGAGCACACCATGCAGTGGCCACACGCACGTCCTGTAACGTAGCTCATCAGATGGCTTTGCCAGCAAAGGGCGTCAGTGTGATCGATGTAAAGTTTCTAATCGCTGGTGGTCCACATCCAGCAGATGTTGACTCACCTCCCTGTTGTGCCTGCCCAGCCTCTGGGGGCTCCCGGCTCACGGGGGGCCCTGCCAGTTCATTAGCAGGAGCCCCTGTCTCCTCTGACTTGAAGGAGCTCCTAGGATAAAGCGAGTTGGGTGAGGCAAGCAGCTGGCAGCCCAGTTTTAATCTCATCCTCTGTTGGATTCTGAAGGAAAATTCCTGTAAGCTTCTCCTCTGAGAAGCCTCTCCCGTCAGCAGGCCCCAGAAAATGTCCTCTTTTCCCCCTCCTGTAATATATACCACGTGGATTGTTATTGCATGTTTATCTTTGTCTTGCTAAATTGTGTGTTGGCTGGTACCAAGCCTGGTTCATCTTTGTCCCCTCCAATTTCACTTTTCTTAAATGCAAGTCTTATCCTGTCAGTTTGCAACCTTTTGGGGGTGCCTGGGATGAAGTCCTTCCCCTGGCCCCCTCCTGCCTCTCCAGCCACGTCATCTGTGGACTCTCCCCGTGCTCTGGCCGTACCAGGTACCCCGAATTCCTCCAGGATCATCCTCGTTACAACCTGTCTTTGCGCCAAATTGATTGGTGTGTGCGTGTCTCTCATTGGAAGCTGTTCCTTGGATGCAGGGGCTCCATGTCCTGAATCTTTGCATTCGTTAGTGCTTGCGGCGCAGTAGGCTTTCACCACGATTGGATTCTATGCTGGCATCCAGGGAAGTTCTCGACTGATGGGGTATTCAGGAAATACAGGATGGATCAATAACGTTGAACGTTGATAGGTTTCTGTCATCTGAGCCTACAGCATAGCTAAAGAGGGACAGAAAGAACCAGCGTAAACAGTACATCATCCAGTAGGTCAGTCTTGATTCCTTACCGCTCCCCGTCCCCCGAGGTGTGCTGCTGCAGGAGTTTTATCGAGAAGTAACTGGGGTTGTGTTCAGTTATCCACGCAGACTCCAAGTGCCATTCTGTTGTCCTTCATATAGGGCAGGATCAAAGGATATCAGGTGATCACAGACAACAGTTCACACATTTTAATAGTCAGCCCACACCTTGACCTTCTTAACTCCATTGCTGGCTGCCTGTGCCAGACAGCACCAGTCCAGGTACATCCTGTGTTAACAATCATGAGGTCTCCATAAGGTCGGAGGGGGCGCCCCAGGAAAGTCTTGATGGATATGAGTTTTGCATGAAGTTTTGAAAGTCGCAGGGGGACTTCCCTGGTGGCGCAGCGGTTAAAATCGGCCTGCCAACACAGGGGACACGGGTTCGAGCCCTGGTCTGGGAAGATCCCACAGGCCGTGGAGCAACTAAGCCCGTGTGCCGCAACTACTAAGCCTGAGCTCTAGAGCCCGCGAGCCACAGCTACTGAGCCCACGTGCCATAACTACTGAAGCCTACGCACCTAGAGCCTGAGCTCTGCAACAAGAGAAGCCACCGCAATGAGAAGTCTGCGCACCGCGACGAAAAGTAGCCCCCGCTCACCGCAACTAGAGAAAGCCCTCGCGCACAGCAACGAAGACCCAGCGCAGCCAAAAATAAATAATTTATTTAAAAAAAAAAAAAAAAAAGGAAGAAAGAAAGTAGGGGGAGCACAGAGTGTTGGAGAGAGTGGTGGAATGGCGACGGTGAAGCCCCAGGGGCAAGGCCATCTTTCCATGTGCCCGGTTTGAGCGGGGCCCTGAGGGCTTGTGAAATCGGGCATCAGACCCTTGGTGGTGGGTGCTCGTGTCTTACCAGAGACGATGCAGGTGCTCAGGTTTGGTCGCAAAGGCTGTCTCTATCATGTCAACTTGTGCAGGAGAAACTGGTGGAGAAAGACAGATTCTGATACCCTCAGTAGGCATGGAGAACCAAGGTAACTGAGCCATTGGGGCTGACATTTCAGGTTTCTCTATTTTGTTTATTCCTTGTGTTGTTGTTTTCTGATTATAAAGATAATATGAGCTTAGTTTAGAACATTTAAAAAAATCAGAAAAGCATTAGAATGAAGTCACAGCCCAGCCAGATGCCACCCTCTGTGAGATGGGAGGGGTCGAGCTGCATTCTTGGTCTGAGGTCCCCCGGGCTCTGACCCTGGCCATTCGGAGCTTCCACCTGGCCTAGGTGTCTCCGCCACCACAATCTGTCCCCTCCTCTGCGAAATGCCCCTCAAGGAGGGTACAACGATGCATGGAAAGCACCTGGCCTGCACCAGCCTCCGGGTGCCGAGCGCCTGCTCTCTTATCACCACCTTAGCATTTTGATGTCCTTTCCTTTCGGCCTTTCTCTACATTTTACCTTTTATTACATTGAGATGAAATATATAGTTCTGTGTCCTGCCTTTTTTTTACTTGGCATTCTATCCTGACCATATTCCTACATCATGATTTTAAAAAAGCTTACATCATATTCCATTTTGTAGAGACACTGTTCTTTAACCATTTCCATTTTGTTGGAGCTTAATACATTTTCAGTTTATCAGTTGTTCTGTACATACATCTCTGATCACTTGATTATTTCTTAAGGATAGATTTCTAGAAGTGGGAGGGGATGGCAAAAAATGTTTTTAAAACTTTTAATGCAGATTACCAAATTGTGAATGGAAAGATTTTTATCTGGGATGAGTCTAGAAATAAAGTGCTAAAAATGGTTTTCTCCCATGAGGTGTTCACAGGGTAGAGATCCTGTTAAGAAGTGGGGATTATCTTTGACTCCAGGAAATTGCTTTCCCAGGAGCTGTTTGCCGAGAGTTAGATCAGGTGATGTGCGGGGCTGACAGCTTGAGGGGAAGTGGCCTGGCCTCCTTGACATTGAGTCATGCAGATTATCCTGACATTACAATTGTGGCTCACATTTGAATATTAATCCTCATCTGGGGGGGGGTCTTTATAAAGCTCTACTGCAGAGAACATATGTCTCTCCTAAACTGCGCCCTTGGCAGAGCTGTCTGTGTGGATGGTTGGCGTGTGCAGTGTCTGTGGATGAGTTTGCCTCAGCCTGACCCCTGCGTGGCCAGGAGCGGAGGGTTGGAGGGTCCTGGTCAAGGCGAGCACCGTCAGGCTGCCTCCCCCTCCCCCTCCAACATGTACCCCCATTTGTCTCTGGTTAGGGCACTTGGACTTCGGATTACCAGTGCGTGTGCTTGGCTGGAGGATTGTAGCACATTTCTGTTAGCCTAGAGCCGAGAATAGTGACTATGTGGCGAGCAAATGAAGAAACGCTTCCTCGCCTGGTTGGGAGGACTTGCGCGGACCGGGAACCTGGAAAGCTGAGTTCTAGTTCTCGAACTGCTGCCAACTAGCTGTGTGAACTTGAGCAAGTCAGCGCCCGCTCTGAGCTTTGGCGTCCTTGTCTGTAAAGAGGGGTCTCTGGACCGGCTTTCTTTTCAGGATCCTTCGGACTGTAAAGACCCAGGAATGGCCCCGGGTGGGTAGGACAGTGAGACTGGTGCTGCCCTGAGATGGCTTTGCGTCGGGAGCTGGGTGCAGGCGGAGGCTCGAAGACTGAGAAAGTGTTCACAGCCTCTGAACACACGGGACTCCTTGCTGTTCCCCTGGGGTTGATACCTTCCTGTTCCTGCTCGTCTCTGTCTGGAAATTCCCAGCTGACCTTGGAGCCCCAGCTCAAACGTCCCCTTCTTGGCGTCTCTGAATCCTCAGCCCCAGCACGTCACAGGCCATCGTGCAGGGGTTGGCGCATCTGTCCTGAGACATGGGTCGCACTCGTCTCGTGTGCACCCAGCACACCATCACAGCCCGCTGCAGGCTGGCAGCGAGGAGCAGGCATTCAGCTGGACTTGAAGCTGGCGGAGATGAGTTGGCCGTGGGACCCTTCTTGTCCTTCGGCAGCACTGGGCAGGTGGCTGGCTCCCCCGCCGTGCTGTGGCCCATTGAGCAGGAGTAAAAAGGCTGCCTTTTCCCCATTTGGGTCCAACAGTTTTGCTTGAACTATATGCACTGGGCTTCTTCTTGGTATCAGGTTTTTTGTGGTTTTTTTTGTGGTACATGGGCCTCTCACTGCTGTGGCCTCTCCCGTTGCGGAGCACAGGCTCCGGACGCGCAGGCTCAGCGGCCATGGCTCACGGGCCCAGCCGCTCCGCGGCATGTGGGATCTTCCCGGACCGAGGCACGAACCTGTGTCCCCTGCATTGACAGGCGGACTCTCAGCCACTGCGCCACCAGGGAAGCCCGTATCAGTTTTTAAAAATGACATAATCAGGTAAACTAGAAGGCACACAACAAGGCCCAACCCTCACCTCTAAATGTAATGTGTGCACATACTCGCTGGCTCCGTAGCAGATTTTTCTGTTAGTCTTTCATTTCATCCCCTTGCATGGATTGGTGGAAGGTCTGACCTTTGTGTAGTGAGGTGTGGGAAATGGGAGGCTGTGGGATTAGAACTGGGGAGAAATGGGGTCTCATCTGCTGTGGTCTCAGCAACTCCGGTTCTCATTTTCCCAAGTCCCTCCCACATCAAAGATTCTTGGGTCTGGTTCATTAATAAGAACCAGAGTTAAAGATACAGTTGAATAAGGGGGAGGTGGGAGAGGGAGCTCTTTTTAGAAGAACAGTTTTGACAGTTCTGTAAATAAGAGATGATAGAACCAGTTTGGATTCTTTCCAGAAAGTTTATTCCCTAGCCATTTATTTTAGGTTCCTATTTTAA
The DNA here is from genome assembly GCF_003031525.2 of Neophocaena asiaeorientalis asiaeorientalis. NCBI lineage: Eukaryota > Metazoa > Chordata > Mammalia > Artiodactyla > Phocoenidae > Neophocaena > Neophocaena asiaeorientalis. Next base: position 3,925,494 of record NW_020172455.1, on the reverse strand, counting down.
ATTTAGTTTTGGCTAAAGGAAAATAAAGACACTCAAGGACTTTCTAGTAGGGACATCTCAGACTTTGGGTGACATGGAGCAGTAGGCCAGTCGGATACTATGTAGTTATGGGGCGTTTACTGTCCTGACAGTGGGCACCAGGCAAGCTGTTACAGGGAGACATGGACAGACACGGGGCTGTGGTCATGAAGGTCAAGAAGCTTCAAAGTTGTTTGCAAGAAGAGAAATTTGTCTTAGAAACTCCAACTAGATCAGTGTAAAGAGGTTCCCACTGACCTAAGCTGGGACAGTTTGAGCATCAGAAAACAGTGATCACAGTGGATCAAAATCATTTAAATATAAATACATGAAATGATGGTGACGATGATCCAGAACACTCATTGATCACCACTGGGGTTGCTGGGATCAACACATTATTTTGCAGATTTAAAAGG
>NW_020172455.1:3912548-3924790 GCF_003031525.2 Neophocaena asiaeorientalis asiaeorientalis | reverse complement strand
AAGAGGGGCTTCCCTGGTGGCGCAGTGGTTGAGAGTCCGCCTGCCGATGCAGGGGACATGGGTTCGTGTCCTGGTCCGGGAAGATCCCACATGCCGCAGAGCGGCTGGGCCCGTGAGCCATGGCCGCTGGGCCTGTGCGTCCGGAGCCTGTGCTCCGCGACGGGAGAGGCCACGGCGGTGAGAGGCCCGCGTACCGCAAAAAAAGGGAAAGAATTTTTATAAAAAAACGTGACCGATACCAGGTGGTCAGTTGAAAGGCCCAGAAGAAGGGATGAAAGGAAGTGCATCTGTCCTTCCTGGTGCCAGAACCGGAAGCCTCGCTGGCTGTTTCTCCTCTGTGCTGGTTTGCTGGACTGCCCGTGGAGAGAAGGCAGGTTCCTCTCTCCGAGGTTGTCACAGGCTGGGGGCAGCCTGCATGAACACAGGATGGATCTGACCCTTCCCCACCTTCTTCCAGCTGATCCTGGGCAAATCATTAAACCCCTCTGAACCCCACTTTACTCAACAGGTAGTAAGGACGGTGCTTTGACACCTTATAGTCTTATTAAGTTTCATTGAACGAAAGGCTTGTAGGCCACCTCACGGCCTTTACTGAAGCCGATTCTCTCCCTCCTCCCTCTGGGTGCTCACCTAGAGCAGCTGTGAGGGTCCAGGATCATTTTGAAGGCAGTACTTGGCTCCCGAGGTGACTTCAGCCTCCGCATTCCTGTTTCTCTCTCCCAGGGGAGTGACATCAGCACCAGATGTCTGCTTGTGGCTGCCACGCCCTTCCAAAACCACACTGGAATTGCCCACATCTTGACGACCAATTTTGAAATAGTTATAAAATAGCGTGTGGTTTGAAAGGAACTGCCCTTCACTGTTGACCACATGTTCTAGAATTATAAGTCGAGCAAAATAGGTGTAACTGATCCGCCTCTGAAATGGAATTTTAAAAATCTAAAACTTGGGTACTTTTGGTTTTGGCAAGGTAAGCTATTTTTAGAAGGAAACACACATCAGTGTAGTAGAGTGGGGGACAAATGGGCTTCGGGATCAGACAGACTTGGGTTTGTACCACAGCTCTGCCACTTTCTGGCCCTGTTTTCTAGGACAGCTTATTTGATCTCCTTGAGTCCCAGTTTCCTTTCAGCATTGTGAGAAATAATGCATGTCATATATAAGTTGTCGTGAAGTCTAGAAAAAAACATATGGAAACCATTTGTGCTCAGTATAGATGACATCTGTGCTGCTGTTAACTATTGTCAGTTCTGGTGGGCATGTATGTGTTGGGTGTGGTTGAACTGCCTATCCTCACCCACGTTCTTTGATTCTTACCTTAACCCTGTGAGTATCTCCCAGCGGGGTCTTTGTCCTTCACGTGGCTGAGACAGCGCCAGAGAGAGTAAATGCGTATGTTACCAGGTCGTCCACGTTTACTGGGAGGCATAGGCTTGAAGCCCAGACCTTCTGAGGGCTCTTCCTGCTCTGCCGCCCCTTCGTCACGCTCTGTGTGTGTGTGTGTGTGTGTGTGTGTGTGTGTGTGTGTGTTTCTGCCTCAAGTCGTTTGCTGAGTATAGTTTCAGAAATACATTTAATGTATCCAGAGCTCTTAGGCTCTTTTCTGGGATGTAAAAGATGATAATAGTAATAGAAAGAAGGAAAAGGAAAAGGGCCTAAACAGTGAAATTAACGTTCTCTTGTGTTTGTTAGATCCACACGGGCATCCCCTAAGGCACGCAAATGCCCCCGGAAGTCGAGGGCAAAGCACTTGCCTGGTAGGGTCGGTGGACACACGGTCCATGGATCCTGGGATCCGGCTCAGCCCCAGGGCCGCCATCCGCAAGCACATGTCCCCTGTGTGCTTCGGTTGTCAGGCCCAGGCACCGGCACTGCCGACGGTGGTTTTGTTGCCCTGAGGAGTTGTTTGGGGCACTGCCAGGGGCTTTTCAGGATCTGTTCTTTGGCAAAGAAGCTGCAGCACTAAGGCTTTCTGTGGCCTCCTGGCAGATCTGTGCCGTCCTCCTTGTGGGAGCAGAATTCTGAAGACGTGGGCAGCCTGAGGTGGGTGTGTGACCCTGCCCAGTGGAGTCCCCATGCAAGGTGACACGCCCACCCGCCCACCCGCACTGATGTGCCTGTACAGTCGTTGTGTTACATTTCTGATTGGAGTGATGAGGGAGCAGAAATCAAATGTCCATGCCAGGAAGTTGTTTTATTACAGACTGGCTGGATTCATTTAAACATGCTTGACCCAGAAGTGAGGGAATCACGTCCAGCCACATTGGCTCACCAGAATTACCTGTGTCCCCTTCCCACCCCGGCTTCTGACTCAGAGACGGGACTCCAGCTTCTACAGTTTGACAGAGATCCGTGTATGATTTCGACGTCCAACAGGGCCTGGGAACCACAGAGCTGGAGACCCAGAATCCGGGTTTTTCACTCTTTAAGGTGCTGTTTTGAAGCCTAATGATGGTAATATACCTTCAGATGGATGACCAGCTTTTGGTTTTTCTGATCAAACGACATGCGTCTTGCCTTACTTATATTCCAAGCAAAAAGATGAATAAAACTTAGTCCCTACCCTGGAAGCACTTCCAGTGTGCTGGGGACCACGCTTACCAGTTGGACATTTGGAATGTAACACTGAGCGCAAGTCCAGGAAGGTGCCAGGGACGTGGGGCAGAGGCACGGAAAGGCCCCCAGGCAGAGGACGTGTCACGGGCAGAGGCGCCCTAGCCTGTGGCCTGTGCTCCGAGGACCGTGGCTTTTCCGGTGTTGAAAGGAGAAGCTAGGGCATGCGGCTGGGTGAGCGTCATGCCAGCCGCTGGGTTCCAGCAGAGGACTGGGTCTGTTCTGTGTCTCCCACCAGCGTGTGGGCTACGGAGGAGTCCTAGGAGATGGGGAAGCATGGGCGTCCCCGGGGGTCTCACCCCATGAGCTGGAGGCTGTGGCACTCGTGCGAGGCTCTCTCCCTCCTGGTCCTTGCGCTTGTTCTTTGGGATCTGTCGCTGGCACCACGGGTGGTTGTCAGGACAGCAGAGTTATTTCTGTTCGCGGTGTGACTTGGCTTTTCTCAGATTTTCAGGCTGTAAATGTGTTCGATTTTATCCACAAGTAAGAAACTGGTGGGGGGCAGGACTAGAGCAGTTGAGGCCTTAACAGCACCTCTCCCGTTGCTGTTGCAGCGCACGTGGAAAACGAAGAGCAGTACACCCAGGCTCTGGAGAAGTTCGGGGGCAACTGCGTGTGCAGAGATGACCCGGACTTGGGAAGCGCGTTCCTGAAGTTCTCAGTGTTTACAAAGGAGTTGACGGCGCTTTTCAAAAACCTGGTAAGTGTCATGATCGTGTGCAGCGAACGGGCAGCATGGGAGGGGCCCGAAGTTGCTCTAGTTGGGAAGGTAACTCCCTAGACAGTAATTAAGGTTTGTTTGGTACATGAGGAATACGTTTCATAGCTCCTGTGGTACCGAAAAGAATTGTATTTCCTGTACACATGAGGTCACTTTGGAATAAATTTTAGAATTGTGATTTTTACTCTCACAAGACTTTCAAATTTAACTCGGCATTTTAAAGCTGTGTAGCTGAGGCACAAAATGGATAAATGCATTCGTCTTCTTAAGGGCCTCTGACTTCAATTTTCGATAGTTCCTAAACTGTGTAGAATAGTCTGTTTCTGGTAATTATAGTAGGTATTTAAACTTAACAATATTTCATAAATATGTTTCAGACCCGTCTTACACAGCAAGGTAACCTATAATCAGAGCACAGAAATTACCGTGAATATTTAAAGGCCTTTTATGCCCTCACATGCAGAGCCTAAGAAAAGTCTCACTTTTTAAGTGAGTGGAGATACGGACTGAGTACTTCTTGCCTGTGGTAGGTGCTTGGTAACGTGGGTGAATGGACTCTTCCTTGCACTTGGCAGCGCTGTGCCGTCCTCACTGTGGGAGCAGAATTCTGAAGAATTGAGCAGAGAGGGGGTTTGGGACCCTGCTGAGCGGTTTCTTCCACAAGGGGAATGTATGTCGGGATGGTCGCGGCATGTCTTTCCTGTTTTTCTCCCCCAGCTTCTCCCAAAGGTCGTGGACAAGCAGACCAGGTCAAGAACTCAATAATGCTTTCTGTGTAGGTCGCAAACAACAGTGTCTTTTTCATTTCTCCTGTCAGCAAGCTTATAACAAGTGAAAAAATAGCTCATCATTCTTGAAGCGGTGATGATGGCGGGTCTGTCAGTCTGCTCGTAGAAGGGCAGGAGCAAGGGACAGATGTATGAGTTAATAAGGAGGAAGGGAAAGAACCGGATCATGAAGGCTTTTGGTCTCCCTCCCTGTCTTCACTTGTAAAGTGTTTCATTTGGAAGTGGTAAATATAAAAAGCCGGTGCTGTGCTTAAGTTTTTTACTTGGGTTAATTTGGAATCTCTTGGGGCCTTTGTCGGGTTTGTCACCCATTTATCACTGCCCCAAACAGGCTGACAGCATGCAGAGCACACAGTGGAGCCCAGCCCCTTTCCAGCCCCACTGCCCGGACACTGGCACATGGCTTGTTAGGGCCTCACCACTGAGTCACAGTGGAGCTTTTTTTTTTAAACTGGGGAAGCTGCATGGTCCTGGGGAAGATCTATAGATGCTGACGTGTCAGGGGTCGTCTAGTGTAAAATCAGCCTGCCGCCTCATCTCCCAGACCCTGGGCGGGGGGGGGCGGCGGGTAAGCCCCTTCCTCGCCCCCTGAGCTGCCAGCCAGCTGCTTTGTGCCTCTCTCTTAAATATGAATGAATGGCCTCCAGAAAGAAAGAGACCAAAATAAACAGAAGAAAGAACTTGGGGAAAACAGAGATAATGCAGAGAGCAGAAGAAAACTTTAAAGAAATTATACTTAATTCCTCAGAGAAATCAGAAGAGAGAATGGGATGAAGCTTGTCGTTAAAAAAGGGGAGAGACAATCGATATAAGAAAATATAAAATTGGAAATCCGATGAGAAGGGTTAGAGTAAAAGAAATCTCTCAGAAAATAGATCAAAAGGACCAAAAAAGACAAAAGAGTGGGAAATAGATGAAAGACGAGTCAGGGATTAATTCTCAAGGTCCAGTATCCAACTGACAGGCGTTTTCAGAAAGAGAATAGGAAACAGAGGAGGATGCCGTGAATGCAGCAGAACAAAAGATGGTTCCTGAGACTGAAGGATTTTCGTCTCCAGATGGGAGGGCCCAGGACAGTAAGGGAAAAGGACCTGCCCCAAGGCACCCCCCTGTGAAATTGCAAAGGATCTTAACCGCTTTCAGAAAGCACACGGAGGATTAAGCATCACAGTGCCATCGGTGTCTCAGCAGTGACCCTGGAAACTTGAAGGCCCGGAGCATTGCCACTAAAATCCCGAGGAACAGAATTCTAACCTGGAATGAGACCCACCACCTGAGCGTGAAATTCGAATTAGAGATGTTTCAGACGCCCAAAGCTCGAGACGGTTTGCTCCCAAGCATCATTCCTGTGAAACTCCTAAAGATTGTGCCTGAGCGGCATGAAGAGGGAAGCCAAGAAAGAAGAAGACGTGTGAGTCGGGGAACAGGATCCAGCCAGAAAGAAAGCAGTGAAAGGGGTCCCAGCGGGATGGCAGAGGGAAGCCCTAGCACGGCGACTGAGCAGGCAGCCTGGAGACAGAGGCACGGGAGGCCAGGGTCACCCCTCCCCAGCCAGCTCTTGTATCTTCATTCAGCTGATCTCCTCTCAGGTTTTCTCAGCTGTAAGATGGAGATGATAATGCCACGCCTGGTTTTGGAAGAAGTACAGCCAGTTGCTTTTACACACCTTAGCTTATTTAACCCTTGTAACGATCCCATGAGGTGAATCAGCGTTGTCCCCACTTTGTAGATTAGGTAACTGAGGCCCCGGTGGTTTAAAGGGCTAATCTCTCTCGGGACAGGTCTGAGTCCTTGCCAGCTTTTGGACGTGCGCCTCCAGGTGTGGAAGGGCCCCGCCTGCGTCGCTCCACGTGGTCGAATCCTACTCGAAGTAGCTTGTCCTCAGTTTTAACACGAGCAGCTGCACATTTAGACAAAAGCAGCCCCTTCATTTCTTGATTTTCCGCAAAACTGAAAGCAGAGCAGGGCCTGGACATTGTGATGGGCACATTGTCACATTGGCCGCTGCCCCATGGCTCTGCCACTTTGGGCACATCAGAAATCCCCTCCAGGCCTCGCTGTCCTCCCCCTTCCTACAGGGAGTGACTTCCCCACGGCCGTCACTTCCTGAGCACGCGCGGCGCTGTCAGCACTGAGCACTGGTTCTTCCTCGTTCACTGAGTCCTCCTGTCAGCTGCACGAGATCCCTCACGTTACCTCCGTCTCAGATGGGGCCTGTGGCCGGCAAAGGACAGGTCAGGGGTCACAGCTGGGTCTTAAAACTCCAATCCCGTGCTCTTTCCACTGTGGTATTTAAAGGATTTAAGGCCCCTTGTCAACTCCTTGGGGGAAAAAGGGGGCAGAACGGAAGGGAAGGCAATGCCGGGTAAAGTGTAGCATAAAGAGAGATGCCCAGTGGGCCGAACTGCTGCAGCCACGAGCAGCCAGACACCTCAGTTTCCTCACCTTAAAACAGTGTGAGAAAACCATTCCCGCCTCACCGGCCAGCATCAGGGTGACAGGGATAAGCGGGAATTAGAAACCACCCCACAGGTGACATTGCAGTGTCGTTATGGTCGGGTAGCTTACTAAAGCCCGGAAGACAGTAGCTCTGAGTCCACGTGCATGACTGTAGTTTCTGCTTGTACTTTATGGAGTTAGGGTTTTTGATCCTGTTTCCCAGCAAATACCTTATCTGTGCCCAAATTCATGTTCACCAGGCCGGGCTTTCCAGGCCAGGGCTGGTGTTGAAGGTCTGCAGCTGTAAGGACGCCAAGTGGCTGCTTCTAAGAAGCTGTCGCCGAGAGTGAGTTGATTATAGGAGAATTCTCCTTTTTTGGTATTTTGTATACCATTCTTACTCCTATTTTTGGTCACATCTGTCCTATCTCTTATTTTTAAAGCCTTGCTTTTGCTTTTCCTCAGGCGTTCAAAAAACATTTCAGTTCTGCATGGCCAAGACTCTCAATCCTACCTCTTGCCTAGAAAGAATAATAATTACCACCTACCTGCTCTTCAGCATGAAAGAATGTTTATAAAGCAGTTGGACCGTCTGCAAAGAAAGGCCAGCTTAATATAAAGTGAGATTTTGTTACTAAAGGGTGAGATTCTCACCTTCAGAGAGTCTGTGAATTCCTCTGCAGTAATGCAGGATAAAGGGAAAAACAAGGCAGCTCCAGAAATGTAACATGTGTGAAATTAGGCTGGTTATAAAGTCAGGCCAGTCTCCTCGGTTCTTTTCCTCTTACCAGATGGTTGTGAGAATCCTGGAAAGATTTTCCAGGGCCACTTCTGTGTTAAGAAGTGGCCTTTGAATGAACGGTCGCATGAAAGCACATTCCTGAAAGGTCATTTACAGGTATGTCATCTCCGTCTCATCTCCGTCTCTGGTTTCAGAGAATCGCTCGTGAGATATGTACTCTTGGTCCATAGAACCTGCTCCAGGTGAGGGCAGGGGCCGGCGGAGGCTCAGCCCAGGACGGAGTTCCAGGGCGAGAGCCGAGAGTGGCCCTGGGGTTGAGGAATTTCACTTCACTCACCTGGAAAGAAGACCCTGAAAGTCCCACTGACCAGCGTGCACAGAAGTCATGTTTTTTTTCGTTTGTTTTTCCTTTACACAAGTGATTGGAGTTAGAAGACATTATAGCCAAAGAGTGAAGAGCTAGTCAGGTTGTTGAGGAGAGTGTGGCTTTGTCCCTATGATGTGCGCAGGGCCTGGCGGGGAGGCCTGCCCACCTGCTGGTTGGTAATATGGTGGCGCTCTCTTCCCAGCACCGTCGGGTCGGTGGACAGGAGCTGATTCCCCATGTTAATAAAGCTCATCGCGTTGCTTAGCGTAGAGCTCTCTGTAGCAGAGGTCCTCACCCTCAGTGCTCCCGTAAACTTTCTTCTCTTTCCACTTCTATTGAAAATGTCCTATATTTTAAAACGTATTACATTCTTTCTTTTAAAGCATTTTTTAATTCAAGTAGAGTTAACTTACAATGCTGTGTTAGCTTCAGTTATAGCAAAGTGATTCGGTTATACATATATCTCTTCTTTTTCAGATTCTTTTCCGTAGAGTTCCCTGTGCTGTACAGTAGGTCCTTGTTTATCTTATGTATAGCATTGTGTATCTGTTAACCCCCAACTCCTAATCTGTTCCCCGACCCCTACCCCCTGTCACTCTCCCCTCTGTAAGTTTGCTTTCTATGTCTGTGAGTCTGTTTCTGTTTAAAAATGTCTTACATTCTTTCTTATTCAACATGGGCACTGGTCATATTTTATCTTCTGGGGAGGAAGGCTTACCGTTGTTTGGGGCATAAATTAAGGGACAGCGCTGAAATCTAGAGAAACTCTTGGTGCCTGGTACCTGCGGTGTGGGAGTACCTGCCCCTAGGTTGGTGCCAGACCGTCAGCTTTCCCATTTTCAACATTTACTTTTTAATATTTTGACACCCTTCCTGCTAATTGCTGGCTTCTGCCGCTCGTGGTGCCTTGTTCCACAGCGCTGTGAGCTGGAGGACGCGATGACCAGCTTGTTAGGCTTGTACGCAGAGCAGGAGTCTGTAAGCTTTGAGTGAGGAGCGCTTGAGGGCTGGGCCTTCTCTAGGGGAACAGAGTTCCTGGATGGACCTACTGACAATTACTTTGGACACCTAGAAATCTCTGCCACCAGTTTTTAATCTGGCCTAATGCATGGCTGGAAATGCTCTGAGACTCACAAGGCTTCAACAGTGCAAGCTGCTTCCTACACTCAGAGATCCTCGACCAAAATGAAAGCATGTCCTTAGTTTGACCAAAACGACAAAAGCAGTAAGGCTACTGTCAGAGCCCTGTGTTTGGTTGTAGCGCAGCCACGACTGTGTGTGAATTGTACTTTGATACTATTTTTTTTTGGAAAGGCAGTGCCACCTCATTGTAACCGCTGTGGTACGCTGGCTCCCTGAGGTCAGAGAAAGTGGGAAAAGCCATGGGGGAGAGGACAGGGTGGGAACAAGGCCTTGGGCCCAGGAGGAGAGCTCAGCTGAGAAGAGTGACTGATCGCCCGCTGCGGGTGGCCCGGCTCTCTGGGCAGCAGGGCAGTAAGCGCTCGTCGGCTCCCGTCTGGGCCACTTTTATTAGGATGCTGTGTGTGCTGGGAAGGCCCCAGGACAAACGCCAAGGAGCCCCGAGGGCGCGGCCCCGGAAGGTGGGGCGGTGACTCTCCCGCGGCCTTGGGTGCTTGGGTCCTGGGCGGGGGTGGGTTGGGGGCCTGTGGGCCACCACAGGCTCCGTCTGCATCTAAGCCCCTGGCAAAGGTTGCGAGCACATTCCTCGCACTTGCCTTTAACAGCTTGTCAAGTGTGTGGAGGATGTGCTGTTATAGGATAATCATTTGAAAGCATTAGCAAATTCAAACCAGGGTTTGTGTTTGTTTTCTTCTGTCGCCGTGTATTCTCTCACTTGCTGGCTCTTAAAAGAACAACTGCCACGATGTAGGGCACCTCAAACTTTAAAATCTTTTGCCAAACCCAAGGGATGCTGTGTGGACAGGCTGGAGTAGGGGGTGTGAGTGAAGGCGGAGGGTCCGCCGCACCCGGAAGGCAGAGGAGCAGGGTGGGGGGGCGGCTGATGAGTGCCGTTGGCCTCGGTGCAGGGGACGCCACAGTGACTCTGCCGTGCAGGCAGGGGACAGTACAGTAGCAGAAGGAGAGACGCGCGGCGGGAGTTCGCTGCTCCAGGGGCAGGCTGCTGATGGAAGTCGCAAGGGAAGGTTTCTGTGATGGGAGACACTGGCACCTACTTCTAGGCCCCAGGGGAAGGGACTGGGGGCTGGAGGAGTTGATGGCCCCGAAGAGAGGGGGCTGGGAGCTGGGGGGCTGGGCGTCCTGGGTCTCCTCCTGTTGGTCATTGGTCACTGGCTCAGCCAGGACTCAGGCCCCTGCCTCCCTGGGACCTGGAGATAAATTCCAGGTCCAGCCTCTCTGGGTGCATTTCCCTTTGGGAATTTCCACTGTTTGTTAGTCATTCCTTAAAATCTAAAACTTGACAAACGACATCAATACCTGTATAGTCCCGAGTCTGGTTTACAGAGCACTTGGACGTAGTTTGTTTCATTTGCCTCCCTAGGGTCCTAGTCTTGCCTTGCCCTCAGGTGGAGTCATCTGGGGCCTCGTAGAAATGCAGGCTCCCGGGCCCTTGTCCCCTAGGCCTGCTGAAGCAGAATCTCCATTTCCCCAGGGCACGAGTCAGCCCATTAAAGTCTGAGAAGCGTTGCCCTAGAGCAGAGGTCCTCACGGTGCCCTCTGTGGACCGGGAGCCCCAGCAGGACCTGGACCTTGTTAAAAGGCCACACCCACACCTACTTAAAGGCGATTCCCAGCTTCGCCTGTCGGGAGGGTTGCTAGAACCCTCCCTGTTGGGAGCCGTTTCCCAGAGTTCCTGATCCATTCGCATTTCTAATCAGTTCCCTGGTGACACTGACCTCATTGGTCTGGAGCCAGCAACCGCTTCTGACTCCCCCCCTGGGGAGCCTGAGGCCAGGGCTCCAGGGCCTAGCTGAGGACGCAAGTATCCAACCTCGAATTCTCCGAGGCAGTAGATTCGAAAAGCTGCTTTCGTTTTCGGTGGGTGGCTTAACTAAGCATTTTAACATCATGTGGGTTTTAGAAGAAGCTGTGGATTGATGAATCCTGGGCCCTTCTGTGCTGGCCCCCAGAAAACGCGGGTTTTCCAGACCATTGCAAGTAGGCTGCAGTGTGTGGTTTCATCATCTGTTCTCCAGTGGAAGAGGGTCACTATTTTCTCTCCACTTAGAACCTGAAAGATCAAAGCTGTGTGACTGCCAGAGACGCAGCGTTGAAGGCAGAAACCAGGTCAGCTGTTTCCCCTCTTTCTTGGGGTGTGAAAGTTGCCAGTGTTTTTGGCAGCTGCCCAGTTTTGATCTTTCAGTTTGTGTTAAACACTCAAGATCTGCGTGGGCTCCCCCGTCTCCTTTGATTAAACAAACCATCAGAGTGGCCCTGGTGCCAAAGAACCAGGCCTGGGAGCACGTGTTCACGAGGGCCCCGTGTGAGAGCAAGACCGTGTGTGTGTGCGCGCACGCCGTAGGTCTTGGGCGGTGTTGTCGCCGGCCCCCGGGGAGAATTCACTAAAAATGAAAGTGACCTAGATGGTTTTCCTTTGTAAAGTGTTTCCCTGTACGTCCTGATGTAGATGGCACCTCCGGTCTCACAGCCTGCCCCGCTCCGGCCGTGGGTCAGGTGTGAGTAGCACTGACCGCTCTGGAGGCCGGTTGCCTATGGCAGTGAAATGATGGGAAGGGCTCTGGCCTCATTCTCAGCTCAGCTGCTGCTTAGTTGTGGGATCTGGGGGCAAAGTGGGTAGTTTAACTCTCCCTCTGTTTCCATTTCTGTAAAATGGGGGTAACACCGACTTCTCAAAGCACTTGTGAGCCTTACATGCGATTAAGTGGCCCTGTGCCATTTAGTGATTTATTCAGGCCACTTCACCTAGGACCTTCTGCTTCTCCAAAAGATTTTACTCTGCCATTTTACTCTTCATACTCTGCTCCACGTCACCTTCTGAAGAGGCCTTCCTGGTCATCGTTGGAGAGTCCCATCCCACGAGTAATCAGAGCAGCCTTATATGTAAGATTTGTAGTAGCCCCCAAAACTGGAAAGAACTCAAAAACCTGTCAGCAGTTGTCTGGATAAGCCAGGTGATGGACAACTGTTCAGCAAGAAACAGGAATGAGCCGTTGATGCAACAGCACGGATGGATCTCAAAGCGAGTGTGAAAGAAGCCGATAAAGAGCAGTGCGTGCTGTAGGATTCCATGTACAGAAAGTCCTAGAAAATGTAGATTATTCTGTGGTGACAGACGCAGATCAGCGGTTGCCTGGGGACCGGAGATTGGGGAGTGAGCAGCTGGGAGGTGGGAATTGCAAAAGGGTGCAAAGAAGCTTCTGGGGGTGATGGGTACGTTCACTGTCTGGATTTGGGCGATGGTTTTGTGGGTGTATGTATGTGCTATGGCTTATCAAATTGTGCACTTTGAATATGGGCAGGTTATTGTACATCAGTTACACCTTCAGAGATGCTTAAAAATTTTTTTAGGCTACTCGTCTGAAGCATTGCTGTCCACCAGAACTTTTTTTTTTTTTTTTTTTTGGGTACGCA